>NC_030853.1:9414202-9564198 GCF_000208745.1 Theobroma cacao | reverse complement strand
GAATTGTATTGGGATACAATTATGAGATCCTTATGTATTAAAGCATTGTTCCTAAAAGTTCCTGATCATTGTATTATTGAGACGGGCATCAATAATGCTCAAAGATTGGCACATGTTATGTTCCTTACTTGTGAAGTAAGCAATCGTTCTCATAGGTTGAAGTATAGAGATACTTGGAACTAGCATGTGGGTGCTTGCCATGGGAGAGCAAGTTCACTGAACATGACTCGCCATGAGAAGTGCATTTGGTATTTCACTCAAGTGTCTATGCAATACTTCTTATGTGTCAGTTGTGTAAATACTCCTTAGACTTGAGACACCAGGTTGTCTTATGTGTGGAGTACTATGCTTTGATTTCATCCCTTTGGGTGCCTAACCAAGGATGCCAAAACAGGATGCTTTTGGGTACAGCATGAAGCATGTGAAGGCAAATGAATGGTCAAGATAGGAATGATCACCCTAAGTGACTCAAGGGGAAATATCTCATTAGTTCTTGGTTGACATTAGCTTAATCAAATCCTTGGCCAAGGTGGTTAGGAGATTATGAAATGAGTTTCAGAAGTCTCCATAAAGCTAATGATCTAATTGCAAGAACAAATATGGAGATCAATGAGAGTAGGCACTGCACCAAGCTCTTATCATCTTCGGGATATATGATGAGGGAATGAATTACACTGAAAAACTATACACTGAAAGGTTGTCAAAGAATCCTCTGACTCTCCTAACAATTGGGTGGCCATGATGCATTGCTAGATGCCAATCATGGTCTATGAAATTGAATTAGTTAATTTAAAATGGAATACAATTCATTTAAATTAATTAATTAATAATATTATAATTCAATTCCATTGCCAACATGTTAGGAACCTAATGAGTCACACAGAAAGGTTGCAATTCGGATTAAATTGAGAGTGTGATGATTTAAGTTAGACTTAAATCAAATTCTAAGTTTTAACTGTTAAGGACCTAATTAAAAGAGTTTAATTAGGTATTGGTTAAATATTATAATTGTTATAATATTAAGGACTTATTTTGTAAATTTTAATAAGTTAAACCTAGATATAGATATCACATTATAGCCACTCTTTTTTTTAGTGGAGAAGGATTTTTCTCTTGAGTACTACCACTCTTGAGACGTTTATTTCTTTTGAAAACTTCTTCTTTGATTATTTGCTGGAAATCAAAGAAGAAAAGAGGACAAATCGTTGTCCACTTGCTAGCACAAGCCTGTGGCATAAAGCTCTCTCCTTGAGAAGGATCCGTTGCAATCGTGTGTGCATCATTAGAGGCCAAGCGATTGAGTGGTTGGGATTCTTTCACATAAAAGGTGTTCATGGTTTTGTCACCAAAAGGAATCCATTTGATTATGATATCATTTGGAAAGGTAAAATTTTTATTTTATTTGGTGCTTAACTTTAGTAATCATATTCATGTTTGTTCTTCTCTCTTATCTATTGCGATTAATGCTATGAACTTTGTTTAAAATGCACCATTAATCAACTCTGTTAAAGCATGTTTAATTGCTTATGTTTTTCTATCATTGGGTTTTTTCTTCCAAGATGAAATAACCCAGAAGAAGCATTTAACATGTGCATAATTTTGGGGTCTTATTGTAACTCTGGTACAAGGCAAAAAGCCTTGTATAGTTTGATCTAGTACTAAATAATCAAGTAAAAGCAAAAATGCTCTTTATTCCTTGCTTATTAATTGAAACCAAAAAGTTGTGATACAATTTGATAAGGCAAAAAAGAGAAAAAAAAAGGTTGATGTTTTCTAAACGGATCGCTTTCATGCTTTGGCAAAGTTGACAAAACTCCCATCCTCAAGCAACAAGTATGCTTAAGCATCAAAATTCCTCACACACAGTATTTGCTCTTTTCTCGATTAAGACATCCATGAAAAGCAAGGTACGTCAACTGTTTGTAGGGGGACCCCAATTGGATCCCTAAAGTAACATTTTTTTATTTTGCTTTGAATCATTTCTTTTGTTTTGTTGGTAGTATATGAATGTTGCTATGGGACAAGGGGGGACATATGCTTTTTGAAAAGAGCTTTGCTAATTGGCAATTGGCAAATGCTTCTTGTTTTGATTTAGCAGAACAATAGAAGATGACATGTTTTGATTCTAATCATTAGAAGAGGAGATGGAATCATGGTTTAGTTAATCACATTTTCTCTATTTTCCAAATGGAAAAAATGTTTGAAGGCACCAAACCAATGTTTGCTCCATTAGTTTTTGATGATAATAAAACATTCCCATTTATTTGTGTCTAATACTTTTACTTAAGTGTGCAGGAAATTAATATATGAAATTAATCTATTAACTCTTCAAAGAGTATTTTTGAAAGAAAAAGAGAGATAAAATCAACAAGATGTAACTGAGTAATAAAGAGGAAGCTTATTGGTAAAACAAGGAAAAACATTGGTTGACCAAATTTAAAATTGGAGAAATGGCGGGTTGAAGAGTTTGAGAGACAGAATCAGTTTAGTCGACCAAGTCAGTCGACTAAGTGTTTTCTGTCAGAATCTGCAAACCAAAAACAGAACCAACTTAGTCAACCAAGTTAGTCGACTAAGAGCTCTCTGTTTGCAATTTGAACCAGAGCACTACAAGACAGATTAACAGCTAGAACTCATCCTTAACTGTTTCCAACAGATATAAATTGCCAAATTGCCATAAGAGTTGCATCTCCAAGTATAAAAGGGTCTTCCAACAATTAGAAACAAGTTTTTAGAAGCCTTAAATGAGATTTGAGCTATAGAAAGTAGAAAAACCAGAAAAGCTTCACTGCACTGGTCTACACTTAAACGCCTATTCTTTGCATTTGGTTTTTGCTCTCAATCTTGCATTTAAACCCTTAGGAAGTCACTCTAAGGGGTTATTCAAGCTTGGGATAGCTTAACTGTTAAAGGTTGTGGTTGAGCCTTGGAAAACCACTTTAGGTTTTAGTTGAGCCCGTGAAAAACTAGTGTAAAAGGTTGTGGTTGAGCCTGGTAAAAGCCATTGTAAAGCTTGATGAAAGGTTGTGAATTTCACCGGTGTTTAGTAGATTTGTGGGAAAATCCTTGGTTGGATAATCAAGGTAGTGGATGTGGGTCTTGGACCGAACCACTCTAAATTGCTATGCATTTTATACTCTGTTTTTGTTTTCTTAAGTTTTGGAAATTAGTTTCCAATCTTGTCAAGAGCCAAATTGTGCTATTCACCCCCCCTCTAGCACATATTATAGGGACTAACAATTGGTATCAAAGCTAGTTCCCTACTACTAAGGCTTAACATCCTTTGGGAGGATCCAAATGGCTAAACAAAAATCAGTAGTGGCTGAGGGACAATCTACAAACAGACCACCTCTGTTTGATGACTCTAATTACCCTTATTGGAGAACTAGAATGTCAATTTATATTAGAGC
Source organism: Theobroma cacao (assembly GCF_000208745.1). Classification (NCBI taxonomy): domain Eukaryota; kingdom Viridiplantae; phylum Streptophyta; class Magnoliopsida; order Malvales; family Malvaceae; genus Theobroma; species Theobroma cacao. The sequence continues at coordinate 9,560,788 of NC_030853.1, read as the reverse complement.
TATAGACTATGAAATGTGGGACGTCATAACTGATGGACCCTTTATGCCCTCAACCGTAAATGTAGTGACAAATGAGTTGATGCCTAAGCCAAGGTCTGATTAGACTGAGGTTGAAACTAAGAAAGTTCAAATAAACTTTAAGGCCATCAACACATTACATTGTGCCTTCCCCATTGAATTTAACAAAGACTCAAGCTGTACAATAGCTAAACAAGTGTGAGAAAAACTTAGAATAATCCATGAAGGGACTTTTCAAGTAAAGGAGTCCAAAATTACTCTCTTAACACATAGTTATGAAATGTTCAAAATGGAGCCTGGTTAAGACATCACCAGCATGTTTGATAGGTTTACAAATATTACAAATAAATTAAGTCAGCTAGGCAAGCCTATCCCTGAACATGAATTAGTTAAGAGACTGCTTAGAAGCCTACCAAAATCCTGGAAACCAAAAGTGACTACCATTAGAGAGGCTAAAGATCTAAACATCATCATACCCGATGAGATTTGTGGTTCTCTTCTTACTCATGCGCTGGAGCTTAAGGAAGAAGAAGAAGAAGAAGACTGAAGGGAAGCAAAGGAAAAGAAAAAGAGCATTGCACTTAAAGCCAGCATCCTTGAAGAAGAGTTGGAAGAGCTTTCCTGTGATGATGATGAAGAATTAGCTCTAGTTGCAAGAAAATTCAGAAAGCTAATGAGCAGAAGAAATCAAAGGCTAACTAGAAGAGGTTTTAGGAAAAACCAAGGTGCTTCATGGAAAATAAGGAACAAAAATGACTCCAACAAAAAAGAGGAGATGATCTGCTACGAATGCAAGAAACTTGGTCACTTCAAGTCCGAGTGTCCATTGCTGAAAGATGAAACTCCCAAGAAAAATAAGAAATCCAAGAAAGCAATGGTGGCTGCTGCATGGTCGGACAGTGACACATCAAGCTTTGAAACTGATGATGAAAAATATGAGGAAAGAGCAAACATCTGTTTAATGGCACAAGAGGATGAAACAGAGGTACCCTCATCCCCTTGCATTAATTCTTATGATGATTTACAAGATGAGTATGAGTGCCTTTATGATGAATTTGTAAAACTTTTTTCAAAATACAAATCATTAAAGAAAAAGGTTCAAATTCTTGAAAATGATTTGGAACAAATCAAACAAGAATTTACTTTTGTTTTTGAGCAAAGAAATATTTTGCAAATTAAGTTAGAACACTCAAAAACAGACTTTGAGGTTTTAAAACTAGAGCTGGAAAACAAGTCTAAAGTTTTGTAAATAACTCTTGATGAAAATACAGCTCTTAAATGTTTAAAAAATGAATCTTCAAAAGGAGATGCATACCACAACAAAAATTCAGCTAAAGCATTACCTAAATGTTATAATTGTGGTAAACATGGTCATTTATCATATGACTGTTTTAAGAAAAGAAGAGTGCAGAAAGTTAAGAAAATCTAGGATCCTAAGGGATCTTTTGTTGCAACTAACACTCAAGGACCCATCAAAGTATGGGTACCTATAAAGAAAAACTAAAATTCTGTTTTGTAGGTTGAGCTGGACTTAAAGGAGACATGTTCAAGAGCTCAACTCAAGAAGAAATAGCCTTGGTACTTGGACAGTGGCTATTCACAGCACATGATAAGACATGAAATGCTGTTTGCTCAGTTGGATAAGAGAAAGGGAGGAACCGTACCCTTTGGAGATGATTCAAAAGGAAGAATCCATGGTATAGGTATGGTTGGTAAGAATTCCCAAACTCAAATTAGTCATGTGTTGTTGGTTAAAAGCTTAAAGCATAATTTACTAAGTATTAGTCAATTATGTGATAAAGGATTTAGAGTGTGCTTTGATTCAATTAAGTGTGAAGTGATAGATATGAGTACAAATAAAATGTCATTTATAGAAAATAGAGTGAAGAATTGTATGTAATTTTTCTTGAAGATCTTGAAGTAAATAGTGAAGTATGTCCTGTTGCAAATGCTGAAAATGATAGTTGGCTATGGCATAGGAGATTAGGACATGTGAGCATGCATACTATGTCAAAATTAATTAAGAAAAATCTTGTTGCTGGACTGCCTGAGTTAAAATTTGAAAATGATAGAATATGTGATGCTTGTCAACTAGGAAAACAAGTTAGGACATCCTTCAAGTCTAAAAAAATAGTGTTAACATCTAGACCTCTTGAATTGCTTCATATTGATCTGTTTGGTCCAATAAGCACAACTAGCTTATGAGGAAAATCTTATGGCTTTGTAATAATTGATGACTATTCTAGATATACTTAGTTGTATTTTCTTGCTCATAAGAATGATGTTCTACAAGCATAAGGAGTGATCATGGAGGAGAATTTGAAAATGATGAGTTTGAAAAATTTTGCAATGAAAAGGGGTTGGATCTCAATTTTTCTACACCTAGAACACCCTAGCAAAATGGAGTTGTAGAGAGGAAAAATCAAACCTTAAAAGAAATGGCTAGGACCATGCTATGTGAGAACAACCTACCTAAATATCTTTGGGCTGAGGCAGTAAATACATCAACTTATATTCTTAATAGAGTATCAATAAGGCCCTTGATTTCAAAGACTCCATATAAACTTTATAAAGGTAGGAAACCGAATATTTCTCACCTTAGGAGTTTTGGTTCTAAATGCTTTGTACTGAACAATGGAAAACAACTCTTAGAAAAGTTTGATGCAAAGAGCGATGAAGCAATATTTTTAGGATATGCATTAAACTCAAAGGCCTATAGAGTTTTTAACAAAAGGACCTTGACCGTTGAAGAATCAATTCATGTAGTTTTTGATGAGTCAAATGCATTACAAAAAGAAGTATATGATGATGATGATGATGATGTAGAAGTCCTAGAAAAACAAATGGAGGAAATGAGCTTAGAAAACAACAAAAATAATGAAAAAAGCTCACCTAGAAGAGAAAATGAAACTCCACCTCTAGAAAATATGCAAAGAGTGGAAAATCAGCATGATGATCTACCAAGGAGTTGGAGATTTGTAAGAGATCACCCTCAAGACCAAATAATAGGTAACATTTCACGAGGAGTTAAAACTAGGAAAGCAAGTAGAGAAACTTGTGAGTTTTCAGCTTTTATATATGAAATTGAACCTAAAAACTTTGAAGAAGCTGAAAAAAAGGAAAGTTGGATAATGGCCATGCAAGAAGAACTTGATCAATTCATAAGGAGTCATGTATGGTCATTGGTACCTAGACCATCAAATAACTCTATTGTTGTTACAAAATGGGTATTTAGAAATAAGGTAGATGAGCAAGGAAATATAGTTAGAAATAAAGCTAGGTTGGTAGCAAAAGGATACAACCAAGAAGAAGGAATAGATTATGATGAAACTTTTGCTCCGGTTGCTAGGATTGAAGCCATAAGGTTGTTGCTAGCTTTTGCATGTTTCATGAATTTTAAATTGTTCTAAATGGATGTAAAAAGTGCATTCTTAAATGGATTAATTCAAGAGGAAGTATATGTGGAACAACCACCTGGTTTTGAAGACTTTGAAAAATCTGATCATGTTTTCAAACTTCATAAAGCCTTGTATGGATTGAAACAAGCTTCTAGAGCTTGGTATGAAAGGTTTTCAAAATTTCTAGTTGAGAAAGGGTATGATAGAGGCAGCATCGATACTACATTGTTCATTAAGAGATATCTAAATGATTTAATTATTGTGCAAATATATGTAGATGATATTGTATTTGGTGAAACTAATGAAGCTTTATGCAAGAACTTTACAAAGGAAATGCAGGGTGAATTTGAGATGAGCATGATGGGAGAGTTGAAGTACTTCCTTGGTCTTCAAATCAAACAAAGTGAGGAAGGAATCTTCATCAACCAAGAAAGATATACTCATGATATGCTCAAGAAATTCGATATGCTAAAGTTAAAATCAATTTCCACTCCAATGAGTCCATCCACCAAACTCGACCTAGATGAAAAAGGAAAGGATATAGATCAAAAGCTTTATAAAGGTATGATCGGCTTTCTTCTCTACTTAATAGCAAGTAGACCAGATATTCAGTTTAGTGTGTGCCTGTGTGCTAGATTTCAATCACAGCCTAAAGAATCACACATAAAGCTGTTAAGAGAATTTTTAGATACCTCATAGATACTCAAGAACTAGGAATATGGTACTCTAGAAATTCAACTCTTAGCTTAGTTGGATATTCAGATGCTGACTTTGCTGGCAGTAGAACTGATAGGAAAAGCACTAGTGGAACATGCCAATTTTTAGGAAGGATGCTTGTGTCTTGGTCCAGCAAAAAGCAGAACTCAGTGGCACTGTTTATAACAGAGACTGAATATGTATCATTAGGTAGCTGCGTGCACAAATCCTTTGGATCAAGCAACAATTAAAAGACTATGGAATAACTATGCATAATGTACCGATATATTGTGATAACACAAGTGCAATCAATATATGAAAAAATCCTGTGCAGCACTCTAGGACAAAGCACATTGAAATTAGACACCATTTTATTAGAGACCATGTGGTGAAAAATTATATTACGATAAAATTTGTGAATACTTTACATCAATTAGCAGACATTTTTACCAAACCTTTGAGTGAAGATATATTTTGTGAGATTAGAAGAAATTTAGGGATGATTAGTATGAAGGAATTATAAGAAAACCTTTGGCTCTCACATAGAAAACATAATGCTTTCAGTCAACTATGAGTGGTTTGACAGCCTTAAATAATAAGACTTAGTGAGTATAGAGAAAGAAGAGTAAAATGTGGTAAAAATATGTGTTTACCGGGTGCAAAAAGAATGAAGAAAAACTGTCAAAGGTAAATAACCAAATTTTAAAGGGAAGTTTGAAATTACAAAGAAATAAAATAGGGCAGTACTTAAAGGAAGGTGAGTAGTTTTTTTTGCAATAACTGCTGACTACTTCTCCTCCGTTCTCCCCTGAAACCCGTTACTCTAGAAACAAAAACCTAAATCTCCTTGTTTGCCTTTGAAACCAACTCAAACCCTTAGAAATTTCTGCAACCAACATGGCTAGAACATCTCAAAGCAAAGAGATATCAGAAAAGAAGAAAGAGAAAAGGCCAATGGAGGAAGAAACAGGAACTGAAAGTGTGAAGAAGAAACTAAAAAATCATGCCTGGTTCAGTGAAAGATATATTAGAGAAACTTGGAGAAAAGAAGCAGAAAACTGGCAAAAAGAGATAAACAGAGCCCTCACTCCACAAAGGTACCAATTCTTCTTCTTCAAAATTTAGGAATAAGTTGTATGAGTATAGATTCAAAAATATCGAGAATGCACCAATCTCTTATGGAAAATTCATTGACTGGAAGATTTTTAAGGAAAATGTAGAAATCCAGACCAGCCTATCTGAGTACTTTTGTGAGACCTTGACCTTTATAGACTCATAGTTAGTAGAATACGCGATATCCCTAATTAGGGGTAATTTCATCATTTCCTTAGTGAGCCCATAAAAGTAAGATTTTAAACAATATTATGGCCTAAGTAGGCCTAAGGCATAAATGGATGGTGAAATTAGGGGTAAAATGGAAAGGAAACAAAAACTTTGATGATTTTCACGATAGGAGCAAAATGGTCATTTTTCACCTTGGGTTAAAATTTTAAGTTTTCATGAACCCGAGTATGTCTAGACCATTATGGATCTTGTCCCAGTGTCAAAGGAGTAAAAAGATTTCATAAAGGGTTGGAGGAGAGTAAGTTAATTAGTGGAGGGGTAATTTGGTAATTTTAAGAGAATGGATAAGATTGGCTATAAATATCTTTCTTCCAGTAGCTTCTTCTCCCATTTTCTAGCAGCTTGTCTTCTTTTTCTCCTTCCATCTCATGTTGCTTCCAACCTCCATGGAAGCTTGATATGGAGCTTGCATGATTTTCTCTCTCTAGCTCTAGTTTTCATACTTTTGAGCCCTTTTGACTAGAACTGTATTCTTTCACTCTTTCAATTCAAAACCCCTGATAAATCTATTTCCAAACTTTCTCTCACTAGTTGGGCATTTTAGAGAAAGAAAAAGAGAATTACCCCATTAATTTGGAAGCTATTGGAAGAGAATTCGACTACAAAGGAGCCCTAGGGTGAGTGATGAACTAAGCTTGATTTTTAGCTGTGAATAATGGCTAGTAATTGGGATTATGAGCTGTTTTATTGTTGAGTATGTTTATTCCTTTTATAGTGATTAAGATAGTGAACATAGAAAGCCATTTAAAGTGGCAATTGAAGGCTAGCTAAGAGATAGCTTTTAGGGTTTATAGTATGTGAATTAACATAATGGTGATGTTAATGTGATGGTAGGTTTCAAGGAAGCTCCATCATCCCATTTGGACAATTAGGGGAATTGGAGTCATCTAAAGGCTCAACAATATACTGGTGAGTGGACTGCCTATCAAAATTGTTTTGAGAATATGACTGTTTTGTACAAAGTATTTGAATGATTCTACACAACTTTTGTTAAAACAAGTACCTTGGGAACAAGCCTTTGATAAATCAATTTTATGTTATGACATGTGGTTATCATGGATCTCTATGTTGCTACATTATGTTGATATACATATATGTTTGAATATAGTGTTGTGTAATTATAGTGACCCGGCTATGTGCGAGTAGGGAATGCGCATAAGTCGAGGATAACCTGATTATGTGTGAGTAGGGAGTGCGCATAACCCGGTGATGACCCAACCATGTGCGAGTAGGGAGTGCGCATGAGCTGGTGATGATGATGATGTGATGGTGTGTATGATGATGATGGGTATACGTATACATATATACATATGTAAATATGTGTGCTATAGGAAATTAATGAGTAATGGTATATGGTTGTAAACCATGTGAAACTTGACATGTTAAACTTTAGAAAATTGTTATGCGTTTCATGTTGGTTTGGACATTTCAGCAGGGTGGTTTTTCTTTGGGAAGAAAGACAAATTTTTCATTGGTGCCTTGTTTCTCACTGCAGCGAGAATCATTTTCTCTGCAGTGAGAAACATTTGGGTTTGGAAGGGGTAGACTGGCCAAAAACTCGCTGCAGCGAGAATGACACTGTAGCTTCTCGCTGCAGCGAAAGTCATTCTTGCTGCAGGGAGAAACTTTCTGTTTCTAGGTTAAAATTTCACTGTAGCGAGAAATTTTTTGTTTCTGGGTTACAATTTCGCTACAGCGAAAAACTTTTTATTTTGGTCTCCTATCTTGTCCAATTTCTGCCCTATTTTTCACTTCATTACTACCATATCTGAGCATGGACTTCCAACATTAAGGATTAAATGAGTTAAGTTTAAAATGAGGAGGTTTAGTGAGAAACCCTCGATCAGTTAAGAAACCCTCGTTCAACTAATAACTTAATCCCAATTTCGTTGCAACGAGAATGCCTTTCCGTTGCAACGAAGATTCGTTGTCATATTTGACTTGCTTGCGTGTCATTGAAGTTTTCATTCTTCAAATAGTTCGTTATGTATGGGTTCATGATCTTCAAATGATTAATCATTTAAGGGCTTGATGAGGGTTTTTAATATGAATGGAACTAAATTGCATTGTTTTGAAACAAGTGCATCATGATTTTAAATTCTCCCTTATTGTTGCTTGTTCCCTTCCTTGTTCACTCACTGGGTTTATACTCACCGTTTTCAACTTCATGTTTTCAGATCACGAGGCAATCAGTAACTAGGACAAGGTGTCCTTGTAGACTTGTATCCATCTTTTGGTAGGTGTCTCGGCATTCAGTAGCTGTACATTCATCCGAGTCCCTCCGCTGGAAATCGAGTCTTCTTTTTGAGATTATAGACAAACTTGATGTAAATTATTAAGATACATGTTGTAGGCAATGTACACTTAATTGGTATGCCAATATGAGTTGGCATTGTTTAATATTACTTTGATCCTAAGTTATGAAATGTGACTTAGTAGTTTATGATGGAATGATGAACATGTCAGATTGATAGGCTTGCTTGGGCTTAGTGGACTATGTCCATTGGGCCCATGCACCGGTCATGGCCCTGAATTTGGGTCGGGACAACTTTGATGAACTAAAACTAAAAGGTTACATCACCTTTAAGAATAAGTCTTATAGTCCAAGTCTGGTCAAAGAGTTTTACTCTGGAATTACTTTGAAAGGAAAGGAATTAATAGATTCTGATGATTATGTAGAAGATGGTTTGAATGTTTATCTGAATGGAAAAAAGTTTGTTATGACTATTGAGGACTTAGGGAACCTGCTAAAAATAGAGTATGAAGAAGGTGAATTTGAACTACCTAAAAAATATGACCCGTCCTCATTGTGGGAGATCATCACTGGAAAGAAATAAAAATATTCTTCAAAAAGTAATTCTGCTTTGATAACCAACCCTCAGATCAAAATTCTACAATATTTCATAGTAGCAAATATACAAGGTAGAAGTGGAAGCCTTAGCTACATCAGCCTCCAAGACCTTTGGCTGATGAAGCATGCTTTCAATGGAGTGTCTCTGAATTTGGGAAGATTTATGATTGAGAAAATGAGAAGTGTCTGCAGACTTGATAAGGTAAATCTGTCGTATGGGAATGTGATTACATCCCTTGTGCAGAAGAAGGGAATATGGGCAAAGAGGTATGATATGGAGTTGGTAAAAACCAAAGATCAAGCTATTCAGTATGGCAGCTTGGTTAAAATGGGGTATGTGCTCGATGGAGAAAAGTTCATTAAAACCTCTAAAACTAGCCCAAGAAAAGAACACAGTTTGCCTGCTCAACCTGAAGAAGCTCCCTCCATATTTTCAAATGAAGTGATTTTTAATTTGTTCATGAGGATTGATGGTAAGTTGACTGACCAAGGAGTGAAGCTACAGAAAATGGAAGATAAAATCACTGAGTTAGAAAACAAACTGAAGGAGAAGGGAAACATGCCATCTGAGCCTGTGGCCGTAGATAGTTCTGCCATATCTAGCACTACACCTGCACAACAAGGTGCTGAAAGTTTAGCTAAGTCAGTAGAAAAATCAGCTCTTCATGTTGGGAGTTCTGGCATTCAAGCTAAAGGTTCCACCTACAAATCTGCTAGTCTTGCTCTGCAGACTGAAGACTCCCCAAAGGGTTGATCAACCAGCCAAGACAACCTCCCCTAAAACTCTAAGAAAAAATGATTCAGAGATAGAGAAACACTAGGCTTCTCCTCCAAATTCTAAGGAAGTTTCCATCATGGATATCTTCCACCAAATGGTTAAGGAGGGACAAGCTGAAAAAGACACTGCTAGGACAGAAACTCAAAAGGATGGTGAAGGTGTAGGAAAAGGAAAGAAATCTTCATCAGCTACCAGAGTAAAGAAAAAAGCAGGGAAAACCAAAGCCACTACAGCACCACCAATTGAGGCAAAACTACCAACCAAAGGTAGGAAGACTATGGTAACCAAGACAGCTTTTCTCAAGAGAAGAAAGTCTTCCAGGTTGGCAGAAAAATCCAAACCAATTTCAGCCTCCTATTCAATCCCTGTCTCAGACATGTCCTCACCAGAACCTTCCCTAAGATAGTCATCACCTCTTCGAGAGCCCTTTCCTTTTCCTCTCAACCCTTTCTCTAACACTGAATCCTCACCCTCTGACTCATCAGATGAATAGAAGCCCCTCCCTTTGATGTTGACGAAAAAGAGGAGTAGAATAAAATGGGTGCAGGAACTAGGAACCAGGGAATAAATTTAAAAAAAAAATGTGTTAGGGTAGAGGAACCAAGAACCCAAGAAAGAAAGAAAGCAGAATCAGGAGCAGGAACTTAGAAAAATAGGAGATAGGAAGCAAAATTGTCCAAGGGCAATTTCAGAATACTTTTTTATTAACTGCTATTTGTGCCATGGTGGCACTTAAACACTCAGTTTTAATTATGCTATTTATGTGGTTGTATGCGAAAAATGAATACTGATATGACTATGTTGCTTAACTACTATAAATTGGAGTCTGGTGATATTTTGCTATTTTGGTATTTTGACTGTCATGAACAAAATCTGCTAATGCCATGTTGATATTGATTTACGTGCTGATAAATGATTTTTCTTATGGCATTGTGGCTAATTTCTGTTTGAAAATAGATATAGATGGTGTGTATAATATATCATTTGAAACATGAATGATGTAGACTAAATCTGAAATCAATAAACTGTTGACAGCTGCTGGAATAGTGATGAAAATCTGTCAACACTTAAAGTTGAAAGTTTAATGATGATATGCTGATACTTACTTGCTGCAAATCACTCCATGTTGCTGAACATATGTATACTCTAAATGTACAATATCATTTTTTATATGACGAGAATAAAATTGGCTGAAGTAAAATAAGCAAAATATGCACACACTATGGGGGAGCTTATACTTAAGGGGAGCAATCCTCATTTTCTGCAGAAAACTAAAAAGAATTAAAATGACAGTATGCTATTAATCAAGGAGTGTTTTATCATCATAAAAAAGGGGGAGATTGTTGGCTCCATTAGTTTTTGATGATAATAAAACATTCCCATTTATTTGTGTCTAATACCTTTACTTAAATGTGTTGGAAATTAATATATGAAATTAATCTATTAACTCTTCAAAGAGTATTTTTGAAAGAAAAAGAGGGATAAAATCAATAAGATGTAACTGATTAATAAAGAGGAAGCTGTGAGACCTTGACTTTTATAGACTCATAGTTAGTAATAAATGTGATATCTCTGATTAGGGGTAATTTCATCATTTTCTTAGTAAGCCCATAAAAATAAGATTTTAAACAATATTATGGCCTAAGTAGGCTTAGGGCATAAGTGAATGATGAAATTAGGGGTAAAATGACAAGGAAACAAAAATTTTGATGATTTTCACGGTAGGGGCAAAATGGTCATTTTTCACCTCGAGTTAGAATTTTAAGTTTTGTGAACTGAGTATATTTAGACCATTATAGACCTTGTCCCAATGTCAAAAGAGTAAAAAGATTGCATAAAAGATTGGAGGAGAATAAGCTAATATTGTGGAAGGGTATTTTGGTAATTTAATTAGAGTTGATAAGCTTGAGCTATAAATATCTCTTTCTTCCAACTGCTTCTTGAATTTCCAGCAGCTTTTTCTTCTTCTTCTCTTCCCATCTCATGTTGCTTCCAACCTCATGGAAGCTTGATATGGAGCTTGCATAATTTTCTCTCTCTAGCTTTAATTTTCATACTTTGATGTCTTTTTGACTAGAATCCTTGTATTCTTTCACTCTCTCACTTCAAAACCCTTGATAAATCTTAATTCCATACTTTCTCTCACTAGTTGGGCATTTTAGAGAGAGAAAGAGAGAATTACCCCATTTGTTTGAAAGTATTGGAAAAGAATTCAACTACAAAGAAACTCTAGGGTGAGTGATGAACTAAGCTTGGGTTTTTAGGTGTGGATAATAACTAGTAATTGGGATTATGAGATGTTTTATTGTTGAGGATGTTCATTTATTTTATAATGATTAAGATAGTGAATATAGATAGCCATTTAAAGTAGCAATCAAAAGCTTGCTAAGGGATAGCTTTTAGGGTTTATAAGTATGAATTGACACTAAGGTAATGTTAATTTGATGGTAGGTTCTAACGAAGCCCCATCACCTCAATTGGATCATTAGGGGAATTAGAGTCAGCTAAAGGCTTAACAATATACCGGTGAGTGAACTGCCTTCAAAACTTGTTTTTGGGAATATAATGTATTTACCACACATTTGAATGAATTATCAAGTTTCTCATAAAAACAAGTGCCTTGGGAACAAGCTTTTGCTAAATGGTTTTATGTTGTGATATGTGATTGCTATGGATTCATGCACTATTGCATTATGATGATATATATATATGTGTGTTGTGCATGATGATTGATATCGTGTATGATGACTGTAACCGTGTGTGTGCACAATGTGGGGGATGCACATGCCGGTGATGATGGTGGCATGAGAGATAGATGATGATAATGCCCGTGTGCACGATGTGGGGGGATGTACATGAGCCAGGTGTGATTATGATGATATTGATGTTTATCTATGTAATTATGCATATCTATACTTATGAAATGAAAGCTCATGAATATGATATATGATTGACATATATGTGAAATTTGATACATTGCACTTTGAGAATTTTCATGTATTTTATGTTGATTTTGTTGGTTTAGCAGGATGGCCTTTTATTGAGTGAAGGGAAACCTTTTTCTTGGTGCTCTGTTTCTCGTTGCAGCTAGATTCATTTTCGCTACAGCTAGAAACTCTCAGGTTTTTTGAGGGTGGCTGGCCGAAAACTCGCTGCATTCTCGCTGTAGTGAAAAATACTGTAGCATTCTCTCTGTAGCGAGAAAGTTTCTGTCTTGGGGCAGAAATTTCACTACAGCGAGATTCATTCTCGCTGCAGCGAAAAACTTTTTGTTTTGTCTCACATCTTGAGCAATTGTTGCCCTATTATCCACTTCTTTGCTACCATATTTGAGCATGGACTTCCAACATTAAGGAATAAATGAATTAGGTTTAAAATGAGGAAGTTTGGTGAGAAACCCTCAGCCAGATAAGAAACCATCGGTTAGGTGATAATTTAAATCAAGTGTCGTTGCAGCAAAAATTCATTCTCGCTGCAGCTATGTTGCAGCAAGGACCCGTCATTTATTGACCTGATTCGCATGAATGCTATTAAAGTTTTCACTCTCCAAATCCTTTGTTAAGCATTGAGCCTGCGAGAATGCCTTTCCACTGCAGTGACACTTGATTTAAATTATCAACTAACGAAGGGTTTCTTGAATGGACGAGGGTTTCTCACCAAACCTCATCATATTAAGCTTAATTCACTTATTCCTTAATGTTGGAAATCCATGCTCAAATATGGTAGCAAAGAAGTGGAAAATAGGGCAACAATTGATCAAAATGAGGTGAAAAACAGAAGGTTTTTCGCTGCAGTGAGATTTTGGTCATAAAACAAAAAGTTTTTCGCTACAGCGAGAATGAATCTCATTGCAGCGAGAAGCTACTGTACCTTCCTTGCTGCAGCGAAAATGGATTCTCGCTGTAGCGAGTTTCCACCAGCCTACCATTTCAAAATCCAAGAGTTTCTCGCTGTAGCGAGAATCAGAACATCAAGAAAAAGGTTCCTTTTTCCCTTAAAACAAAGCCATCCTGCTAAATAACAAAAACAACATGTAACACATGCAAACTCCCAAATTTCAACAAATCAAATGCTCACATTTTTGCATTTCCAACCATATACCATATATGTATATATATATAGATATCAATCATCATATACACCCTCCCATCATCATCATCTCATATGCAACAACTTATGCGCACTCCCACTCGCACATAGCTGGGTCAACAACGGCTTATGTGCACTCCGATTCGCACATAGCCGGGTTAGCAATGGCTTATGTGCACTCCTACTCACACATAACTGGGTCCACATCAACATACAAAGAAGCACCCAATGCATATCATGCATACTATCATATTTTGATAACATATAGCACATTGTATAGCACATTTCGACAATATAAAATCACTTCACCAAAGGCTTGTTCCCAAGGCACATTTTCAAAGTCAAGTTAGATAAAATCATTCACATTCCCCAAAACAAGTTTGAAATGCAAGTTCACTCACCGGTATNCACTAGGGAATCGGATTAGATAAAATCATTCACATTCCCCAAAACAAGTTTGAAATGCAAGTTCACTCACCGGTATATTGTTGAGCCTTTCGCTAACTCTAATTCCCCTAGTTGTCCAAATGGAATGATGAGGCTTCCTTGGAACCTACCATCACATTAATATCACCATTATGTTAATTCACATACTATAAACCCTAAAAGCTGTCTCTTAACTAGCTTTCAATTGTCACTTTAAATGGCTATCTATATTCATTATCTTAATCATTATAAAAGGAATAAACATACTCAACAATAAAACAACTCATATTCTAAATTACTAGCCATTATTCACAGCTAAAAATCAAGCTTAGTTCATCACTCACCCTAGGGTTCCTTTGTAGTTAAATTTTCTTCCAATAGCTTCCACACAAATGGGGTAATTCTCTCTTTCTCTCTCTAGATGCCCAACTAGTGAGAGAAAGTATGGAAATAAGATTTTTCAAGGGTTTTAAAGAGAGAGAGAGTGGAAGAATACAAGGGTTCTAGTCAAAAGGGCTCAAAGGTATGAAAACTAGGGCTAGAGAGAGAAAATTATGCAAGCTCCATATCAAGCTTCCATGGAGGTTGAAAGCAACATGAAAAAGAAGAAGGAGGAAGAAGAAGAAGCTGTTGGAAGAAAGATATTTATAGCCAATCTTATCCATTCCCTTGAAATTACCAAATTGCTTCTCCACAAATTAGCTTATTCTCCTCCAATCTTTTATGCAATCTTTTTGCTCGTTTGACACTGGGACAAGGTCCATAATGGTCTAGACATACTCGGGTTCATGAAAACTTAAAATTCTAACCCGAGGTAAAAAATGACCATTTTGCCAATACCATGAAAATCATCAAAATTTTGGTTTCCTTTCCATTTTACCCTTAATTTCATCATCCACTTATGCCTTAGGCCTACTTAGGCCATAATATTGTTTAAAAATCTTACTTTTATGGGCTTACTAAGAAAATGATGAAATTACCCCTAATCAAGGATATCACGTATTCTACTAACTATGAGTCTATAAAGGTCAAGGTCTCACATTTCAAATTAGAGAAATGGCAAGCTAAAGAGTTTGAGAGACAGAATCAGTTTAGTCGACCAAGTTAGTCGACTAAGTGCTCTCTGCTAGAATTTGCAAACCAGAAACAGAACCAACTTAGTCAACCCAGTTAGTTGACTAAGAGCTCTCTATCTGCAATTTGAATTAGAGCACTACAAGACAGATTAACGGCTAAAACTCATCCTTAACTATTTCTAACGGATATAAATTGCCAAACTGCCATCAGAGTTGCATCTCCAAGTATAAAAGGGTCTTCCAACAATTAGAAACAAGTTTTTAGAAGCCTTAAATGAGATTTGAGCTGTAGAAAGTAGAAAACCAGAAAAGCTTCACTGCACTTAAACGCCTATTCTTTGCATTTGATTTTTGCTCTCAATCTTGTACCAATCAAATCAACTAGTGATCATAGGTACTTTTTTTTACTACTTCTCTTGTATTCTTAGAGTGAGGAAGTCACTTTAAGGGGTTGTTCAAGCTTGGGATAGCTTGATAGTTAAAGGTTATGGTTGAGCCTTGGAAAACCACTTCGGGTTTTAGTTGAGCTAGTGAAAAACTAGTGTAAAAGGTTATGGTTGAGCCTTGGAAAACCACTTTGGATTTTAGTTGAGCCCGTGAAAAACTAGTGTAAAAGGTTGTGGCTGAGCTTGATAAAAGCCATTGTAAAGCTTGGTGAAAGCTTGTGAATTTCACCGGTGTTTAGTAGATTTGTGGAAAAATCCTTGGTTGGATAATCAAGGTAGTGGATGTAGGTCTTAGACCGGACCACTTTAAATTGCTATGCATTTTATACTCTGTTTTTGTTTTCTTAAGTTCTGAAAATTAGTTTTCAATCTTGTCAAGGGCCAAATTGTGCTATTCACCCCCCCTCTAGCACATATTATAAGGACCAACAACCAAAAGAAAGAAAGCAATGTGGATTGAGGACTAGCTAGGCCATAAGGGAATGGTTGTTCATTAAAGCAAATGAAGCCTTTTAATACTTGGATTTGTTCTTTTTTACTTTCAAGATCATTGATTGACAACATGGTTGAGAAAACCTAAACTGGACATTCATCCCCATGATCGTTTCATATCTATTTTGAGATTCTAGTGTACTATATTTATGTTAGTTTTTTGACATGAAACTATAGCCCATTGACACCTATTTTCTCTGTAGCCCACTTTTATTTTTTGCTTTGGCAATGGCTTCAAACAAGGAAGGAATTGGAACCTAAAAGAAAAGGAAAAGCAAAACCAAAATGTGAAAGAATCTTTTGCTTTCAATGTAACGTTAAAACATATTTGGGTTCTGCATTTCAACCATAATATTATTTTGTTTTATAACCTTTTCTTTTTCTTTCCATTAACTTCACCATGCTAGCTAGGAATGCAACTGTTAGCAATAAAAACAATGCTTCTATTTTATTAGATAGTTGGTGTCACGACCTAAATTCTAGGCCATGATCGGCGCATGGGCCCAATGGATGTAATCCACTAAGCCTAAGCAAGCCTATTAATCTAAAGTACTCATCATTCCATCATAACTACTAAGTCCTATTTCATAACTTAGAATCATAATAAAATTAAACATTTGCCAACTCATACTGGCATATCAATTAAATGTACATTACTTACAACATGTATCTGAATAATTTACATTAAGTTTGTCTATACATCTCAAAAAAAGAAGACTTGACTTCCAGCGGAAGGACTCGGACGAATGTATAGCTACTGAATGCTGAGACACTCACCAAAAGATGGATATAAGTCTACAAGGACACCTTGTCCTAGTTACCTACTGCCTCGTGATCTGAAAACATGAAGTTAAAAACAGTGAGTATAAACCCAGTGAGTGAACAAGAAAGGGAACAAGCATACCATAAGGGATCTTTAATGAAATTATGATGCATTCTTTTTCAAAACAATGCAATTTGTTTTTATTCTTATTAAAAACCCCTCATCAAGCCCTTAAATGATTAATCCTTTGAAAATCATGAACCCATACATAACGAACCATTTGAAGAATGAAACCTTCAATATTACACAAGCAAGTCAAATACAACAACGAATCTTTGCTGCAGTGAAAAGGCATTCTCGCTGCAGCTACGTTGTAACGAGAATGAATTTTCGTTGCAGTGACATTGGGATTTAGTTATTAGCCGAACAAGGGTTTCTTAACTGGCCGAGGGTTTCTCACTAAACCTCCCCATTTGAAACTTAACTCATATAATCCTTAATGTTGGAAGTCCATGCTTCGATATGGTAGCAAAGGAGTGAAAGATAGAGCAACAATTGAACAAGATAGGAGACCAAAACAGAAGGTTTTTTGCTGCAGCGAGATTCTTTCTGGCTGTAGCGAAATTGTAACCCAAAAATAGAAGGTTTCTTGCTGTAGCAAAATTCAGCTGATGAAATAGAGAGTTTTTCGCTGTAGCGAGATTTTTTTTTTGCTATAGCGAAAAGCTACAGTGACTATCTCACTGCAGCGAAATACATTCTCGTTGCAATGAGAATGATTCTCGCTACAGCGAAATACAGGGCACTAAACGAAAATTTCCCTTTCTCTCAAAGAAAACCACCCTACTTGAAATGTTCAAAACCAATAAGAAATACATAACAACTTCCCAAAGTTTAACATACCGAATTTCACATACATTACATCCATATACATAACTCATAAATGTATTATAACACACATGTTTACGTATGTATACATATACATATACCCATCACCATCATGCACACCATCCCATCATCATCATCACTAGCTCATGCGCACTCCCTACTCGCACGTGGCTGGGTCATCATCGGGTTATGCGCACTCCCTACTCGCACATAACCGAGTCATCCTCGGCTTATGTGCACTCCCTACTTGCACATAGCCGAGTCAATATAATTACACAACATTATATTCAAGCATATATGTATATCAACATAATGCAGCCACATAGAAATCCATAATAACCACATATCATAACATAAACCATTTCACAAGAGCTTGTTCCCAAGGGATTCATTTTTGAGAAAAGTTGTATAAAATCATTCAAACACTTTGTTCAAAACAGTCATATTCCCAAAATAATTTTGATAGGCAGTC
Source organism: Theobroma cacao (assembly GCF_000208745.1). Classification (NCBI taxonomy): domain Eukaryota; kingdom Viridiplantae; phylum Streptophyta; class Magnoliopsida; order Malvales; family Malvaceae; genus Theobroma; species Theobroma cacao. Next base: position 9,543,051 of record NC_030853.1, on the reverse strand, counting down.
CACTCACCAATTGATTGTAGAGCCTTTAGATGACTCCAATTCCTTTAATTGTCCCAAATGAGATAATGGGGCTTCCTTAAAACCTAGGATCACATTAGCATAAGTAATAGGTCAATTTTACACACTATGAACCCTAAAAGCTATCTCTTAGCTAGTTTTCAATTGCCACATTAAATGGCAATCTATGTTCACTATCTTAATCACTAAAAGTAATGAGCATACTCAACAATAAACAGCTCATAAATCCCAATTACTAACCATTTTCTGCAGCTAAAAACCAAGCTTAATTCATCACTTACCCTAAGGCTCCTTTGTAGTCAAATTCTCTCCCAATAGCTTCCAAATAAATGGTATAATTCTCTCTTTCTCTCTCTATAACGTCTAGCTAGTGAGAGAAAGTATGAAAACTAGATTTTTGAAGGGTTTTAAAGTGAGAGGATGAAAGAGCATAAGGGTTTATGGAAGAGTACACCAAAAGCATGAAAATTAGAGCTAGAGAGAGAAAGTTATGGAAGCTTGAAGAAAACTCCCATGGAGAAATTGAAGAAACGTGAGAGAGGAGAAGGGAAGCAGAAGACCAACTACTGGAAATTCAAGAAGGTGCTGGAAATTTCAAGATATTTATAGCCAATCTTATCATTTCCCTTAAAATTACGAAAATGCCCCTCCACCAATTTACTTATTCTCCTTCAATCTTTTATGCAATCTTTTTGCTCTTTTAACACTGGGACAAGGTCCATAATGGTCTAGACATGTTCGGGTTCATAAAAACTTAAAATTTTAACCCGAGGAGAAAAATGACCATTTTGCCCCTATTTTGAAAATTATTGAAACTTCTAGTTTTCTTCTTGTTTTCACCAGCACACATCATTTATGCAATCTTATACCCATTTTGACCTTAAAATATCATAAAACTTTCTTTTGGAAGCATATTAGAGAAAATAACGAAATTACCCCTAGCTTGTATTATTACATCTATGCTTAATTACAAGCCTATAGAGGTTGGGGTCTCACATTCTCCCCCATTTAAAGAAATTCGATCTCCGAATTTAAATTAAACTATAAGGTAACGTACCTCTAAGTATCAAAGAGATGGGGATACTTTGTTCGCATTTCCTCCTCGGCTTCCCACGTTACCTCTTCACTAGTGTGGTTTCGCCACAACACTTTCACTGATGCTACTTCCTTTGAACGAAGCTTTTTAACTTGCCTATCAAGGATAGTTACCGGTTGCTCCTTATAGGTTAGATCATCTTGCAACTAAATGGTTTCATACCGTATTACATGTGATGGATCCGGGTTGTACTTCCTAAGCATAGACACATGAAACACGGGATGAATATTCAAAAGGTCTGGTGGTAGCGCCAAACGATAAGCCACCGCTCCAACCCTTTCTAAGATCTCGAAGGGTCCTATATACCGAGGACTTAGCTTCCATTTCTTGCCAAACCTCATTACCCCTTTAGTTGGCAAAACTTTCAAAAATACATGATCTCCTACTTAGAACTCCAAGTCTCTCCATCGGTTATCAGCATATGATTTCTGTCTACTTTGTGCTGTTGACATCCACTACCGAATCATGCGTATTTTCTCAGTTGCGTCCTACACCAACTCAGGCCCCAAAAGTTTCCTTTCTCCCACCTCTAGCCATCCAATGGGTGACCTACACCTTCGTCCATATAATTAAGGATAAAGATTAGCGAGTGAACTGTCTTCCCACACAATTTGAACTGTATTAGATTAAGACTAATGTAGAAGTGTGAATCTTCGAACGTGTAATTAACGAAAAGATGGAGAAGATTAGAGTGCATAAGTGCAAGATAAACATGAAGGCTGTGGGGATAATTGAAGACGTTAATTTTCCCCTAACATTGAGCATACGTACAGGAAGAACTATGGCATGTGTATGATGTTGTAAGCTACCTAATATGGTATGAGGATGAAATGAATGAATGAATACTGAGAAGTGTGACAAGGAACGGAGTAATAAGAGGATGATTAGGTATACATAAATGTAACATGTGATTGAAATTGGTCTGATTAAGAGGGAGTTATGGTTTGAGTTAATGATGGAGATAAAGGCACGCACGACATCGAAACAATAAGCGATAATGATGGTAGAGGGCATTTCCAATTTGATTCTAAAAGACGATAATAGACATAAATGAAGTATTCTAATCGAATTGAAGGTAAACGAGATGGATAAATCAAAATTCCTTATAAAGGAAGGAATGAAATAAGATTCTAGAGTGAGATTAATGAACCAACCTTGACCTAAATTCGAGGATCGAATTTCTATTAGTTGGGGCGAATGTGAAACCTCGACTTTCATAGATGCGTAACTCAAGGTAGAACTTATGTTTAAAGGTTTAATCTGAGCTGATGATGCTAGTTTTACGTTACTTATAATTATTTTATGTCGTTATAGGAGTAGGATAAAAAATAATTTCAATTAGTGAAGAAAGGTGCATAATGGACTATTGCTCTATCTACTTATGTTTCAGTTTTTCAAGTATATTTCCCACTACAGAAGTTCAAATGACATGATTTTTGGACATTAGAAAGCTAAGATGTAGGGCTACAACTTTGATGTTAACCACTTTGCCCAATTCTAATAAAAAAGTAGTCAAAATCCTTGTTAAATTGAAAGCACTGCACTAGAAGAACAAGAAAGGGCATTTTTGTAAATTAAGGGAAACTTTGACTAACTTTAGAGATAAATATCTAAAGTTCCAGCACTTTCTCCTCACTTTTAGCAGCTTCTTCTTCTTCTTCATGCTTCCAGCGCCATTTTCACTTCACCATGAAAAATCAAATTTTCTTCATTTTCTTTTCCTTTCCTTTCTTTTCTTACTCCTTCGTTCTCCTAACTTCTTAGGCACCAAACCTACAACTTCTAACTCCATTTTCCAGCATAACTAAACCTTAGGAGAGAGAAGGAAAAATCTCACTTTCTTTCCTTTATTTTTTTATTTCTATTCCACCATCACTAACACTTGAATTTTCACTTCAAATATCCATTTTTAAGGCTAAAAGGTATATATTTTCAATTCTTGGAATTTATGAATTTATGGGTTATATTTTCATATTTTATTTCGTAATTTCTTCAAATTCTTTTTCCTAGGAATATTAGGTTTTTGTTGATCTTTATGCCTCCAAGCTCACTAAGGTAAAGAACCTTTAAATTGGAATAGTTGATATGATGGGTTTGAGAATTAGACTAGAATTCTAGGTTAAAAATTAAGCTAGAATGTAGTTTAACAAGCGTATACTTATTAGAATTATTAAGTTCAAATTTATGATGTATTTGAGGCTATTATTGATTATTGGAAAATATAGATTTTAATGGCACTTCAAGACTTAACTTGAAGTAAAGTCTTATTGGTGTCAATTTTGTAAGGTGGCATTACCAAGGTGAGTGAACTTGCATTTAAAAAAATGTTTTGAAATAAATGCACATGTGTTTGAATGAATCATTTAAAAACTTTATTTGTCTTTGCTTTAAAAATGTGCTTGGGAACAAGCCCTTGATGAAATGTTTTTACGTTGTGAAATTGTGCAATTTGATTAACTCATGTGTTCCTATATTATGCGATACGTATAATGTGATGAATTACGTATTTGAAATATTATGTTGAATTGCCAATNTATTATTAGTTTTGTTATTAATAGTTGTTATATATATATATATATATATATATATATATACTATGTCATAAATGGTACCAATGTGTGATAAATGCAATCGTGCATGTGCGGGGTGAGTGTGCACTTGCCAGTGATAACGGTGGTGAGGGAAATGAATGGTGATACTACCCATGTGCATGATATGGGGGGATGCACACGATGGCATTAACTGTGCACGATGTGGGGGGATGCACATGAGCTGGGTGAGAAGGGGTGTCCGGCTATGTGCACGATGTGGGGGGATGCACATAAGCTGGTTAAGATGGGGTGTCCGCTATGTGCACGATGTGGGGGATGCACATGAGCTGGGTTAGATGGGGTGGTATACGAATTGGTATATGCTTAACTATATGTATGTGCAATAAAAAGATCATGATTATAATATGTGATTGTATGGTATGATGAATCTTGAAAATTTCCCATTAACTTGCAAATTGATTTTATTGCAGCGAGAAACATGTTGTTTATGTTGCCTTGCTTAGATGATTGTTGGAAATTTCCTCTCTTTCCAATTTCATGTTGAACATGGTTCCTTCATCATTAAATGATTTTACAACCACGGGTTAAATGGAAGGATTTTAATAAGAACTTGAACTAAGTTGCATTGTTTTCAAATAAGTGCATCATGATTATCAACTTTCCTTATCGTTGCTTGTTCCCTTCTTATGTTCACTCATTGAGTTTGTACTCACTGTTTTTAACTTCATGTTTTCAGATTAGGAGGCAATTGGAACCTAGGTTGAGGTATCCTTGTAGTTTCGTCTTCTTAGTAGGTATCTTGGCATTCAGTAGTCACACCTTCACCTTGGTCACTCCGCTGGAAGCCCAAAGTCATTTTTGTTTATAAATACGTACATGTGATGTAAAGTATTAAGATGCATGCCTTAGACCATATATGTATATTTTGATTGGTAAGCGACCATGAGTGGCAATGGTTAATATTATTTTGGGTAAATATAAATGTAGTTTTTGATTGCTATAGTTATTATTAAAGTACTTAAGAGTTGGAATTGTGAGATGTAACTTTAAGAATATTTGATGGGATGATGAGCAAGATTACGTAAATAGGCTTGCTTGGGCTTAGTGGACTATGTCCATTGAGTCCATGCATCGGTCATGGCTCGAAAATTGGGTCTTGACAAGTGCCTCCGATTATCAAGGTAAGTGAGATTTAATTAAATGCATGTGATGCATCTCGCATAATGTATGAGCTGCCATGCTACTTAAATGTTGTGTGAATGCCTAGGCTAAAGAATTGATATATATATGTGCGTATATATATGTTTGCTAGAGGTATATGGCTTGTCTAAAGAACAAACATGATTGTATGCCTACATGAGGATGCCTAAGCTAATTAGTTATCTGAGATAGGAAATTTGTGCTTGCGTGATTTGTGTTGAGCCACAAGGTGGCACTGTGTTGGAACCCATGGTATGTAGGACCTAGAACAAGAGGCCTACACATGGTGCAATATGAATTATGAATTAAAGACCGTGCGAAATTATGATGAATGGGTTGCCAAGTAGGTATATGGCCCAATATGTATTTGTGTTAATGGCACAATGATTTAGTGATATTAATTATGTGAGGCCGAAGGGCCATGATCACTCATACACATGATATATGCATGAATGCCCACTTATTTGTGGTTGGTTTGAGGATATGCATAAGGCTGTTAAGCCATGATTGATAGGATTGAATATGATGAATACCCATTTGGGGTTAAGGGCATGAGGACCTATAGATTGATTATGTTTTGTTTGATGATGCCTTAGCGATTTGAAGGCATTTAGAATTATATTGAGCTTAGAGATTACTGAAGCTCTTTGAATTTGAAATAGGATTTGATATGGATATATGGAATGTCACAAGCACAATGGCCTGATTTGTGGATTTGTGTTCCTTCGAGGGATGAAAATCAAACATTGATTTGACTTGAGGTGGAGTGGAGTCCCACGCCCTATGACTATGTGTGTGCCTGCAAGGATGGTGGTAAATAGGGACAGTGGCACTAATCCCACTTGTGATTCCCACCTGCAATGCTTTGATGCCGTCCGTTGAGATTACTTTGGGTGATGCAAATCATCGAGAGATTACTCTAATCGATGATATAATTCTCTGCTAGTTGCTCCGACGCGGTGCGTGATTTGTTCTTCGTCTGTTTCTTCAGTACACGCATGATTTGATTCTCCGTCAACAGCTTTGCCCTAAGCGTAATTTGATTCTTCGTCGATTGGCCACTGAGCGTGATTTGTCTACGTCTAGGGCAGGACCACTCATTTGATTTCGTTTGACTATGATGGCACAGATCAAGTATGGCATGATCTAATTTGAAAAATGAATAAGTGGTGACCTCTATGAATGATATTTGATGAAATGCTTCGAATAAGCAATTATTTGTAAATGGGATTTGAGCTTGTGCTCGATAACTAAAGTGTGCCTATGAAGCCCAGTTTTAATGATAACAGCTTTAAAGATAAGCCTTGAATCGATATGATTTGATGTGAGGACATAGAATTTGGAAATTATGGATATGATACACCATTAAGATGTGATCCCACAAGACTTGATATGATGAGTTGTGCATTGAGAATATTAGGATGATCCTCACACCTTTGAATTGGAGATGTTTGAATATGAAAGTCTTATGGCTAGATAGGCATAAATATATTTTATATGTAATATATTATGCTGTGATAGCATCCTCTCACTGAGTATTAGATGACTCACCTTTTGTTGTACCATGTGTAGATAAGAGAAGCTATGGGGTTACGTGGCAAGTGTCATCAATTGGATGGCCACATAATTGGCATCCGATAGGTCTCTTTCCTAACATATCACTCCGCTGAGTCTGTGTACGCCTTCCACCTTCAAGTTTGATTAGTTTGTAAAGTATGCCAGGCACGATGTGCCATTTGTATGTGTATAAGGGTTGTATGATACGAACTCGCTATGATGACCAATGTATGGCCTTGTGAGAAATGTACTAAACATTGTGTGAACTATGTGCCAAGGGAATATTGATGTATTTGAACTTAATATTATATGATTGTATAAGATTAGGAATCCTTGGTAATGTGAATATATTTGGAAACTCCAAGGCTTTCTCAAGTCTCTTGGGCTTTGCCTGTTGGACTCGAGCATCGGTCACAAACCCCTAGGTTTTAGTTGTGACAGGTGTAGTGCAGATTGATGATCTTTGAGTGCTTTAAGATAAATTTCATCAGTTATGAACCTCTCTTGCAACTTTAACACCTTAAGATAAATGTTAAAAGGATCATAAATAGTGTTAGTTCAATAAGCTCATTGTGAATAAATTCAAGAGGGAGGTGAATTGGGTTGTTTTAAAATTTTAAAGATTCTTTTTCAAGTTTTAAGAAGGTAAAATACCTCTTTCAATTTAAATGCTTAACTTGAAAGTAAACAAAATAGTTGACCTCATAATGAATAAGAGAAATTTAAATTGCAAGTAAAAATAAGAAGGGAAAAACTAAAGCAATATTTTATAAAGTTTTGTCCAATTTGTTTACGTCCTCTCCCTTGGATTCACTAAGGAGTTTCAAATTCACTATTGGATCAAAGTTCAATACACTGCCTTTTGTGGATCAAGCATAACATTTCAATACAATACATTTTTATGGTTAAATCATAACCACTTTACCTTTTATGTGGGTTAAGGTATAACCACTTAAGCAAGTATAATGATGAGAGTGAAAATACAGTAGGTATGCCTCTAAAAGGCTGAATAACAAGTTAGGTATAGTATTTAATGAAGGAGTGAAGACTCAAAATGCTGCACTAGGAAGCTTTAAGGATTAAAAGAAAAGTATAATGGGTTTTGAATATTTTTGACAAATTTTACTATTTCGAGATGTTTTTCAAAGTCTTCTAACCTTTATAAATACTAAGGAAGCTTGTATTCATAGTTGCTAAAGCTTTAAAGGTAGTTTGGAGTGCATTTAATGTGAAAATAGTTATTATTCTCCTCATACAAGGCTCCAACAATTATATTGTATAGATACATATGTGAATGTATCGATACATCACTTCTTTTATTTTTGAATTGCCACTAAGATGTATCGATACATTTGTGCATGTATCAATACATTTGAACTTCCCCTGCAAGGGTTTTGATATTTTGTTTAAAATGTATCGATACATTTGTCAATTTATTGATACTTTTGAGGCAGTGAGCATCTTATTGCATTTCTATTGATACATTTGGGAATGTATCAATAGTTTGAGTATGACTTTTTGAGTTTTGACTTTCCTCAAGAACATTATCGATAGTTTCAAAATCTACTGATACTTGTCCAAATGTATCAAAACATGAAAAACATGTATCGACAGATTTAGACTAGAATGCATTTTTCAAAGTCCTTTTTCATTGTTTTTCTTCTCAAACTCATTCTAAGGTGTTAGAGGATTCTGTAGATTTTCCAAGACTCAAATGAATTTTGATAATTTTCTTTTTGTCATGTCAAAATATGGGATTGTTTGAGAGCTATAGAGCTAACAGATAGAACTCATTCAAGTAAATTTATCAAAAATACAATTTAGTCATTCATGCTTGTAAATTTTGCAAAGTGATAATTCTATTTTCTACAATTATTTTTATCTCTTTTTTTTCTTAAAAGCTAGCTAAGTTCTTGAGTTTAGGTTAAGATTTAGTTATTTTTAGTTATTTTTCTAATTAGTTTATTTTTTAAAATTATTTTATTTTATGCTAATTTTATGTTTATTTGTCTTAATTTAGTTATTATTTATTAGTTTTTATGTTTTTGTAGGACTCTAAAGGAATAAGGCTCAATTTTGTAAAGAAAAGTGTTTAAAGAGTGTAAGCTTTGTGTGAGACCTTGACCTTTATAGACTCGTAAAGGAAAGTATATGCGATATCCCTGGTCAGGGGTAATTTCATCATTTCCTTAGTAAGCCCATAAAAGTAAGATTTTTAAACAATATTATGGCCTAAGTAGGCTTAAGGCATAAATGGATGGTGAAATTAGGGGTAAAATGGAAAGAAAACCAAAATTTTGATGATTTTCACAGTAGGGGCAAAATGGTCATTTTTCACCTCGAGTTAAAATTTTAAGTTTTCATGAACTCGAGTATGTCTAGACCATTATGGACCTTGTCCCAATGTCAAAAAAGCAAAAAGATTGCACAAAGGGTTGCATGAGAACAAGCTAACTAATCAAGGGTATTTTCGTAATTTTAAAGGAATGGATAAGTTTGGCCTGTAAATATCCTTCTTCTAGCAGCTTCTTCTCTCATTTCCAGTAGCTTGTCTTCTTCTTCCTTCTTCCCTCTCACATTTCTTCAAAACTTCCATGGAAGCTTAATATTTAGCTTGCAAAATTTTCTCTCTCTAGCTCTAGTTTTCATACTTTTGAGCCCTTTTGACTAGAACCCTAGTATTCTTTCACTCTTTCACTTCAAAACCCTTGGTAAAGTTTATTTCCATACTTTTTCTCACTAGTTGGGCATTCTAGAGAGAGAAAAAGAGAATTACCCCACTTATTTGGAAGCTATTGGAAGGGAATTCAACTGCAAAGAAACCCAAGGGTGAGTGATGAACTAAGCTCGATTTTAAGCTGTAGAAAATGGCTAGTAATTGGGATTATGAGCTGTTTTATTGTTGAGTATGTTAATTACTTTTTTAGTGATTAAGATAGTGAACATAGATAGCCATTTAATATGGCAATTGAAAACTAGCTAAGAGATAGCTTTTAGGGTTCATAGTGTGTAAATTGACCTATTGCTTATGCTAATGTGATCTTAGGTTCTAAGGAAGCCCCATCATCTCATTTGGACAATTAGGGGAATTAGAGTCATCTAAAGGCTCTACAATCAATCGGTGAGTGGACTTGCATTTCAAACTTGTTTTGGGGAATGTGAATGATTTATCTAACTTGACTTTGAAAATGTGCCTTGGGAACAAGCCTTTGGTGAAGTGATTTTATATTGTGGAAATGTGCTATACAATATGCTATGTGTTATCAAAATATGATAGTAAGCATGATATGCATTGGGTACTTCTTTGTATGTTGATGTGGACCCGACTATGTGCGAGTAAGAGTGCACATAAGCCGTTGCTGACCCGGCTATGTGCGAGTGGGAGTGCACATAAGCCATTGCTGACCCGACTATGTGCGAGTGGGAGTGCGCATAAGCCATTGTATATGAGATGATGATGATGGGAGGGTGTATATGATGATTGATATCTATATATATATATACATATATGGTATATGGTTGTAAATGCAAAAATGTGAGCATTTGATTTATTGAAATTTGGGAGTTTGCATGTGTTACATGTTGTTTTTTTTATATTTAGCAGGATGGCTTTGTTTTAAGGGAAAAGGGAACCTTTTTTCTGGATGTTCTGATTCTCGCTGTAGCGAAATTCATTCTCGTTGCAGCGAGAAACCCTCGGGTTTTAGAGGGGTAGGTTGGCCGAAAACTCGTTGCAGCGAGGATGCATTTTCGCTACAGCGAGAATGACACAGTAGCTTCTTGCTACAGCAAATTCATTCTTGCTGCAGCGAGAAACTTTCTGTTTCTGGGTTATAATTTTGCTGTAGCGAGAAACATTTTGTTTCTAGGTCATAATTTCGCTGTAGCAAAATTCAATCTTGCTGCAGTGAAAAACTTTCTGTTTTGGTCTCCTATCTTGTCCAATTGCTGCCCTATCTTTCACTTCTTTGCTAACATATCGGAGCATGGACTTCCAACATTAAGGATTAAATGAGTTAAGTTTAAAATGAGGAGGTTTGGTGAGAAACCCTAGGCCAGTCAAGAAACCCTCGGTTAGATGATAATTTAAATCAAGTGTCGTTATAGCAAAAATTCATTCCTGCTGCAGCATAGCTGCAGCGAGAATGCCTTTCCGCTGCAGCGAGGACCCATAGTTTATTGACTTGATTCGCATGAATGCTATTAAATTTTTAACTCTCCAATTCCTTTGTTGAGCATGGACTTTTTCCAATAAGTGATTTTTCTCATGTGGGGTTTACATGAGGGGTTTAATAAGGTCAAAAATAAATTGCATTGTTTTGAAAAAGAATGCATCATGATTTCATTAAACATTCCTTATGGTATGCTTGTTCCCTTTCTTGTTCACTCACTGGGTTTATACTCACTGTTTTCAACTTCATGTTTTCAGATCACGAGGTAGTCGGTAACTAGGACGAGGTGTCCTTGTAGACTTGTATCCATCTTTTGGTAGGTGTCTTGGCATTCAGTAGTTGTACATTCATCCGAGTCCCTCTTCTGGAAGTTGAGTATTATTTTGTTGTGTATAGACAAACCTAATATAAATTGTTAAGATACATGTTGTAGACAATGTATATACACTTGTTTGGTATGCCAGTATGAGATGGTATTGTGTAGTATTATTTTGAATTCTAAGTTATGAAATATGACTTAGCAGTTATGATGGAATGATGAACACGTCAGATTAATAGGCTTGCTTGGGCTTAGTGGACTACGACCATTGGGCCCATGCACCGGTCATGGCCCGAAATTTGGGTCGTGACACTTTGTTTGTACATGTGCAGTATTTTGAGCATAACTTTAACTCCACATGTTCAATTGATGCCATTCTTAAACCATTGGAAAGATAAGAGATATGGATACAACTTTCATGAATAATACTTTGCCCAGTTCTACTTTGAAGATGGAGAAAATCACATTGGAAGCTGATAGAGTGTAGTAGTTATTAAGAGAAGGCTTGAATTCAAGGGAGCTCCATGGTGTCGAAGAGGAAAATTTGAAAAAAAAAATGTTATGGGAAAGATAAGGTTACTGGCTGACTTAAGTTAAATAGGCTCTACACTTATTATAAGCCCATATTAAGAGTCATTAGTGTGAGACCTTGACCTTTATAGACTCGTAAAGGGAAGTATATGCGATATCCTTGGTCAGGGGTAATTTCGTAATTTCCTTAGTAAGCCCATAAAAGTAAGATTTTTAAACAATATTATGGCCTAAGTAGGCCTAAGGCATAAATGGATGGTGAAATTAGGGGTAAAATGGAAAGGAAACCAAAATTTGGATGATTTTCATGGTAGGGATAAAATGGTCATTTTTCACCTCGGGTTAGAATTTTAAGTTTTTGATGAGCCCGAGCATGTTTAGATCATTATGGACCTTGTCCTAGTGTCAAAAGAGAAAAAAGATTGCTTAAAAGATTGGAGGAGAGTAAGTTAATTGGTGGAAGGGTAATTTGGTAATTTCAAGGGAATGGATAAATTTGAGCTATAAATATCTTGTTTCTAGCAACTTTTTCTCCCATTTTCCAGTAGCCTGTCTTCTTTTTCTACTTTTCTTTCACGTTGCTTCCAACCTCCATGGAAGCTTGATATGGAGCTTGCATAATTTTCTCTTTCTAGTTCTAGTTTTCATACCTTTGAACCCTTTTGACTAGAACCCTTGTATTCTTTCACTCTCTCACTTCAAAACCCTTGATAAATCTTATTTCCATACTTTCTCTGGCTAGTTGGGTATTCTAGAGAGAGAAAGAGAGAATTACCCCATTTGTGTGGAAGCAATTGGAAGAGAATTTGACTACAAAGGAACCCTAGGGTAAGTGATGAACTAATTTTGATTTTTAGCTGTGAATAATGGCTAGTAATTGGGATTATGAGCTGTTTTATTATTGAGTATGTCCATTCCTTTTATAGTGATTAAGATAGTGAACATAGATAGCCATTTAATGTGGCAATTGAAAGCTAGCTAAGAGATAGCTTTTAGGGTTTATAGTGTGTGAATTGACCTATTGCTTATGTTAATGTGATCCTAGGTTCTAATGAAATCCCATCCTTCCAATTAGATCATTAGGGGAATTAGAGTAAGCTAAAGGCTCAACAATAAACCAGTGAGTGGACTGCCTATCAAAATCGTTTTGGGAATATGATTGTTTGTACAAAGTATTTGAATGATTCTACACAACCTTTGTTAAAACAAGTGCCTTGGGAACAAGCCTTTGATAAATCAATTTTATGTTATGATGTGTGGTTATCATGGATCTCTATGTTGCAGCATTATGTTGATATACATATATGTTTGAATATAGTGTTGTGTAATTATATTGACACGACTATGTGCTAGTAGGGAGTGCGCATAAGCCTAGGATGACCCGATTATGTGCGAGTAGGGAGTGCGCATGAGTTGGTGATGTGATGATGTGATGGTGTGCATGATGATGATGGGTATACGTATACATATATACATATGTAAATATGTGTGTTATAGGAAATTAATGAGTAATGGTATATGTTTGTAATGCATGTGAAACTTTACATATTAAACTTTGAAAAATTGTTATGCGTTTCATGTTGGTTTGGACATTTCAGTAGGGTGGTTTTTCTTTTGGGAAGAAGGGCAAATTTTTCATTGGTGCCCTGTTTCTCGCTGCAGCGAGAATCATTTTCGCTGTAGTGAGAAACTCTCGGGTTTGGAGGGGTAGACTGGTCAAAAACTCACTACAGTGAGAATGCATTTTCATTGCAGTGAGAATGACATTGTAGCTTCTCGTTGTAGCGAAATTCATTCTCGTTGCAGCGAGAAACTTTTTGTTTCTGGGTTACAATTCTGCTGTAGCGAGAAACCTTCTGTTTTTGGGTCACATTTTCGCTGCAGCAAAAAATTTTCTATTTTGTCTTCTACCTTGTCCAATTGCTGCCATATTTTTAACTTCTTTGCTACCATATCTGAGTATGGACTTCCAACATTAAGGACTAGATGAGTTAAGTTTAAAATGAAGAGGTTTAGTGAGAAACCCTCAGCTAGTTGAGAAACCCTCGTTTGGCTAATAACTTAATCCTAACATCGCTGCAGCGAGAATGCCTTTCCGCTGTAGCGAAGATTCGCTGTCATATTTGACTTGCTTGCGTATCATTGAAGTTTTCATTCTTCAAATAATTTGTTATGTATGGGTTCATGATCTTCAAATGATTAATCATTTAAGGGCTTGATGAGGGGTTTTTAGTATGAATGGAACTAAATTGCATTGTTTTAAAACAAGTGCATCATGATTTTAAATTGTCCCTTATTGTTGGTTGTTCCCTTCCTTGTTCACTCATTGGGTTTATACTCACCATTTTCAACTTCATGTTTTCAGATCACGACGTAGCCGGTAACTGGGACGAGGTGTCCTTGTAGACTTGTATCCATCTTTTGGTAAGTGTCTCGGCATTTAGTAGCTGTACATTCGTCTGAGTCCTTCCGCTGGAAATCGAGTCTTCTTTTTTAGATGTATAGACAAACTTGATGTAAATTATTAAGATACATGTTGTATGCAATGTGCACTTAATTGGTATGCCAGTATGAGTTGGCATTATTTAATATTACTTTAATCCTAAGTTATGAAATGTGACTTAGTAGTTTATGATGGAATGATGAACATGTCAGATTGATAGGCTTGCTTGGGCTTAGTGGACTATGTCCATTGGGCCCATGCGCCGGTCATGGCCCGAAATTTGGGTCGTGACAATTAGGCTAAAGTAATTATGTTTAAAAAAATTAGGTTAAGTTTTGAGTATAAATAGTTAGTTCGAGGAAAGGTTATTGATAAGAAGAAAACCCTAAGAGAGATTCAAGAAAGTAAAAGTTGAGGCTGAAGATTGAAGATCAAAGCTACAAAATTTGTTTATTTTCTTCTCCATTAGCTTTTATTATTCTTGTTACTCTTGATAGCTAAACTTCATATGTTTTTATTTATAATTGCAATTATGAGTAGCTAGCTAAATTTCTTTTTCTACGATTGCAATTGAACTACATGTAGTTTTTAATCTTTTTTTTGCTTATTTTCAATGGATTTGAATTGTTGATTTCAATTTGTTCTTAATGCTTTTAATTGCTTGATCACAATTAAATTGATCTAGAAACCTAAACATAAATTGAGAAAGGGAGTTTAGTGTAGGCCAAAATTGGATTAGCATATGTTCATTTTTATTTGCTTGAATGAATGAATTGATTTGTGTATAGGATAAAGTTATACCTATATATCATGTATAGCGAATATTAGAGCTTGAACTTAATGAGTCTATTTTAATTTCAATTCACATAAAGATAAAGTGATTTCGTTAAAATAGATATATTTTTAAGAGTATCGAAAAAGCTTTATAAATAATTGAGGACTTTAAGTTGGCAATTCAAGCCATTGGAATAAGCTAAGAAAGAAAGGTAAGATTTAGATGAAGTGTGAAGGATATTGTAATCCTAGGTTTTTTTTTTTAATGCTGAAAAATTCTCGCAGGGCCTAGCTACCCTATAATTATTTTATTAATAATCGAAAAAATTAAGTACAATAAGGAAGGGGACATAAATCGAACCTCCAGAATTTCATGAGTGTGGGAGAAGCTTAAAGAAATACTTAAAAAGAAATGTCCCATTTTACATGCATATTTATGAATGCAATCATAAAATTGAAACACCTCCATGTTACAAGATTCTAAATAAAAAACAAAATGAATTAAGCAAGAATAAATTTAGAGTACTACTCCTTTACATTTATTTAAAACGAACATACGGTAAATTCTTTTTGTCTAATATGAGAATACCTTTAAGCTGAACTTCGGCTTGTGCAAAGACATGCAGGTTTTCATGTGTGTACCCCTGATTGGAGAGCAAATCTACAGCCTAGTTACCTTCTCTATGAATGTACGATATCCGAAAAGAGATGACACTCAAGCATTTACAAATTGAAGCTAATAAATATCTAATATGGTCAGAACCTTTATGTCCTCCATGCATCATTTGTACCACTACTTTCGCATCCATCTCTATCCATAGTCTACGAACATTGTGGTCAATACATAAAAGCAAACCTTTATGTAATGCCATTAACTCTGCTTGTAATGAATTATAAGGCCCAAAGTTTTTAGCAAAACCAAAAATCAGAGTACTTGTATGATCCCAAAGAAGTCCACCACTTGCAGCACTCTAACAATCATGCTTAGAACTACCATCAACATTCAACTTAAACTCACCTGTTAATGGTTTCTAACAAGAGAATACTTTTGGTTGAGGTGGGGATGTCTTTTGGAATAAAAGGCCTTATGCTTTAGCAATCTATATATCTCCCTTCTATTGCCATTGCTGGAATTGCCCCTCATGGAATAATTGATGAATAAGCTTTAGCACTTTCCATATTACTCTATTGGGATACATGCCTAGGTTCCTATGCTTTGCATCTTTACGTTCAACCCATAGAAACCAAAAAATAAGTAAAGGCATTAAAATGCGGATGTGTCCTTTTTTAGTGTAGTCACTAGAGTACAGCCATGCCCAAATAATCTGATAAACATTTTGTGGATGAATAATATAGATTTGGAAGAATCTTGTAAAATAATTCCAAACTTGTGAAGCTAGAGGACATTCCCACATGACATGAAAAAGTGACTCCTCTGCGTTGCTGTGTTGGCATTTAGAAGCAAGTTGGAAGCCTTTGGATTTCAACCTCAAATCAACTGGAATCCAATCCTGAAATAATCTCCATAGAAAAAAAGAAATAGCAAGTGGATGCTTCGGTGCCAAATTAAATTAAACATAAAGTTAACTGAATGGCGTTGTCGAGCTATCTCCCAAGCTGACTTAGTAGTGAAACAACCATCCGAAGTGGGAGCCCAATATGCCTCATCAACCCTAGATTCATTGATTGGAATTTTCAGGATTTCTGCAACAACATCGTCAGGCAATGCATCATTTAACTTACCCACATTCCATGTACCATTATGATATAAATTGGACACTCAAATCATGGAAGATGCAAAGGATGGAAAACGATTAACCAAAGGTTCGTCACCCATCCCACAGTCATGCTAAAAGAATAACTCACCTCTCCCAATCCGCCATCTGATGTGTTGTTTAGTTACCGGGCAGCTAGCTAACATCCATTTCCAAGTTTGGGAATCATGGAGTTTGGGCTGAATTTGTCTCTGAATCCTACTTGTGCAGTATTTGTCTCTCATAAATCGTGTCCATAGGCTAGTACAAGTCTGAAATCTCCACCACAACTTCATACTAAATGCCTCAAAAACATCGCTTAGGCTCCTTATATCCAAGCCACCTTCAGAGGATGGGCATGTACTGTGCTGCCATGAAGGCCAATGAATTTTCCTTGTATCTGCAGAATCTCTCCATAAAAAACTATTAAAAATTCTGTCAATTTTCTCAATGACACATAATGGAGGTTTAAGAACCTGAAGTAAATAAATAGGTAGAGAAGATAACAAACCCTTTAATAAAGTTATCTGTCCCCCAGGGGAAAGAATCTTACTTTCCCATCCTGAGATTCTCACCTTTAATTTCGTAATCAAATCATCAAACAAAATCACCTTTTTAGGGCCTTTGTAAAATAGGGCTTCCAAATAAGTAATAAGCAAGCATTTATGAATGAAACTTGTAGCTTGTGCTATTATCTGTCTTCTTGTGGTTGCAATGTTTTTGTGGGTAATGAAGCAACTCTTTTGAGTATTAATCCTCTGTCCAGAAACTATCTCATATTCCTGCATAAATACTTTAATTTTTGCAGGGAAGCTTTAGTTCCATTAGTAAAAAATTACAACATCATCTGTAAAAGCCAAATGACTAACCAGGAATGAGCAACCAACATTATAATAAAGAGAAGGATACTGAGCAAAAAGGCCATTAAGTACCCTTGATTCTGCTACCAAAATAAATAGTTGAGGGGAGATAGAGTCACTTTGACGAAGTCCTCGTTTCGATTTGAAATAGCCAGCTGTGGTGCCATTTATTAAAACTAAAAACCAGCAATTTGATATACACCGTTGAATCATATCAACCCACTGTGGACAAAATCCAAATTGCTGAAGCACTGTAACAAGGAAATCCCAATCAAGACAGTCATAGGCCTACATCATGTCCAGTTGTAGCATTAGGTTTCCTCCTCTAGCCTTTCAGTCAATTTGTCCAATCAATTCCTATGCTAACAAAATATTATCACTTATCAATCTTCCACTCATAAACCCACTTTGGTTCTCTGTAATAATGGAAGGCAATAACTTGGCCAACCGATTTACTAACAACTTTGTGATGATTTTGTTAAGCACATTACACAGACTAATAGGTCAAAAATCATTCCAAGCAGAGGCATTACTTTTCTTCGGTAAAAAGACAAGGGTGGTGGAAGTAATCTCACGAGGTAGGTACGTCCCTTAGAAGAAATCCAAAACTGCATCAAAGAGAACATCGGCAAGAATATCCCAGCAGTGCTAGAAAAAAATGATGAAAACCCATCAGGCCTACCAACGCTATCCTTGTTTATCGCAAAGACAACTTTTTTGACTTCCTGCAGTGTTGGGGCTGCACATAAAAAATTATTGTCAGTTGCTGAGACTAAAGTGGGAATAATAGAACTATTAAACTTGGACAAGTTGCACTGCTCTTTCTTCATGAGAGAGGAGAAAAACTCAATAGCAGAGGCCTTTATTGCTACTAGATCTTCAACCCACTCACAATCCAATTGTTGGATCTTAAAAACATGGCTTTTAATTCTCTTTTTTCGCACCCCCATGTGGAAGAATTTGGTATTGTGTTCTCCATCAACAAGCCATTTTATACCTGATTTTTGCTACCAAAAAGTCTCCTCAACACTCAAATAATGGTTAAGCTACGCTTATGACTTATTTAACGCCACTCTATTTTCAAAAGATTACTCTTGCTGAAAAGTTATTTCACATTCCTCAACTCATTTTTTAGCTTCTTTCAAGCGATGGAATATATCTCCAAATACTACTTTATTCCACCATTTAAGATTTTGTTTCAATCTCAGTTGCTTGCCCCAAAAAGCTTTCAATCTCCATCCCTGTATAGGTAGTTTTCAGTTTGTAGCAACAAATTTTTTAAACTCATGATGATGGATCCATGCATGCAAGAACCTTAATGAAGAAGGATATTTTTCAACAGTTTGTGAGCAAGAAATCAACAAGGGACAGTGGTACGAGCCATCCTGGTTTAGATGCTGCACCCTTATAAGTGGAAAACTCGTTGCCCAGTGGTGATTATATACCACCCTATCTAATCTTCAAAAAATATGAGAGTTTGTCCATGTTTAAGAATTACCCTAAAAACCTCTAACTAACAACCCACAGACCATTAAAGCTGTTGCAAAATCCTCCATACCTCTTCCATGTGGTTTGGCACCATACAGTCTTTCCTCTCTTTGTAAAATGATGTTAAAATCCCCCTCGACGAGCCAAGATCATCAATACCTGTAAAAACTGCTCTTAAACACTCCCATAGCGACAATCTCTTTGACCTGCTACATTTAGCATAGACAAATGTGGCAAAAAATGGAAAAGCTATCCATGGCAAAGACAACCGCACATGTAAACACTAGACATGATCAAATAGTATTTCACAAGACACATCATAAGAATAAAACACCCATATCTTTTGGGAGCAGTTAACAACAACTTTTTCAAATCCCAATCTCCTGCGAAAATAATCTGCTCTTTCAGCATCAACCATAGGCTTCAAAGTAATTAAAATTTTGATTTTATGCATAAGTAATAAATTTTTTATTCTTTTCAAAGTTGGCTTACCTGAAATACCTCTCACATTCCACACAAGAGCACTAATCATTGATGGTTTCTTGCAACAAAGCTTATAGAGATGGAGTCCTCATCAGAGTCCCCTTCATTTCCACTCATGACTATTACATCCTCTGTGGCTGAACTAAATGTTTTCCAAAATGGAACTGCATTGTCTAAATGTCTTATGTGCCTCTCCCGCGGATGGACTTCTAACTCCGCATGGTTATTGCTTGAAATAGATGGAATATCATTAAGCTCTTTATTATACATACCCTTACCCGAGGCTGACTCCAAGTTGGGAGGATTGTCATCATATCCTTCCGTCCTATCACGTGGGCATGCCACTGTTAAATCCACCCGATTATGCCCAACAAAACCCCTTGTCTGACTATCACTTTTTTTTCAGTGTTAAATCCACCCGATTATGCCCAGCAAAACCCCTCGTCACGACAACCTCTCTTATTCCCATAAGTTGCTGTTTTTCAGTCCCATGCAACGTAGCGTCCACTGCCCGATCAGGAGATGTTTTCTAGATTTTCTTCTTCTTGCTATTTTTAACCTTTATATTACTCTAACGTTCCTCATCCTACTGCTCATGGGTACCATTAGTTGCCACACAATCAAAAACTATTTCTAACAGTCCCTGCTGAGCATTTTCATCTGCCCGTGGAGTGTTATTGGGGTCCTTATTCTGTACTACTTTATCGTCCTCTGACCCATTAATTTCTCCTCCTTCAATCGGTGGTTGGTTGTTGCTGCAGTGTTTGGGCTGGCATGACACTGTTCACATGCTCTGTTTGCCCCTATTTTATGTTCGACAGTGGCACCGATTCCTTCCTCTGGTTTTGTAAATCAATTCCTGAACCCTTGAGGTCCTTAACTCCGGCCGTTCTAGCCTTGCCAACTGGTTGCCACTTCTTCCTCTATTTCAACTAGACTGCCATCATCGAGTCCACTCTTTTTGCAGCAAATCTGCATCTCTCTTTTGCAGCTCTTTTCCATCATCTCTCAAAGTCTTGTTCCCCGGTGGCTTCCGTAGATTGTTTGATCGATTGCCTAACACCAAACACGTTGAAACTGAATGTCCTACATGACAACCATGCTCACAATAGTCGGGGCATTTTTGAAAACTCAACCCTCAATGCGTAGCCTCAAGTAATAGCCCTAGTGACCCAATCTTTGATCACAATCTAAACCTCTTCAATCAGAGCATTC
Organism: Theobroma cacao; assembly: GCF_000208745.1. Taxonomy (NCBI): domain Eukaryota; kingdom Viridiplantae; phylum Streptophyta; class Magnoliopsida; order Malvales; family Malvaceae; genus Theobroma; species Theobroma cacao. The sequence goes on along the minus strand of NC_030853.1, from coordinate 9,522,589 downwards.
CTACAATCATATTCCACACAAACTCGAGCCACACTTGGCCAAGAACCATTAGCAATCGTCTCATCAATAAATAAAGGTTTACCCACAGTTTTATCAATTAACAGCAATGTCGATTTCTCATAAAGATGTGCTTTTAAATTGAGAAAAGATATCCAAATCGAGATGATCAACGATTCTTTTTCTACTTCAAAATCTGGGCTCCATTTGGACACCCTTATTTTCTGATTTGCTATGAACCATTGTTGCTTGGTCTAGATCCAATTAAAATCTTGTTCGTTTGATAAGTGAATCAATACATGTTTGTAATCTAACTAGTGTATTGCATAAGCACTGGTGAGCCTGATCCCCTTGAAAGCTTGACTAATCTCCTACAGTTTTGGCATGCGGCTAAACCTCCTAATAATGGAGTGAGCGAAGGGTTGGGCAAGTTTCTGGATCTTGTCCTCAAAGAATGCTGCAGTCGGCGATTCTTGTAAGTGATTGGATCTCATGAGGAAGGGATTACAGACGGCTTGTCTCCTACTATGATTGAGAGGAATGATTTTTTAGGAGCACGGGGTTAGGGTGGTGGCTAATTTTTGTCGCTTATGGCTTGCAGAAAGCCATGAAAGCCTTGTGGCTGGTCAAGAATGGATGGCGACTGAAGGTTTTCTCTTCCTTGTGGGTTATGGGTGGACCCCGTAAGGTATGGGGAGGCAGTAGCTGTTAGCGGCTGGCCTTGGGGTGCATCCGATGGCCTGCCAGCAGCCAAACCGTGAGTGTTTGGGAAGGGGGGAAGGCATGGGAGTTGAGAGTGTTTTCCATTCATCAATTCTCCCAATGTTTGATTTGATTTTATTCAATTATATTCTTGCTTTGATTTTTAATTATTAGCTAGTTTTTGTTAATTAATTTATAGTTTAATTAGTTATCTATTTGTGATTGTTTGGATAAGGTTAAATTGTTCTAATTTTAGTACTTAGTAAAATTTTAGATGAATTCTTTATGGGATCGACACTCTACTTACCATTATATTATCTTTTACGATACGTATACTTACGTGGGTAGAGAATTTTAACAATAAGTTTTTGGCATTGTTGTTGGGGAATTGTTTTCTAGAATTTTTACTAATACTAATACCAAGCAAATTTAGTCTGAATTCAAACCTTATTTTTCTTGTTTTAAGCATCTTTGGTCATTGTATGCAAAGGAAGAACTTGAATCTTATTGCTTTTGATCAAGAGATAGAAAGAACTTTTGAAGGATTCGAAGGGAAAATTTACAAGTTCAAACTCTAAATTAGACAATGGCTAAAAATAATAATAATAATAATAGTAACAATGCTGTTAATCAGGTTCTTAAAGAGAACAAAGCTTTGTGGGATTATATTGTTGCCTTCTTACAAGGCTTGCACTAAAGCATTAGAAAACCTCATATCAATGCAAATAAATTTGAGATCAAGCTTACTTACATTCAAATAATTCAGTCTTCTATTCAGTTTGGTGGGTTACCCAGTGATGATCCTAACTCTCATCTAGTTAATTTCCTAGAAATCTACGACTTTTTCAAAATTTTGAATTTACAACTCTTTCCTTTTTCACTATGGGATAAGGCAAAGACTTGGTTAAATTCACTACCAACTAGATCTATTACTACATGGGAGGACTTGGCTCAAAAATTCTTGGCAAAATTCTTCCCATCTACAAAGATTATTGTTGTTTGGATTATTACACGCAAGTGCACATGTCTGTACAAGTAATATAAAGGTAAGTTGAGTATCGGTTCCCATAGAGATTTGTACCTATTCTTAATAAGTATTAAGTGTATAACAAAGTAATCTTATCCAAGCACTCAATTTCAAATGATTAATTAAACTAAAAAATCAACGAAGAACAAAATGTTAATCTTTTACTCAAAACTGCATCTGAATTAAATCATTTTCCATAATTAATCCCAATGTCTATGCAAATTAATTAGAAAAAGTTCATTACATTCGTGTTCTAATTTGGCTATGTAAGTTATTTAGATATATGTTTATCCTAAACACGAAAATATCACTTAACTTCGAAGTGAATCGAACAAAGGCTATTCAAAACATTGATGTCAAGCCCGACTCTACAATATGTTTATTATGCCATTTCTTACATAAGAATGCATGTTTGCTTACTTGGGTACCTTGGAAATCGTTAAAGGACGATATTGTACCAAAGGTACAATTAAGTTGAATTAAGCCTCGAACTAGTCTAAATAGAGAATTTAAGATGAAATTGAGAATTTTAAAACCCCAGAATGACTTAAAATGGTGATTTGGAGTTCGAGGATCAATTTGGAGTCAAACCGAAAATTTCACTATATAGGGGGAAAATGGTAATTTTGCCACTTGAGGACAAAATGGGAATTTTTTTGAAAGATTTTGATCACATTTGACTTATTGGAGTATAATTTGAGTTTGAGAAGTGAAGAATTTTAATTTCGGTGTTTTTCAGAGGATAGGGGCAAAATAGTCATTTTACCACCCCAAGGGCAAAATGGTAATTTTACACACCCAACACTTGTCATGCTCATAGAATTCATCCATTGCCTTTTTATGTTACGGATAAGTGAGAAAATATATGTGATGGAGATAAAAAGTTTAAATTTTTAAAGTTTTAAAAATAGATCAATAATAAAATGACACTTGTCAAGCTTAGATTATTTTATTATTTCTTTTAAAAATCAGCCTATAAACCTCTCACTTCTCTCCAAATATTTGGCCAAGCAAGGAAAAGAGGGAAACAAAGAAAGAACAAACCCTAGGTGGAGAATTTCAAGAGAAAAAGTGTGGAAAATCAAGGAAAACAAGTGAAAAAGATAGGATTTCTCAATTTAAACTTGAAGTCTATTTTCCTTAAGCATTTCTCCTTATTTTTCCATGGTTAAATTTCATGTTTTCATGGTGAATTCATGGCTAGCTGAATGGGTATAGAGAGAGAATGATGTTGGATTGATTTGATTTCAAGTTATGTTAGTGTTTTTAGTTAGTTTACCATGTCTAAAAGCAAAACAACAAGAAAAGAATTCATTTTCCCCATCACCCATCAATGGCCGAACCTACCTTGTATTGAGGGAGTATGAATTTGATTTTTTTATTTTAAGAAGAATTGGTTAGAAAATGATGAATTATGGTGTGAAAAAGTAGTAGGAAAAATCACGGTGTTAATGCACCAGTATTGACCAAAAATTCTAAGAAGAAAAGTGAAGATGTTTTTGCCAATTTATAGGTTATTTGACTTGTGTTTGGTGAATTAAGGTATTGGAAAAGAAATGGAGCAATTTGGAGCTAAATTAGATGCGTTGGCCAATTAATCGGGTGATAAGACGAATTAGGCCAATACCGAGTTTAGATGGTTACCCGTGCATTTTACATTCCATATCATGCATTAGTAGTCTAAATTAGTTTAATTTCGATTTAGTACCAATGTAGTAAGTTTCTCGATTTTGTACTATGTCAAGGTGGTGAGTCCTCCGATAAAGGCAAGGAAATTGCATCTTAGAACAAGTAGTCAAAGTACTTCGAAAATCCGCACTCTAGACATTGTGAGTAACCTTACTATTGTCTTAATTATCTAAAGTGGTTTTTATCCGATTTTGTGATTTTATGGAAAATGAGTTTAAATGGCAAATTTTTATGTTTATAAGCAAAATGTGATTAAATGAGATGATTTTATAAAATTGTCTTGAAATTGAATGATGGCTTTTCAAATAGAGTAATTGGGGACTATTTTTGTGTGTTGTAAATTCATGATTCTAATTGATTGGCTTACGACAATATTGGCATGAATGGCTGAATTGGTATTTGTGTTGAAATGTATAAACTGTTGTTTGCCTTGATAGGCTGGATAATGATAAAAATAGCCATGTCATGCTGTTGAATTTTTATTGTATGGTGGGTTTAGCTTGCTGCAATGGGCTAGTTCTATGGACCAGCCTATTAGAGGGGCACGTAACCTGGTCATATATATGTACCTCAATCGAAGAGGTGCGTTGGGTAACTCCCGAGGTCAAAATTTAGAGTTCACTTCACGCCAAACCACCACGTGAGGGGAACTCAAGCAATGCCAAGGAACGACTATGTTTTCAAAATAAAAACATGATTTATGTGTACATAACTTTTTATCAGCCTTGGCGGACTCGGTTGGGATAGCCCTGGTAACTGGGTATAAAAATGATTTTGGCACGAGCCAAAGTTTTAAGAAATTCATAAGCCATGTTGATTACTCGATTTATATGAATTGATTTTATTTGGTTGAAACAAGTTGAAAGGTGATGAATTACAGTATGTTAAACTATTTTATCTGTCTCCATTTACTCGGCTTTAGATATTTTAGATGGTATTTGTTTACTCACTGGGATTATATAATCTCACCACCCTCCTTTCCACCCATTTCAGGCTCAGGATAGTCTATAGATAGTTGATTTCATCAAGGACCACCATTGGATTTGCATCTTCCAAACTGTAGGTTCACAATTTTTCTTACTTTTGGTTATACGAGGGCCCACTTGTTACTTTAAATTAAATTAAATACTCTGGCTTATTGTATTACAATATATATGAATTTGTTTTGCTTTTACGCTGTAAAAATTATTTATGCAGTGTTCTAAAAATATTGTTTTATGAGAAAATTGAATATTTTATTCAATATTTTTATTTTATTCTAATAATCATAATTTAATTTTAAATGAAGGTTTTAGATGTTTAAACTTATTTTTGATTATGAATTATGTGTTTTGTACTCGCATACTACATTTTTAGCGGATTTCGAGATTTTTGAGGAAAAATGACCAAAATACCCCGTGAGAAGAAAATTATTCTTTTATTGTTTTACGTTGGAAATAGTTTAAAATTCTTTTAGAACGTGATATTTGGCAACGGTTACTCACAGGGGAAATGAGAAGCTGATATTAAAGCCTTGCGGGGTTCTCTTGACATTTCGGGTAATGAGTGTCGATCGGGACATCGCAGCGGTTGTCACGGGCTTGAGGGGAGTTCCGGGTTGTGACAATTGATCTATTCTAAACTCCCTCTATCGAGTTCCATTTAGAGACCCAAGACATTTTAACTGGTGATCAGGTAGTGAAAAGCATTAAGTGCAAAATTGAATAAACCATGCAATTTCCATTAATATCAAGCAAGGAAAAATCACATATTCAAACTACATAGTGAAATATCCGATAGTCCTAGAAAACAAATTTAGTTCATAATTGTTTTTACAACAGACATAATTAAATCAAGAGAAAAGATCATTTCTACAACAAAATAACAAGAAAGAAATTAAAAGTAAAGAAATATCAAAGCCTCTTTTGATTATTGATCCTCAATTCCTTCAATTGTTTCTCGTTTCTCTCATTGGAAAGCTTTTCTTATCTCTCAAAAACTATCATTCATTGCCTCTCTAAACATCTTCTGTCAGCTACTGAAAAGACCTATTTATAGCCTCCAAAAATCCAAAAAAACTTTATTCCCAATGGGTAGAATTCTCATAATCCACATTAGAGCACTGCAGCCTTGCTCCATGGGCGCCGTAATGCTCCTAACTTGTAAAACTTTTTTTTGCCTACATTTCAACCGGCACCTTAGTGCTCCTCCTTGAGCACTGTGGCTTTGGCTTCTATGATTTTTGTATGGGTAGTAGGATGCACCCTTGGGGGCCATGGCCTTGAGCTCTGTGGTCTTGAGCTCTATAAGGTTGTGGCACTGCTCCTCTTTATGTTGCCTTGGTGCAGACTATTACAATGCTCCATCTTGTAATGAAATTTTTGTTCGAGTAGGATCTTAGTGAATTAATGTGATTGTGTAAAGCATGGATTTCAAAATTTAATTTTATAAAGGAAGTAAACAATCCAATTACACAAGCGAAAACACACATTATTATTATTGCAAGTAACATTATCACACCAAAAAAATAAGAATCTATTAAGTAAGAAAAATCATACCTTTTATTTTGAGACTCTTCTTTTCGGATTCCACCACACCAATGAACGATTTCTTGACCAAATAAGTTTATCACTTATTCTTCAAGAATGCTTTCAACTTGATCCTTGAGTGGACATGGTGTGGAATGCAAGACTACAAGATGGCAACAAATATTTGTCACAACCTAATTTTCGAGCCATGACAGGCACAAGGGCCCAATGGGCTCAGCCCACTAAGCCCAAGCAAGCCTATTTATATAATGCTGTACATTAATCCATATGTCTTTACAATCCAAAATTCGTAATGTTCAAATACAATTTCTTTGAAAACAATTCATAAGACCCAATTATGTATTCATAATGGCATCATCAACCATAATATACATATATAGCTTGACAAATGAGTCTTAGTATTTCACATCAAGTATTCATATACATATAATTAAACCTTGACCGTCAGCGGAGTGACTCTGAGCACGGTTGCTAACATTTAGTGTTATGGTAAACCTACCGAGCAATGGATAGGGAGGAGCACCTCGTCCTAGGACCCAGTCACCTTTAACTTAGAAAGCCTAAAACATGAAGTTTAAAAACGTGAGTATAAACCTAGTGAGTGTGAATGGAAGAAAGGAACAAGCAACGTTAATGAAGATTTAGAAATCATAATGCACTTAAGTTCAAAAACAATGCAATTTAGTTTATTTCTTATTAAAAACCCCTCATTCAAACCCTTGGTTTTTTAGTCACTTGATGATGAAGGATCCATGAAAAACAAAGAAGTTGAAAGTTGAAAACATAAGTAGAATTCAAGCAAGTCAAGCATAATAGATTGATTCTTGCTGCAGCAAAAAGGCATTCTCGTTGTAATGAAATTCTGGCTAGATAAAATCTAAGGGGGTTTTTTCACTACCACAAGGAAAATCCACTCATGCCACATGGTACATTAAATTGAACACATTGACAATAATCAAGTTTTCTCAATATTCAGTGCAATCACATATTATTTTCATAACCTTTTCATAACATATGCATATAATTTCATAGCATATATGATCATCTCTATGGCATATATATACAAGCATGTATACGCTCAACGGTCCTCAGCTCATGTGCCCTCCCACACATGCACGTAGCTAGATATAGACCACCACCAGTCATTAGCTCATGTGCACTCCCACATCGGACATGGCTGGAATCACCACCCATCGGTCATTAGCTCATGTGCACTCCCAAACTGCATATAGATGGAATCATCACTGTCATTATCGGCATGTGCCCTCTCACACCGCACACGCACGGTTATATTTATCACACAATATTACTTATCAATACATACCATATAATCATATATTTACATATATATATCAACATGATATATAAGCACATGGATTCATCATAGTCACTTTCCACAACGTAAAATGTTTCATCAAGGGCTTGTTCCCATGCATATTTTAAAGAAAAGGCCAATAAAACATTTCATGAAATTCATTCAAACACATATGTTTTAATCCCAAAAAATTTTTATGCAAGTTCACTCACCTCAATAATGGCAACTCACAAGACTAACGTCCACAAAGTCTTAATCCTGGCAGTCCCGAAATACCATTAAAACCTAGATTTGCCAATAAACATTAATAGCTTCAAATATATCACAAAATTGAATATAATCATTCTAATAAGCTTACACTTGATAAATCACATCCTAGCCTAATTTTTAACCAAGAATTCTAGTCTAATTCTCAAACCCATCATATCAATTATTCTAAGTTTAAAGATTCTTTACCTTGGTGAGCTTGGAGGCATGAAGATCAACAAAAAAAAAACCTAATATTTCCAAGAAAAATAATTTGAAGAAATTAGGAAATAAAATCTGAAAATATAACCATAAATTCAAAAATTTCAAAAGTTTGAAATATATACCTTTTAGCCTTAAAAATGAAGATTTGAAGCCAAAAATCCAAGTATTGTTGAAAGTGGAGTTGAAATAGAAAATAAAGGAAAGAAATAGAGATTTTTTCTCTCTCTCCTAGGGTTTAGAAGTGCTGGAAATTGGGGCTAGAAGTTGCAGGTTTGATGCCCAAGAAGTTTGGAGAAGAAAGGAGTAAGAAAAGAAAAGAAATGAAAAGAAAACAAGGAAAATCACATGAAAAATTTGATTTTCATGGAGGTGGAATGAAAATGGCATGGGAAAGATGAGGAAGAAGAAGAAAATATCTAGTGGGAGAGAATAAGGACGGTCATGGCTGAAAAAGAAATGAGTCAAAGCTTCCTTGGGAAGCTTTGACCAAGTAAATGGTAAAATTACCATTTTGCCCTATAAGATTTTCACCTTTTTTAATTGTATCCTCTCACAATCTTTTAATTCCAATTTCTTTCCATTCTTCTTTCTTAACACTTGTACCAATTGAATATTAAGTTTATGCTTCAATATTGTATCACCAGAATACTTAAATATTTACTTACCGTCGCTAGCTTTATTTAATAAAGACAGACGGGCCCCATTAACATCATTTTTCTCCAAAATTTTCTTGTTCTTCTTCTCCCCCCCTTAGATTGATCATATACTCCTCCTTCATGGAAAATTTGGACACTGAATAAAATATTAATATTTTAATATTATTTTATAAATAAAATATTATTTTATTCTAAAATTTTCCTCTTGTCTCCTTGGTACCCAAAATACCTTATTATTCCTAAATTCACTTTTGAATCACTTTTTATCTCACAAATTCTTTCTCGATAAAAATATTATTATTTTATTATTATTTCCTTGCGTACGGAATATTTTATCCCATACTATTCCTTTCATCTTTTATCACTTTTAAACATTATAATTAACCTCAATTGGCATCCGATAAACTTTATTAGCCACCATATCAAAGTACGGGGTATTACAGTCTCACTCACTTAAATAGAATTTGTCCTCGAATTCGCATCGGTGTCGGGTTATTAATCTCATTCTCTAATCTTATTCCATCCTTTCCTTTATAGGGAATCTTGATTTATTCACCTCATTTACCTCCAGTTCGACTAGAATACTTTATTTATGTCTATTATCATCTTTTAGAATCAATTCGGCAGTAACCTTCACAAACATTATCTCTTATATTAAAATGTCAAGTATGCCTTTATCACTATCATTGGAATTGAACCATAACTCTATCTTAATCATACTGATTTCAATCACATATTATACTTACTTATGTATACCTAATCACCATCTTATTACTCCATTCCTTGTCAAAGTTCTCGACACTTATTCACCTTATCCCCATACACTATTACATAACTTATGGCATCATAAACATGCCCTATTCATTCCTATACCTATTTCCAACATTTTTGGGGGTTGAATCTTTCAACCATTCCCTCATACTTCATGTTTTTCCCATATTTATGCAACTTAAATCTTCTGAATCATATTAATCCATCTTGTATGGCTTAATCACGCTATATATTACATTTCCTTGATATCATTTCCTTGTATATTCCTCTAAAATTTCTTATATCAACATAGCTCCACTTCTAATAGAATTTTTTATCATTGTATTATCCATACAACTCATCAAATATATCAAGTTCAAATCTCGAATCTCTAAAAACAATTCTTCATTTTAGTTGGTCATGTCATCAATTTCACACATACGTATGTACACGCACTTCTAAATGTCAACATTCCTCATTATGTGTAAGGATCTTTGTGTTCAAGTGCTTTCGGACTTAGTTCCCTTTATTTGTTTCCCATCCATAACCAAAATTTGATATAATAATTCTCATATTTAATCTATAAACATTGGGGTATAATCAATTTCAGATTACCCTTTTTATATGTTTAAATCACCATTTCACTTGCGTCTTATGACAAGTTACCTCTTACATAATCCATACAAATTCTCATTATGCCTAATCATAACTTCACATCATGTACAGGCCTATACTCGTTTCTTATCCTTTCCAATTATATGCTTAAGTATCATTATACTATATATCCTTGCATCACAATGTCATTAATCACATCTCACTGCCAACAGTTATTTTCATTAAATTGCAATTCAGTATCTGCATATGCTTTATAATTTCATTAATCCTTCAAAGATTCATCTTTACTTGATCATTACATCTTATGCCATACCATAATTCCTAAAGGTCATCCTTATTTCTCAATTATTCTTCATACCTCTAGATATATATATGATATCTTTGTTGCGTCTCGATTTTAATGAGTCACTTAAGACTTAGACTCATTTGAATCATGCATATCTCGAGCATTTTCGAATTCCAATTTCCATCATACATTAGGAGGTTTTCATTATCTGACTTCATTATCAAGGTTACCTTTACTCATCCTTTGCTTTATTCTTTCATACTAATATAACATTATTTTTCCTTAGGCCATTTACAATATGTACTTGAAATTATAAGACTTAAAACAAGGCTTTTCTCACGTATTTCTCAATGTCAATGTGATTATCACTTTCAGCTTATGGCATCCTTTTTGTAACGACACAACTTAATGCTTGTTTTCACAAGATTCATAGTAGGATTCCTTTTGAGTATTTCCTTGCAGATACCCACCTTAAACTTATGTCTCACCGTACATGATCACATAACCCATGGTTGAGCCATTAGGCTCCTTAGCAAGTTTCAAAATCCCACATATTATATTGGCTGCTTATGATTGGTAATTCCTTTTTTCAAGGATGTTTATGCATTTCTAAAACACTTAATCACTTATTTGCTCTTTAAAATCCCGAGCATATCATTCCAAAAACGTGCACTTATTCTCCAAGATATGTAAATGCATACTCATCCATTCCTATTTCAATTTATCTTCAAGGATTTCTAGCGTGCCACATAATTGGCCTTGTGTTGTTACTAATCCTTTTCATTCAACTAAGTCAAGACAAGATTTGTAAATCCACATAGTAATACTTTATATTAACTCATTTTTTATGCCACACTTGTAATCCTTCATTCACACTTTTATCACTTGGTATTGACATTCCTTACCAATGTCTCATACATTCATCTAACTTTTCACTCACTTTTTTCTTAGCCTTTAACTAGGCTTAATCTCTTGTCTTCTTTATTTCTTAGGATTTGACTTTAATCAACCTATTATTCATCTCAATACTTCACATGGTAATTTATCTCAATGTAGCCATCTCAAGAACTCTCTAACTTCTCTTTTACTTACATGCCAATACATAAGGCAATAAAGAAACTTTTCTATTCCCTCATATAAACACTTTTCCAACTCACTAAAAACTCCAAATAACCACGCTCAACATCAAGATCAATGAACATAATTCGGCTTGTAAATGTATCATCATGTCACTTACAATTTACTCGTGCCTTTTAGCCGTGGAATGTTCTTAATGTTGCAACGCTGAGTAATCAGCACTATGGTGGTGTGACTACTAGAAATTTCCTCATCAAAGCTATTTGTCTACATTCAAGGTCACTACATCAATCATCCTCAACCATCTGGTTTCTCCTCTAGGCATATATCACGATTTCCATAAGCATATGTACCTTCTCTTTGCTTGTCATATGCACCAGGCCAATTTCATATTTTCAACTCATATTACATTTTAATACTTATCATCAATCATTAATTCCCACCATAAGACATCCTTTCCATATTGTATAATGACTACACATTATATATATAACACTACACATAATTATTCACTATTTATGGTATCCCCCAATTCTTATCATCCATAACTAATTTTCTTTCTTGTCTTGTAACTCCAATAATTTATTAACTTTCAATACAAAAGATCATAAAAATAGTTCATCCTTCTCCACACTCCACATTCACAATCTTTATTAAATCAAGAATTCATCTTTCCCAAGTTCCATAATTTACCTCCAATGGGCTATATTTGTGTCAAATTATCATTTTATAATTTTATGGCATCATTTTATAATTCTCTCCATACTTAAGTTTACAATCCTTGACTTAATCACGTTAACCATTCAAAGTATCACCTGTAGTCTCATTGATTTCTTCTATATTCTTCCAAATTGTAACTGCAATTTAGATTCCCAATTTCACGTTTCCAAGATTGATTGTTGACCTTACCAGGCTATCTCATGATATCCTATGCAATTTCAACACATTGAACCTGTTTATTATAACATAGTCCCCTAGTTCAATGTGTTTACTCAAAAATTAACTTCTTTGATTCAACTTGCCCTATAAGCTGTGGCTTCATTTAGTTACTTACTTATTTTCGTATTCGAAATCATGACAAACCCACATACCATAATAAATAATAATTCCTGGTAAACACTATCAATTCAAATGGCATTTTATACCTTGTCAAAAACTAGGGTTACCACTCAAATGTCCATCACGTTAATTGGTAACCATTTCATAGTACTGCAAAATATGTTTATTATCAGATCTTGTAGTTGCTTGTACCATTGACAACCTTCTACATCAACCTTTAAAGGTTGTCTAAAGCGACCAACCACACCACTAGGGTAAGTATCCTTCCTCAATCATTATATCGCTAATCTATCTCTATCATATCGAAAGATTCCAATACGCATCAAGTCATTAAAACAACTATTTCATAATCCATTTGAGTTATACAAAATAAAAGCCAAACCCTTACATCCTTTGTATAGATAACTACTACGACTACTTCATTTACACCATATCTGCTTAGACTTAAAGTAATACAAAATTCAAGGGAAACATCAAGTGTCCTTAGGATCATCGTCACCTTGATCCGAACATATCGATGGATCCTCCTCTACGTCCTCTTTATCTCCTAAGATTTTTCCATTTTATCCTTAATCCAAGCTTGCTGTATTCTTCTGCATTCCTCACTACTCACAAGTGCAGCACCTCTCCCACAACCTAGAGGAAAGTGTCGGACAGTAGATACCTTTCTTAGATGGTAGTTTACAATAGTTACTTTTTCCTTATTCTCTTCTTGCTGTTTCCCCACATCTTTTTCCTTAAACTTTTCCTTATACCATTCCTCAAGAAATTTTTTCACGCCATTCCCAAATATTAGTGTCATCCTCACTTTCAAGACTTTCACTACTTTCGAGGCTTTCTTTACTGTGACACAATATTTCCAAATTCGATGGAATCCATCCAATAAGAACCCGGGACGGGCCACTTTCTTGACTCTCTAGATCAGGGCGCCACTAGCTCCTAGCATTAGAATCTAGCAACCCGTTGCTAGTACTATGAAAGGTATCCGAACTACCATCTCTTCTAGACATGGCGTGTGCAATAGGTGCACCTTCAAACCTATACACAATCAAACATCAATTGCTTAGCGATTTATACATCATAGAAATAGGTAGGTTTCTAATGAATTTAGGGTCTATGTAGCCTCCTGTTCTTGACTTGCATTGCGCACCCATAATCCAAGGACAAGACTCTACACGAACTCCAACATCTCCACTGACAGACACAAGAATCCCTAGAACTCAACTAAACCTAGAGCTCTGATATAGAGTTTGTCACAACCTAATTTCTGAGCCATGACCGATGCAAGGGCCCAATGGGCTCAACCCGCTTAGCCTAAGCAAGCCTATTTATATAATCTTGTACATTAATCCATATGTCTTTAAAATCCAAAATTCGTAATGTTCAAATACAAAACAATTCATAAGACCCAATTATGTATTCATAATGGTATCATCAACCATAATATACATATATGGCTTGACAAATGAGTCTTAGTATTTCACATCAAGTATTCATATACACATAATTAGACTTTGACCGTCAACGAAGTGACTCTAGGCATGGTTGCTAACATTTAGTGTCATGGTAAACCTACCAAGCAATGGATAAGGAAGAGCACCTCGTCCTAAGACCCAGTCACCTTTAACTCAGAAAACCTAAAACATGAAGTTTAAAAACATGAGTATAAACCGAGTGAGTGAACATAAGAAGGGAACAAGCAACGTTAAGAAAAGTTTAGAAATCATGATGCACTTAAGTTCAAAAACAATGCAATTTAGTTTATTTCTTATTAAAAACCCTTCATTCAAACCCTTGGTTGTTTAGTCACTTGATGACGAAGGATCCATGAACAACAAAGAAGTTGAAGGGTGAAAACTTAAGCAGAATTCAAGCAAGCCAAGCATAATAGATTGATTCTCACTGCAGTGAAAAGGCATTCTCGCTGCAACAAAATTCTGGCCAGATAAAATCTAAGGGGATTTTTTCACTACCATAAGGAAAATCCATTCATGCCACATTGTACATTAAATTGAACACATTGACAATAATCAAGTTTTCTCAATATTCAATGCAATCACATATTATTTTCATAACCTTTTCATAACATATGCAAATACTTTCATAGCATATATGATCATCTCTATGGCATATATATACAAGCATGTATACGCCTAACGGTCCTCAGCTCATGTGCCCTCCCACACCGCACATAGCTAGATATAGACCACCACCAGTCATTAGCTCATGTGCACTCCCACATTGCACACGGCTGGAATCACCACCGATCAATCATCAGCTCATGTGCACTCTCACGCTGCACATAGCTGGCAATCATCATCGTCATTACCGGCATGTGCCCTCCCACACCGCACACACACGGTTATATTTATCACACAATATTACTTATCAATACATATCATATAATCATATATTTACATATATATATATATATATATATATAAACATGATATATAAGCACATGGATTCATCATAGTCACATTCCACAATGTAAAAATGTTTCATCAAGGGCTTGTTCCCATGCATATTTTAAAGAAAAGGCTAATAAAACATTTCATGAAATTCATTCAAACACATACGCTTTAATCCCAAAACATTTTTATGCAAGTTCACTCACCTCAATAATGGTAACTCACAAGACTAACGTCCATAAAGTCTTAATTCTGGTAGTCCCGAAATACCATTAAAATCTAGATTTACCAATAAACATTAATAGCTTCAAATATATCACAAAATTGAATTTAATCATTCTAATAAGCATGCACTTGATAAATCATATCCTAGCCTAATTTTTAACCTAGAATTCTAATCTAATTCTCAAACCCATCATATCAACTATTCCAAATTTAAAGATTCTTTACCTTGGTGAGCTTGGAGGCATGAAGATCAAAAAAAAAAAACCTAATATTTCCAAGAAAAATAATTTGAAGAAATTAGGAAATAAAATCTGAAAATATAACCGTAAATTCAAAATTTTCAAAAGTTTGAAATATTTACCTTTTAGCCTTAAAAATGAAAATTTGAAGCCAAAAATCCAAGTATTGTTGAAAGTGGAGTAGAAGTAGAAAATAAAGGAAAGAAAGAGATTTTTCTTTCTCTCTCCTAGGGTTTAGAAGTGCTAAAAATTAGGATTAAAAGCTACGGGTTTGATGCCCAAAAAGTTTGGACAAGAAAGGAGTAAGAAAAAAAAAGAAATGAAAAGAAAACAAGGAAAATCACATGAAAAATTTGATTTTCATGGAGGTGGAATGAAAATGGCTTGCGAAGGATGAGGAAGAAGAAGAATGTGAGACCTTGATCTTTATAGACTCGTAGCTAGAAGTAGGCGCAAAATGAATGACAAAAGTATGCTTTCAAACAATATTAAGGCTTAAGGCATAAATGAATGATGAAAATAAGGATAAAATGACAAAGGAAATAGAAATAATGATGATTTCCAAGGTAGGGGCAAAATGATCATTTTTTCATCTCGAGTTGAAATTTTAGGTTTTCGTGAACCCGAGTATTTTTAGACTATTATGGACTTTGTCCTAGTATCAAAAGAGTAAAAAGATTGCACAAAGGATTGGAGAAGAACAAGCCAACTTGTTAAGGGCATTTTCGTAATTTAAGTAGAGTTTGGATAAGCTTTAGCTATAAATATCATTTTTCCAGTAACTTCTTCATTTCTCCAACAGCTTCTTCTTCTTCTCATCCCAACTCACATTTCTTTCATCCTCCATGAAATCTTCTCTCAAAGCTTCCATCACCCTCTAAAGTTAATCTCAAATTTTATGCTTCTACACACCTTGTTATAAGGTTTTTCCATACTCTTTTACTCTTTTACCTTAAAAAAAAAAACCATCAAAAGTCTTACTCTTATACTTTCTCTCACTAGCTAGGTGTTTTAGAGAGAGAAAGAGAGAGCTTCTACAACAACTTGAAAACTCTTAAAAAGGGATTCAATTATAAAGCTACTAAGGTGAGTAGTGAAGTAGAGTTAATTTTTAAGAATTGAGAATAACTAGTGATTAGACTTGTGAGTGTTTTGTAGTTGAGGTTGTTTATTCATTTTAGAGTGATTAGGGTAATGAAAATAGATAGCCACTTAATGGCAATTGGAAGCTAGTTAGGAGCAGCTTTTAGAATTTATAGTTATGTGAATTGAGTTAATTGTGATGCTAATGTGATGATAGGTTCCAACAAAGCCCCACCGCCCCATTTGGACCATTGAGGAAGTTAGAGTTAGGTAAAGATTTAACAAATACCGCTGAGTGAACTTGCATTTCAAAATATTTTGGGAAGTGCCTACATGTTTAAATAAATCATTTGAAAGTTTTATTTGTTTTTGCTTTAAAAATATACTTGGGGAACAAGCCCTTGATGAAATGTTTCTATCTTGTGAAATGTGCAATATGAATAGTTCATGCATTCTCACATTATATTGATATGTATATTATGCTTTGGATGCTCCTTTTGTGTGATAATGAAGACCCAGCTATGTGCGGTGTGGGAGTGCACATGAGTTGATGATGATGATATTGCATTGTGCGTGTAGGGAGTGCACATGAGCTGAGTGTGGCGGGATGGTATGCATGATGATGTATGTATATATATATGTTATAGAAAGTTTATGAAAATAATTGTGATTGTGTTGTATGTTAGCATTGTTAATTGCTACCAAAATTGCTTTTCATTTTAGCAAGAAAATGGCTTTTTGATGTAATAATACCCCTTTGAACTAAATTGCTCTGTTTCTCGCTGCAACGAGAGTGAGAAACTCTAGGGTTAGGGGGGGTTACACTGGCCTAGTTCTTGCTACAACTAGAATGTATTCTCGCTACAGTGAGAAATTTCCTAAAGCTTCTCGCTGTAGTGAGATTCATTCTCGCTGCAGCAAGAAACTCTCGGGTGGTTCCAAAATTCTAGTGTAGTGCTTTCACTTTGATAAAGATTTTGACCATCTTTTAGTCAGAACTGGACAAAGTAGTAAACATCAAAGTTGTATCCCAGCCTCTTAGCTTTCAGATGACCTAAAAATCATGTCAATTGGACTTTTTTAGTAGGATATATGCTTGAAAAACCAAAGCATATGCAAACCAAGAATGCCTTTTCGCTGCAGCATAGAAACCCTCCGTATTTTTGTCTTGCTTGGTCATTATTGAAATTTTCATTCTATTTAACTTTATGGTTCATCATGGATCTTGTAACATTAAGGGATTAAACATTCAATGTTTGAAATGAGGGGTTTTAACAAAAAATTTGACTAAATTGCATGGTTTATCGTAAGTGCATCATGTTTTCTAAAACATTCCTTGTCGTTGCTTGTTCCCTTCTTATGTTCACTTACTGAGTTTATACTCACTTTTTTAAATTGTATGTTTTCAGATCCGTAGATAGTTGTGATCGAGACTATGGCATCCACTTGCATTCACTCTTGGTAGGTATCATGGCATTCGGTAGCGGTACCTTCACCAAAGTCACTCCGTTGGTCGTCAGAAGTCTTTTATATGAGTACATGTACATCAAATATAAATTGCTAGGAATCACTTTGCTAACAATGCATGTATAGTTTGGAATGATGGGGCCATTATGGGATGGCTATGAATAACCTTATTTTAAGATCATACAAATGTAAATTTTTGGTATCTATGTTGTATTATGAAAATACGTCTAGCAGCAAATTACAAATGGTGGTCTAGTAATGGTGATAAAAAATTGATGGGATAGTGAACGGGATTACGTAAAAAGTATTGCTTGGGCTTAGTAGGCTACGTCGGCTGGGCCCATGCACCGGTCATGGCTCGAAATTTGGGTCATGATGGTGGGAGAGGATAAAGATGGTCATGGCTAAAAAAGAAAGGAGTCAAAGCTTCCTTGGGAAGCTTTGACCAAGGAAATGGCAAAATAATCATTTTGCCCTCCAAGGTTTTCACTCTTTTTAATTGTATCCTCCCACAATTTTTTAATTCCAATTTCTTTCCATTTTTCTTTCTTAACACTTGTACCAATAAAATATCAAGTTTATGCTGCAACGCGGTATCATTAAAATATTTAAATATTTACTTACCGTCGGTAACTTTATTTAATAAAGACACG
Organism: Theobroma cacao; assembly: GCF_000208745.1. Lineage (NCBI taxonomy): Eukaryota > Viridiplantae > Streptophyta > Magnoliopsida > Malvales > Malvaceae > Theobroma > Theobroma cacao. Next base: position 9,504,339 of record NC_030853.1, on the reverse strand, counting down.
TAGGCCCCATTAACCTTGAGTGGACAAGGCGTGGAATGCAAAACTACAAGATGCCAACTAATATTTTTTTTTTCTTTGGAAAAGCTTGGAGGAGGAGAAAAGAAGTGACAGTTGAAACTTTTTTTTAAGAAAAAGTATGTTCCCTTATTTTCTTCCAATCTCTTCTCTTTTTATTAAACTCTTGCTTCAAAGGTTTAATCAAAATGAAACACCTTTGAATCAATCTTGACCATCCATTTAGAGTTGTGGAAGAATCAAACATGCTCCATAATTATGAAAATAAAAATTAAAAAATAAATAATTTAATTCTTTAATTATCATTTAGAGTTCTTGATAAAATAAAACTCCTTATTGAATAATAACTCTTATTTTATTATTATCCATCTTTATTTAAAAAGAATTAATAATAAATAAAAGAGAATAGTCAAACGTGGAGTCTCCTTTTATCAACATGGATATCTAGATTCATTTTGCAAGAATCCTCCAAAAATTCTCTTAATTTAAGACATCTCTTGTTCGTAATTAAGACAAAAAAATATTTGATCTTGTCTAAATTTGAGACAAATATGTATTCTTGTCTAGATTAAGACAAAAAATATTTTTCTTGTCTTAAATTCAGACAAACATATTTTCTTATCTAAATTAAGACCAAACATATTTCCTTGTCTAAATTAAGACAAACATGTTAAAGCTGCCAATTTTTGTGCACAATTTAATTAATCAAATTAAAACATGCATTCCAACTTAAACAAGTTGAATTCTATGAAGCTAAGTGGGGAATCTATTTGTAAAGCCCAACCTTATAAAATACTATTCATGACATACATGTGATGATAGCATGATTGCATGCTAGGAGAGTCCCGAAAAATTTACAAAAGTTGGTATTGTACCTAGAGGTACAACAAAGTTTATTTAATCCTCGAACTAGATCAAATAGGAATTTTAAGGTGAGATTAAGAGTTTCACAGTTCATGGATGACTTAAAATGGTAATTTGGAGTTTGAGGATCAATTTGGAGTCAAATCGGAATTTTCACTAACTAGGGGTAAAATGGTCATTTGCCACCTGGGGACAAAATGGGAATTTTAGAAAAGATTTTTTTGACCCCATTTGACTTATTAGAGTATAATTTGACTTATTGAAGTATGATTTGAGGTTTAGAAGTGAAAAATTTTAATTTCGGTATAATTTGGAGTATAGGGGTAAAATGGTAATTTTGCCACCTCAGGGGCAAAATTGTAATTTTCCACCACCAGGATATTTTTTCCAGCACATGGTCTTCCTTTGTCTTCATCTTTGACCCTTGACTAAACATGTGGTGGAGATAAAATGTTTAAATTTTTAAAATTTTAAAAACGGGCCAATGACATGATGCCATGTGTCATGCCTTTATTAATTTATTATTTTCCTTTTTAAAAGGCACAAAATCAGCCCATCTTCCACCCCATGGCCGGCCAAACCAGCAAGAAGAGAGAGAAAACAAAAACAAAACCCTAGAGAGAGAAAATCAAAGAAAAAGTGTGAATTTTCAAGGAAATTAAGTGAAAAAGGTGAGTTTTTTCTATTAAGCTTGAGTTTTCTTATTCCCAAGCATTTCTCTTTATTTTCCATGATTAAATTACATGTTTTCATGATGAATTCAATTCTGAAAAAATGGGTTAGGAGAGAGAAAGTTGTTGGATTTATTTGATTTTAATTTATGTTAGTGTTTTTAGTTAGTTTAGCATATTTAGAAACAAAACAACAAGAAAAGAATTTATTTTCTCCCCCAACCATTAATGGCTGAATTTACCATGTAGTGAGTGAGGATGAGTTTGATTTTATTCTAGGAGAATTGGTTAAGGAATAATGAATTATGAGCCTAGAAAAATAATGGGAATTTTCGGAGCAAAAATACGAATTTTTACCCACTAGGGGTATTTTCGTAATTTGCTGTTGGGACTGATAATTTGCACCACACTGAGGGACATTAAGTTAATTTGGGTGCAATTGAGGTATAGAAACTGAAAAGAATTAAATTGGAGTTTAAACGGACCCGTTAGGAATTTAATCGGGTGATAAGACGAATTAGGCCAATACCGGGTTTAGATAGTTACCAGTGCATTTTTGCATTCCATATCATGCATTGGTAGTCTAAATTAGTTTAATTTTGATTTAGTACCAACTTGGTGAAACTCTCGATTTTGTACTGTGTCAAGGTGGTGAGTCCTCCGATAAAGGCAAGGAAATTGCATCCGAGGACCAGTAGACAGAGTGCTTCGAAAGTCTGCATTCTAGACATTGTGAGTAAACTTACTGTCATTTTAATTATCTAGGGTGGTTTTTAGATGCTTTCATGAATTCTATGGAAAAAGGAATTTAAAAAGATAAATTTTCATGTTTTATGAATAAATGAGTTTCAATGAAATTAAATTATAAATTGTTTTGAAATTAATAGTGATTTTGAAAAATAGAGTACACGGAACTGTTAATTGTGGCAATTTGATTGTTTAAATTGATTGGCTTATGATAAATCGAGCATGATTGGCTAGTTGGCAATTGTATTGAAATGCGAATTGTTTGGTTTCCTTGAAAAATTGCGAATTCCAAAATTGCCATATCATGTTATTGAGTTTTATTATATGGTGGATTATATATTAATTAATCACTGCAGTAGGGGGTTTCTGTGGACCAGTCTTTAGAGGGGCACGGTAAACCCCATTATATTCTTACCTCGAAAGGAGAGGCGCGTAGGGTATCTCCTGGGGTAAAGTTTAGGGTTCACTTCACGCTAAACCACCATGTGAGGGGGAACTCAACCAACACCAAGGAACGGCTATGTTTTCAAAACAAAAACATGATTTATGAGAAATGTGAATTTTAATAACCTTGGCGGTCTCGGTAGGATGCCTCGGCCAAGGTGTCCCCGAAAATGGATTTATGGCACAAGCCTAGATTTTTATGAGATTCATAAGCTTATTTACGTGTTTTGAACAAAATGTGTTCTAATGCTATAACCCAGTTTATGATGATTTACTTTATTGTCTCCATGTACTCAACTCTAGATGTTTATGATGATGTCTGTTTACTCATGGGGATTTTATAATCTCACCACCCTCCTTTCCACCCATTTCAGGTTCAGTATAGACTGTAGATAGCTGATCTCATCGAGGACATAGAAATAATTCAAGCTCCAATAAAGTTAGAATTATTCTTAATCTCATTAAAAATAATTCAAGCTTATTAACCATGAAATCACTCCACCATAGATTCATGGTTGCACTCTTGGATTAACTATAATTACAAGAAACAATTCAATATTTGATATTGATTATTAGTTGTCCAATTGCAAACCTCATATTGTGAACCCTCATAACCATCCAATGCAAAAGGTGAAATTACCGTTTTACCCTTTTATGTCAATTTTGTATCCTAGTATCAAATTTCATCCAATTAGTGATTCAATACTCTAGATCTAATCTTTTGAGTATCTAGATGTGATGAGTAGCTAATTCATCAATCCACTGGGCCCAAATTAATCATTAATCTTCTTGAAATCACTAGAAATGATGTTAATGCTATGAACTCCATTATCTGGATATATGTTCCCAAATGTTCATTTCGATTATAATCTCAAAATACAGAGTCTAGATCAACATTTTATGATGATCATGCTCATGGTAAATAAAAAATTATAAGGAGATTAAACATGAGTCCACTATCCATCAGGATTTCGATTCTACTATAAGCAAATGCATAAATGTGAGATCAAGATTCAGATAACGGTAAAACTTAAATTTGATTCTCACATGATTTCAATTCATGTTATAGTGTCATTACTCGAAGTCAACCATTTTGATGATTTAAGACTCATCATTCCCTTGAAATGAATCACATTCATTTCATTAGAAGTAATCTAGACACTACACCCTTAACACAATAAAGTGACCAGCTTTATTATATGGCTGTGAACAATTTTTAGATTCAATTAAAATACATGTCTCCTATGTATGACTCTTTATAAAAATGTATTTTAATATCTCAATAGAATCTTGGTACCTTAATAACTAGATAATGAATGCTTAATAAAACAAACTCTTCATCTTATTATCAAAATGTACTTTCATTACAAATAAATTTAATGACTTTAAGCATGAGAATATACTTGCTTTCCAGGGCACCATATTATCAAAATTCCTAACAATTTTCTCCTACCTCAAAGCTGATTTGGGTGCAATGGCAATAATAAAAGCTATAGGTATTCCTCTTAGCTTTCCTAGGGTTCAAGAATCTTGATGATTAAATCTTTTTATCTTGAATTATGTATGAATTACGACAACATGTTCAGTGAAAATCTACACCTAGTCTCCATTGCAAATTTCATCATCATTCAACTTTATGCACTTGAAAGCCTACCAACACATTGGGCTAAAACAGGACATTGGACATGAAAATATACTAAAATTACATGAATTAAACTAAATTCATATGCTTTAAACTGAGCAACCAAAAACATAAAAGTTGTATAAAAAACTCACGTAATACACAAGGACTTAGCTTCATTAACACCTCAAAATGTGGCTAAATAACTATATAATATAAATTTATCAAACACCCAAACTTAATATTTTGCTAGTCCTCACGTAAAAGCAAAAATGAAACCACACAGTTGAAGACTTCAACTATGAGAGTGCACTAAATCATTAATCATCTTTAATTTCCTCATAAATTACCTTGTCTTCCAAACTCAAATTCAAACATAGATACTATCTAAGTTCATGTTTCATCCAAGTGCATGCCCAATTTTTGAATGAGTTTTCGTGTATGTGTGTGTAAAGTTTCTTATATGGCACATCATGCACTTCGGACAAGATTATGTCCATGCAAATCTCAACAAGCTTAAAATTTCATATGTTCATTTTTCACCTCCCTCTCCACTAATGTAAGCCATCACTTAGCTATGGATTCTTAGGACTTTATTCAGCTTGTAGTGTTCAACCAAGGTTAGGGTATGATATGGGATATATTAAGGTTTAATTCACCCTAAGCATATAATTATTCTAAGATCTATATAACCTTATCTTTCTTTGCCAAGTACACTATTAGTGTGAGCCCTGCAAGCCAATCTCTGGTCATATGAGAATTACATTTTGTATATGACATTTTATTAATTTATAATAATTATGAGGTAGTTCTTTATCCATAAGTTTGTGATTTAATTACTTTTTGTACTTATATAGATAAAGCCCATAGAACTATATATGCCTTGTGAAGGAATTGTATTGGGATACAATTATGAGATCTTTATGCATCAAAGCATTATTTCTAAAAGTTCTTGATCATTGAATTATTGAGATAGGCATCAATAATGCTCAAAGATCAGCACATGCTATGTTCTTTACTTGTGAAGTAAGCAACCACTCTCATAGGTTGAAGTATAGAGATACTTGGAATTAGCATGTGGGTGCTTGCCATTGGAGAGTGAGTTCATTAAACATGACCCTCCATGAAAAGTGCATTTGGTACCTTACTCAAGTGTCTTTGCAATTCTTCTCATGTGTCAGTTGTGTAACTACTCTTTAGACTTAAGACACCAGATTATCTTGTATGCAGAGTACTATGCTTTGATTTCATCACTACGGGTGCCTAACCAAGATGCCAAAACAAGATGCTTTTGGATATAGTATGAAGCATATGAAGGCAAATGAGTGGCCAAGATAAGAATCATCACCTCAAGTGATTCAAGGGGAAATATCACAATAGTTCTTGGTTGACATTAGCTTAGTCAAATCTTTGGCCAAGGTGATTAGAAGATTATGAAATGAGTTTCACAACTCTCTATAAAGCTAATGATCTAACTGTAGGAACAAATATGGATTACTCACTACAATAAGAGTAGTCACTGTACCAAGCTCTTATCATTTTCGAGATATTGCTTAGATTCGACTGATAATTCTATTTTATAGAATTATTTTAGTCCAATTTTGTTAGTAAATATTAGCTAAGTCCTTAATTTTTAATTATAATTTATTTATTTTTAGTTGTTTTTATAATTAGTTTATTTTTAAGTTAGTTATTTTAATTTTATGTTATTTCTTTTAATTTGTTTATTATTTATGAGTTTTTATATTTTTTGTAGAAGTAAAAGTGATTGGGCTTAATTTTGGAAAGTAAGGTTTTGAAAGACCTAGAATCTGCTTGCATATGCTTGAGTATATTGGCCATATCTTGAGCTACAAAACTCCAAATGATATGATTCTTTGACCATTGGAAAGCTAGGAGACAAATATACAACTTTAATGCAGATCACTTTGCCATGTTCTACCTTTAAGATAGAGAATCGTGTCATAAAATAGCTAAATGTACTGTGTCTAAATGGAAATTTGTAAAGATTGATAATTGATTTTTGGGCCTTTCATTACACTTTTAAGCCTAATTAAACCCTAGGTCAGCTTAAGGAACTTTAGGTTAAGCTTATTAGTATAAATAGGATATATTTAACAACATTTAAGAAAACCTTTGGGGATTCAAGAAGATAGAAGTTAAGGCTGAAACTTGGAGATCAAGGCGACAATTATTGTTTTGTTTTCTTCCTTGGCTTTTATTTTTCTTGTTACTCTCAATGGTTGAATTTATTATAATGTTATTTGTTTTTGCAATTATGAGTAGCTAATTTTCTTTTTCTAGGATTGCAATTGAACGCACATGTAATTTAAATTTTTAATCTCTTTCTTACTTATTTTTAATGGGATTTGAATTGTTTATTCCAATTTGTTCTTAATGCTTTTAATTGCTTGGCCACCAATTAAATTGATATAGGAACCTAAACAAACTTGGGAAAGGGAGTTTAGAGTAGACTAAAATTAGGATAGCATATGATCATATTAATTGATTTGCGTATAGGATAGGGATATACCTATAAGCCATATACAGCTAGATTAGAACCTGAACTTAATGAATCTATTTTAATTTTAATTCACATAGGGATATAGTGTTTTGGTTAAAACAAATATTTTTATAAGATGAGTCGGGAGACCCTTATAAATAATTTAGGACTCTAGGTTAGCAATTCAGCCCATTGAAATAAGTTAAGGAAGAAAGGTAAGATTTAGATGAAGTGTGAGGGATATTGTAATCCTAAGCTCGTTTAATTTGATATTTTCTTTAGTTATTATTAGTTTTGATTTTTCTTGATTGGTTTAAATTTTAGTTAATCAGTTTAGTTGAAATTTTTTCAAAGAAATTTCAAGCTATTATAGAAGCTCCCTCTTTCTCTGTCTAAAAAACCTAGCTAGTGAGAAAAAGTATGAAAGTAAGACTTTTCAAGGGTTTTAAAGTGAGAAAGTGAAAGAGCACAAAAGGTTCTATGAAAAGGTGCACAAAAGTATGAATATTGGAGTTAGCTTGAGGGAAGTTATGGAGGTTTCAAAACAAGCTTCCATGGAGAATGAAAGCAACGTGAGATAGGAGGAAGAAGAAGAAAAAGCTGTTGGAGAAATGAAGAAGCTACTAGAACAAATGATATTTATAGCTAAAGCTTATCTAATCTTTTCTTAAATTACGAAAATGCCCTTAACAAGTTGGCTTGTCCTTCTCCAACCCTTGGTGTAATTATTTTACTCTTTTGACACTAGGACAAGGTCCATAATAGTCTAGAAATACTCAGGTTCATGAAAACTTAAAATTTTGACTCTAGATGAAAAATGACCATTTTACCCCTACCTTGGAAATCATCATTATTTCTATTTCCTTTGTCATTTTATCCTTATTTTCATCATTCATTTATGCCTTAGGCCTACTTAGGCCTTAATATTATTTGAAAGCATAGTTCTAGGGGCTCACTAAGAAAATGACGAAATTACCCCTAGTTAGTGATATCGCGTCTATAAAGATCAAGGTCTCACAATTTTGATTGATGGTGCCACTATGAGTTGGCAATAGATGACACTATTTTTAGGATGATGCAAATATAAGTATTTGGTTATTATGATATATTACGGTAACACTTATAATTGAGAATTAAGAATTAAGATTGATATAATGATGAATAAGATCATATAATAAGGCTTGCTTGGGCTTAGTGGGCTATGCCCATTGGGTCCATGCACCGATCATAACTCAAAAAATTGGGCTGTGACAAATTTACTTTGATAAAACCATTTTTTTACAATTAAAAAACTACTCACAACACTTACCCAATGTTAGTAAAAATAATCGGCACACTAGTCTCTAAAACTCCTCAAAACTATTCGGTTTAACTTGGCTTTGCAAGCCTTTTAATCCATTCATTAATTCTTCAACTATATATGATTTTAAACCTTTAAAAACATGTTTTAATGAATTAATTACATGTTTCCCAAATTTAAATTAAAACAAAAAAATAGATTTTAAAGAAAGCCTTCAAAACCAATATATACAAAATCAACACACAAATCAATCCTATTGATTATCACCGAAAACCACGCATAAAAATTACATGAAAAACATCAAACAAAGGCTCTGATACCACTGCTGGGATTCGACCTCATGCTTAGGCATGAAAATAATGAAGAAATTAAAAAAATAACACAACAAAAAATAAAATATGCATTTAATCAAAGAAACAGTCGAATCTCACAAGATTAATATTTATGTATTTCATGTAATATTCAAATTAATTTTGAACACTCATAGGTTCAAGTATTATGCACCTTGCTTTAGATATCATAATCAAGAGCCAATTAAATCCAAAAGGCTTGTGATGAAGCAAATAACAAGAAAAGAGAACAAATCAATCTGAAATCCTGCAATCGAAATCTTTGCTTCTTCACATTTAGGATTTGTCAAATCTTTAGCCACCCAAGTGTTTGGCCTCTAATAGTAATCCACACAGTGACCAAATAAGACCTTCTCAAATTTAAGATTTTACATGTACTAGCAAGTTTTGTTTCTAAAACAAAAAAGACCAAAAGTTCTTGCCAAATCTTATTTCTGTTAGACAAAGAAAGCTATTTTTCTTTTCTTATTTTTATGAAATGGCTAAGAAGTAGTTTAAGGCTTAGAGTTTTAGTTGGCTAACATAACATATTTATATAGCCAAACTAAGTTCTGATCGTAGATACAACAATTGTATTTTTATTTAATTAAGTCCTTGTGAACTTAATTAATTTCTCACTTTATTTTGTTCTATTCCAATTAAGTCCAACTTAATTAATTATCCTTATTTACTCTCAATCATGTCACTTAATGTGCATGACCTATTAGGTGTGAGACCTTGATTTTTATAGACTTGTAGCTAGAAGTAGACGCGATATCACTAACTTGGGGTAATTTTGTCATTTCTCATGGTGAGCTCCTAGAAGTAGCTTTCTAATGTTATTAAGGCCTAAGTAGGCCTAAGACATAAATGAATGATGAAAATAAGGATAAAATGACGAAGGAAATAGAAATAATGATGATTTCTAAGGTAAAGGCAAAATGGTCATTTTTCATCTCAAGTAAAAATTTTTAAGTTTCTGTGAACCCGAGTATTTTTAGACTATGATGGACTTTATCTCAGTGTCAAAAGAGTAAAAAGATTGCATAAAGGATTGGAGGAAGACAAAGCCAACTTGTTAAAGGCGTTTTCATAATTTAAGTGAAGTTTGGATAAGCTTAGGCTATAAATATCTCATTTCTCTAGCAGCTTCCTCATTTTTCCAACAACTTCTTGTTCTTCTTCCTCCCATCTCACGTTTTCTTCATCTTCCATTGAAGCCTCCCTTAAAGCTTCCATAACTCTCTCTCTCTCTAGCTTCAATTTTCATGCTTTTGAGCACTTTTTCATAGAACCTTTTGTGCTCTTTCACTCTCTCACCTTAAAACCCTTAAAAGTCTTTCCTCAACACTTTCTCTCACGAGTTAGACATTTTAGAGAGAGAAAGAGAGACTTTCCATGATAGCTTGAGTATTCTTGAGAAGGAATTCAACTACAAATCCACCAAGGTGAGTAATGAATAAGGATTGATTTTAGGTTGTTGATAATGGCTAGTAATTGGAGTTGTGAGTTGTTTTATTGCTGAGGTTTGTTTATTTATTTCTAGTGTTACTAGAGTAGAGAGAATAGATAGCCAGTCAAATGGTAATTGGAAGCTAGTTAGGAATAATTAGTGGGGCTTGATTTAAGAAATAGCTTTTAGAATTGTAATTATGCAAATTGGGTTAGTTGTGATGTTGGTGTGTGATAGGTTCCAATAAGGCCTCACTTTTTCATGTGGAGCAATAGTCGAAGTTGGAGTCAAGTAAAGATTCAACAAATACCGGTGAGTGAACTTACATTTTAAAATTGCTTTGGGAAATGTAAATGTATTTGGATGAAACATTTGAATGATTTTATCCAACCTTTCTTTAAAAATGTGTGTCGGCGAACAAGTCCTTGATAAAATGTTTTGATGTTGTGAAAATGTGAAATGTGTAAAAGGATGAATCCATGTGCTCCTATATTATGTTAGTATGTATATATATGAATAAATGTTGTGCATTGATGAATAATGTTGTGTGATGATGTTGAAGTGTACGAGTAGGGAGTGCACACACGATGATGTTAGAGTATGCGAGTAAGGAGTGCACACATGATGATGTTGAAGTGTGAGAGTAGGGAGTGCACACATGATGATGATATTGCATTGAGCAGAGTGTGGCAGGATGGTATGCATGATGATGTATACATATATATATATATATATATATGTTATAGAAAGTTTATAAAACTAATTGTGATTGTGTTGTATGTTGGCATTGTTAATTGCTCCCAAATTGCTTTTCATTTCAACAAGAAAATGGTTTTTGATATAACAAGACCCCTTTTAATCAAATTGCTCTATTTCTCACTACAGCGAAAATGAATCTTGCTGCAACGAGAAACTTTAGAGTTGGGGGGGGGGGGTCACACTGACCTAGTTCTCCCTGCAGCGAGAAATTTGTTGAAGTTTCTCGCTACAGCGAGAAACTCTCGGGTGTTCCAAAATTTATGGTGTAGTACCTTCATTTTGACACGGATTTTGACTACTTACGGTTATAACTGGGCAAAGTGATAAACGTAAAAGTTGTAGCCCAGCCTTTTAGCTTTCTAATGGTCTAAAAATAATATCAATTGGAATTCTGTAGTGGGATATATACCTGAAAAACCGAAACATATGCAAACTAAGAATGTTTCTCATTGCAGCAAGAAACTTGCTGTCATGCTTGCTACCTTGCTTGATTTTGACATATTTTTCACCCATTTAACTTCATGGATTGATCATGGGTTTTTTGCAACACTATGAGGTTATTAATCAAGTTTGAAATGAGGGAATTTTAGTAAGAAATTAAATCAATTGCATTGTTTTTGAAACAAGTGCTTCATGATTTCCAAGTTTTCCTTATCGATTGCTTGTTCCCTTCTTATGTTCACTCACTGTGTTTTAGACTCACGTTTTTAAACTTCATGTTTTTAGATTTTGAGGCAGTTGGTGTTAGTATAAGCCCTACAAGCCAATTTGTGGTTGTATGGGAATTGTAATTTTGAGATATTCATGTATGACATTTTGTTATTCATAATAACATTGAGGTAGTTCTTTATCCATAAGTTTGTGATTTAATTACTTTTTGTACTTATGTAGATAAAGCCCATGGAACTATATATGCCTTGCAAAGGAATTGTATTGGGATACAATTATGAGATCCTTATGCATTAAAGCATTGTTCCTAAAAGTTCCTAATCATTGTATTATTGAGACAGGGCATCAATAATGCTCAAAGATTGGCACATGTTATGTTCCTTACTTGTGAAGTAAGCAATCGTGCTCATAGGTTGAAGTATAAAGATACTTGGAACTAGCATGTGGGTGCTTGCCATGGGAGAGAAAGTTCACTGAACATGACTCACCACGAGAAGTGCATTTGGTATTTCACTCAAGTGTCTACGCAATACTTCTCATGTGTTAGTTGTGTAAATACTCCCTAGACTTGAGACACCAGGTTATCTTATGTGTGGAGTGCTATGCTTTCATTTCATCCTTATGGGTGCCTAACCAAGGATGCCAAAACAAGATGCTTTTGGGTATAGCATGAAGCATGTGAAGGCAAATGAGTGGTCAAGATAGGAATCATCACCCCAAGTGATTCAAGGGAAAATATCTCATTAGTTCTTGGTTGATATTAGCTTAATCAAATCTTTGGCCAAGTTGATTAGGAGATTATGAAATGAGTTTCATAAGTCTCCATAAAGCTAATAATCTAACTGTAAGAACAAATATGGAGATCAATAAGAGTAGGCACTGCACCAAGCTCTTATCATCTTCGGGATATATGATGAGGGAATGAATTACACTGAAAAACTGTACACTGAAAGGTTGTCAAAGAATCCTTTGACTCTCCTAACAATTGGGTGGCCATGATACATTGCTAGATGCCATTCATGGTCTATGGAATTGAATTAGTTAATTTAAAATTGAATATCATTCATTTAAATTAATTAATTAATAATCTTATAATTTAATTCCATTGCCAACATGTTAGGAACCTAATGGGTCACACACAAAGGTTGCAATTTGGATTAAATTGAGAGTGTGATGATTTAAGTTAGGCTTAAATCAAATTCTAGGTTTTAACTATTAAGGACCTAATTAAAATAGTTTAATTAGGTATTGGTTAAATATTATAATTGTTATAATATTAAGGACTTATTTTGCAAATTTTAATAAGTTAAACCTAGATATAAATATCACATTATAGCCACTCTTTTTTGTGGAGAAAGATTTTTCTCTTGAGTGCTGCCACTCTTAAGACGTTTATTTTCTTTTGAAAGCTTTTCTTTTGATTCTTTGCTGGAAATCAAAGAAGAAAAGAGGACAAATCGTTGTCCACTTGCAAGCACAAGCCTGTGGCATAAAGCTCTCTCCTTGAGAAGGATCTGTTGCAATCGTGTGTGCGTCATTGGAGGCCAAGCGATTGAGTGGCTGGGATTCCTTTACACCAAAGGTGTTCATGTTTTGTCACCAAAAGGAGTCCATTTGATTATGATATCACGTGGAAAGGTACATTCCTTTTCTGATTTATGTGGTACATAACTTTGCATTAGACAACCAAGGTGATCCAAATGTAGGAGGCATGGTTTTTATTTTTTTATTATTTCAATTTTTTTTTATTCCACTGCGTTGATGCTCTAATCATGCCGTTCCTAGCAGTGGTATCAGAGCCTCCCTTGACTCGTTTTAATGCAAAGTTATGTCTTGTTATTGTTAATTTCAATTCTGATTGGACGTGAGGGATTTGGAAGCGAGCAAGTAAGTGTGAAATTTCGATTATGTTTTAAAGTAGTTTATCACATATTCGAGTTTTGGTTTTTAATACTTATTTGTTTCAGCAACTAATCTTGTTCAAGTGTCTCAATTTTGCAGAACAATATGTGCATGAGATGCACAAAAGAGTTTAGCAAGAAAAGGATTCAAATACATGGGAAACAAGATGCGGTTTGGTGATAGAATTCGATTCTGTCCAGATTTGCATGTGGTTTGATTTTCAGTTTTTAATAGGGGTTTAAAAGCCTTCAAAAATTCTGAAAAAATTTGGAAGTAATCTACATTGAAATTTTTTCAATATGATTAATTACCGGCTGAAAATGGTGAAGGAAAGGCCATGAAATCATGGCTGAAACCATTGCTGTCAGCAGTAGTTTCAGGTCATGATTTTGCTGAGAAAGTCATCTTCAAAGAGTCCTAGAATTGTGCAATTGTTGTACCTTTTTGGATAAATTTTGAAGTTTGAATATGTTCAAAAGATGCCTGGAAAGATCACTAAAATTAAGGGATTTAATCCCTTGATTTATGCCATCATAATGCCACATATGCAACCCAAAAACTGCAGCTATGTACAGGATACATAGGCTGCGTTTTTTGGGGTGTTGACCAGCTAAATCAAGTCCAAAAATTATGAAATTTTAATATGGAAAGGTTCCATATGTTAGCTGACCATGGGTAAAATTTGGGAATTAAATTCCCTGATTTGGTGCTGCATCAAGCCATAAAACTGTGACTGGTACACTGCTGCCAGAATTTTGTAAAATCATGGTTTTTGGGATTTTAGTGTCCATATTTGCAGCCTAAATGGGTGCAATTAAAAACTCTAATTTACTAAACAATAATTGAAGACACATAATCTTTAATTTAAAAGGATTAGTAAAAGTTACTTAAAATGTTTAAAGATTACAAATTAAAAATGTTTTAATTTGTAATAATATTTTAATTCTAATCCTAATGAGATTAGGAATGGATAATATTACTAATACTGATTAGTAAAGACTTTCCATACATGGAAGACTGTTTCCATACACGGAATTAAAAATGAACTCGAAATTAGTTGTACACTAATTTCGGATGCCTCATATGATTAACAATTAGAATAAGACAGTTTTAATTTTATGTTCACGTGGATGGATGTCTGTGGATGATTATGGACTAGGCCCAATATGATTGTGGATGTATGGTTAAATTGTATCATGGTATTTATTTATTAAATGGGGTCTGCGCACCCTGCCTTTCTCTTGATTTTCAAGGATTGTAAAATTCTTTCCTCACCTAACTCCCCTCGGATGTACCACGAGGTTTCTTTACTAAAATGTAATTAGTTGCATATAAGTGTAGAATTAGGATTAGTTTAGGAGTTATTTTACAATTCGAAGATGAAGACCTAAAGGTGCCATGAAGATACAAGGAGAAAGATTGCAACATGTTGTATGTTATCCCCTAGGTTTGACCAAGCTAATTTCCTTCAATGGCTCAAGGAAATTAGTATAGATAAAGTCCATAATCATCCAAAGTAGTATGCATGAGATAGATTTATTTATGCAATTAATAAAGGCTATGCATGCAAAGATGAGACCTTAACTATGTTAAAAAAAATAAGAAAATCCCTCAGTAAATATTGAGTCACATGCCACACATGATTAAGTTTCCTTCCACCATATAGCAAGATAACCTGGCTGCTCTTTTAATGGAAGACTTGTTGAGCACACTCAAGGTCTCACTTTTACATGAGTATGTTTGAGCTAATGGTGGGTCTTACTCAACTAGTTTCATAAAATTCAGATGCTTGAAAAATTGATTATTATGGAAACTAGAGGCAATGGCTAGGCGAAACATATATGATATGTTTAGGCAATGTGTTGTCACCTAGCTGATCTAGGAGTAGTATAGAGATACAATTGGTAAGCTCAGTTACCTACCTAATCCAGCTATCATGGCTTGTTGAGCACACTCAAGGCCATGACTAGATGGATGGGATCCTAGCCCACTAAGAGAATCCTAGTAGAGATCTCTCGAGGTGATATGAAGGGTTATCATCTTGAAAAAAATAGTAGGAGCAATCAATTTAAGATTTACTATCTCATCTTAATTGATTATAATACATGATTACTCATAAACATTCTTTAAATGTCTAGGTTGTTAGAATGCGAATACATATTACTTTGCGAGGCATACTTGATGTCATCATGAAATTTGAGCCAAAATGTTTGGACTGGTATATCAAGTTGAGAAGTGTTCTCAAATATCTATTTAGAATAGATGTCATTAAGGAAGATATCCTTGCCTTCTTGATAAGGTCAAAGAATGAGAAACTTGTAGAAGTTTCATCTTTGACCATGTATATGATTGAAGTAAATCTGTCTACTATTGATTCGTCATCATGGGTATTAGATACTGGATGTGGGTCACACTTATGTAATGACATGAAGGTGCTGGAAACGAGTAGAAGATTAAAGAAGGGAGAGGTGGTCCTAAGAGTAGGTAATGGAGCAAAGGTTGCTACATCGGCTGTAGGGATAATTACCATGCCTTTACCTTTTGGGTTGATCTTGGAATTAAGAGACTGTTACTATGTTCCTTCCATATCTCGGAATATCATATCTGTGTCATACTTGGCATTATATGATGATATGGAATTTTGCATTAAGGGCAATTGTTGTTCTTTCTCAAAGGGAGAGATGCATTATGGTGCAGGGACACATTCGAACGGTCTCTATATTATTGATCCTAAGAGACCTATTCTTAATATAGAGGTCAAAAAAGCAAAGAAAGATGATCCAAAACTATCCTACATCTGGCACTGTAGGCTTGGACACATCAATGAGACTCACTTAACCAAGTTACACAAACAAGGTTACATCGATCCATTTAATTATGAATCTTATGGAACATGTGAGTGTTGTCTCCTTGGTAAGATGACCAAGTCGCCGTTCACTAAAAAGAGTGAACGAGCTGGGGTGTTTCTAGAACTTGTACATTCATATGTATGTGGTCCTATGAATAGTAGTGCTAGAGGAGGATACTCCTACTTCATCACCTTTACAGATGACCATTCTCGCTATGGTTATGTATATTTGATGAAATATAAATCTGAATCCTTTGACAAGTTCAAAGAATACAAAGCGGCGGTTGAGAAAAAAACTAGGAAGAGTATTCTCACTCTTAGATCTGATCGAGGAAGAGAATATCTTAGCCAAGAGTTTTAGCATTATTTGAAAGAGAATGGAATTCTTGCACAATAGACTCCTCTAGGGACTCCACAACACAATAGGGTATCTGAGAGAAGGAATCGAACATTATTGGACATGGTTTGATCCATGATGAGTCATGTAGATCTTTCTATATCTTTATGGGGATATGCCTTAGAAACTGCTGCTCGCATACTAAACCAGGTTCTTACCAAATCAGTTGATAAGACACCATATGAGATATGGAGTGGGAAAAGGCCTAACTTGTCTTATGCTAAGATTTGGGGATATACTGCTTATGTGAAGCGTACAATGTCTGATAAGCTAGAAGCAAGATCAGACAAATGTAAATTTGTGGGATATCCTAAAGAAACACACAGATATTATTTTTATAATCCCATTGAGTAAAAGGTGTTTGTCTCAAGGCATGCCACTTTCCTTGAGAAAGAGTTATTAAATGAAAGGGCTAGTGGGAGTAAAGTTGTACTAGAAGAAGTTCGAGACCCATAAATTGACATTCCATTGGAACTTGAACCTGAGATTGTGACATCTGATATACAACCATAATCTCAAGAGGCACAACTACTCAAAAGGTCTAGTAGAATACGTCAAGCTCCAAAGAGATATGGATTTCTCTTGGAAAAGGACGCATTGCCCATAAATGATGAGCCTACAACCTATGAGGAGGTGATGTTGGACATCGATTCTGAGAAATGGCTAGAAGCCATGAAATCTGAAATGGATGCCATGGATAGCAACCACATATAGACTTTGGTGGATCCATCTGAAGGGATAAAACCCATTAGGTGCAAGTGGGTCTTTAAGAGAAAGACCGATGTAGATGGCAAGGTGCAAACCTTTAACGCTAGACTAGTAGCAAAAGGTTACAAACGAAGACAAGTTATTGACTTTGAAGAAACCTTTTCACTAGTTGCTATGCTTAAATCCATTAGGATTTTGCTTGCATTTGCTGCATACCATGATTATGAAATATGGCAAATGGATGTAAAAACTACATTCCTTAATGGAAACTTGCAAGAGGAAGTGTACATGACACAACCTGAAGGTTTTATATCCAATGCTAATGCTAATAAGGTGTGCAAGCTTTAAAAGTCCATTTATGGACTTAAGCAAGCTTCTCGGAGTTGGAACATCCATTTTGATGAAGCTGTAAAAGGGTTTGACTTCATCAAAAATGAGGATGAACCATGTGTCTATAAAAAGGTTAGTGGGAGTGCCATAATTTTCCTAGTGTTATATGTTGATGACATATTACTCATAGGAAATGATATACCATTGCTGCAATCTACAAAGATTTGGCTGTCAAAACAATTCTCCATGAAGGATTTGCGAGAAGCAACTTACATTCTTGGAATAAAGATCTATAAAGATAGGTCTAAAAGGTTGCTAGGTCTTTCCCAATCCACATACATAGACAAGGTGCTAAAGAGGTTTAGCATGATGGAGTCCAAGAAAGGACACTTGCTTATGTCGCAAGGCATCTATCTCTCCAAGGACATGTGTCCAAAGAATCAAGAAGAGAGAGATCGCATGGATAAGATCCCATATGCTTTAGCAATAGGATCTATCATGTATGCGATGCTTTGCAACAGACTAGATGTATCTTATGCTCTAAGTGTCACGAGTAGATACCAAGCTAATCCGGGTCAAAGTCACTGGATAGCTGTGAAAAACATCCTGAAGTACTTATGAAGAACTAAGGGTGTATTTCTAGTTTATGAAGGAGGTGAACTCCAAGTTAGGGGTTATACGGATGCAAGCTTTCAAACTGACAAAGATGATAGCAAGTCACAAAGTAGATATGTGTTCACACTCAATGGAGGTGCAATGAGTTGGAAGAGTTCCAAACAAGAGACGACTGCAGATTCTACAACTGAGGCCAAATACATCTCTGCGTTTGAGGCAGCAAAAGAGGCAGTTTGGATTAAGAAGTTCATTACTGAACTAGATGTGGTTCCTAGTATTGTTGATCCAATACCTTTGTATTGTGATAACAATGGAGCCATTGCACAAGCAAAGGAACCAAGGTCTCATCAAAAATCCAAACATGTATTGCAACGTTACCATGTGATCAGGGAGATCATTGGAAGAGGAGACATTTGCATAGAGCGTATACCCACTGAGCATAATATTGCTGATCCTCTCACTAAAGCACTGTCCCAGCAGAAGCATGATCGTCATGTTGAGAACATTGGTATTAGATACATAGGCAATTAGCTTTAGTGCTAGTGGGAGATTTTTAATATAAGCCCTACAAGCCAATCTGTGGTTGTATGGGAATTACAATTTTGAGATATTCATGTATGACATTTTGTTATTCATAATAACATTGAGGTAGTTCTTTATCCATAAGTTTGTGATTTAATTACTTTTCGTACTTATGTAGATAAAGCCCATGGAACTATATATGCCTTGCAAAGGAATTGTATTGGGATACAATTATGAGATCCTTATGCATTAAAGCATTGTTCCTAAAAGTTCCTAATCATTGTATTATTGAGACAGGGCATCAATAATGCTCAAAGATTGGCACATGTTATGTTCCTTACTTGTGAAGTAAGCAATCGTTCTCATAGGTTGAAGTATAAAGATACCTGGAACTAGCATGTGGGTGCTTGCCATGGGAAAGCGAGTTCACTGAACATGACCCACCATGAGAAGTGCATTTGGTATTTCACTCAAGTGTCTATGCAATACTTCTCATGTGTCAGTTTTGTAAATACTCCCTAGACTTGAGACACCAGGTTGTCTTATGTGTGAAGTGTTATGCTTTGATTTCATCCCTATGGGTGCCTAACCAAGGATGACAAAACAGGATGCTTTTGGGTATAGCATGAAGTGTGAAGGCAAATGAGTGGTCAAGGTAAGAACCATCACCCCAAGTGTTCAAAGGGAAATATCTCATTAGTTATTGGTTGATATTAGCTTAATCAAATCCTTGGCCAAGGTGATTAGGAGATTATGAAATGAGTTTCATAAGTCTGCATAAAGCTACTGATCTAATTGCAAGAACAAATATGGAGATCAATAAGAATAGGCACTGCACTAAGCTCTTATCATCTTCAGGATATATGATGAGGGAATGAATTACACTAAAAAACTATACACTGAAAGGTTGTCAAAGAATCCTTTGACTCTCCTAACAACTGGGTGGCCATGATGCATTGCTAAATGCCAATCATGGTCTATGGAATTGAATTAGTTAATTTGAAATTAAATATAATTCATTTAAATTAATTAATTAATAATATTATAATTCAATTCCATTGCCAACATGTTAAGAACTTAATGGGTCACACACAAAGGTTGCAATTTAGATTAAATGGAGAGTGTGATGATTTAAGTTAGACTTAAATCAAATTCTAGGTTTTAACTATTAAGGACCTAATTAAAAGAGTTTAATTAGGTATTGGTTAAATATTATAATTGTTATAATATTAAGGACTTATTTTGCAAATTTTAATAAGTTAAACCTAGATATAAATATCACATTATAGCCACTCTTTTTTGTGGAGAAGGATTTTTCTCTTGAGTGTTGCCACTTTTAAGATGGTTATTTTCTTTTGAAAACTTCTCCTTTGATTCTTTGTTGGAAATCAAAGAAGAAAAGACGACAAATCGTTGTCCACTTGCTAGCACAAGCCCGTGGCATAAAGCTCTCTCTTTGAGAAGGATCCGTTGCAATCGTGTGTGCATTATTGGAGGCCAAGTGATTGAGTGGCTGGGATTCTTTTACACCAAAGGTGTTTGTGTTTTGTCACCAAAAGGAATCCATTTGATTACGATATCACTTGGAAAGGTACATTCTTTTTCTGATTTTATGTGGTACATAACTTTGCATTAAACAACCAAGATGATCCAAATGTAGGAGGCGTGATTTTTATTTTTTTATTATTTTAATTTTTTTATGCAACTGCGTTGATGCTCTAATCATGCCGCTCCTAGCAGTTGGGACCTAGATTGAGTGTCCACGTATGCTCATCCTCTTGGTAAGTACTATGGCATCTCAATAGCGGTACCTTCACTTAAAGTCACTCCGCTAACGGTTGAGAGTCTTTTGTTTGTGTATACATATATGTAATGTAAACTACTAGGAGTCATGTTATAAATGATGTATGTATATGTTGGATTGATGATGATGCCCTTATGAGATGGCAATAAATGACAGTACTTTGAGAAAATACGAATATGAATATTCGGTTGCTATAAAATATTACTGAAACATTCACCGTTGAGAATTACAACACATGGTTTTAAAGGTGATGGATGGAATGAGGAATAGGATCTCATAAAGAGGCTTGCTTGGGCCTAATGGGCTATGCCCATTGAGCCCATGCATCGGTCATGGCTCGGGATTTGGGCTGTGATATTAGGCTTCCAACGTGTTGGCAATAAATATAAATCCTAACAAATCTCAATTTGATAATTGATTTATATTTATAGATCATGAACAACATCTAGCAATACAGCATGACCACCAAAATGTTAAAGAGTCAATTAAAGAATTTGACAAACCCCTTCAGTGATAAGCCTCTCAGTGCAATACGGTCTTTTCATCAAATATCCCGGATATGTCATAAAGCATGGCTCAGTGTCTACTTATGACATTCCATATTAGTTCTCATAATTCATGACTTACTTTATGAATTTAGGAAACTAACTTTCCTTAAATTCATCATGCTTTGGCCAAAGACTTCATACAAGTTAATCTAGAATTGAGGATAAGTGAGATACATCCCCTCATATCACTTGGGGTGATGAATCCTCTCTTGATCACTCATCCACCTTTGCATGCCTCATGGCATACCCAAAAACAACCTATTTAGGCATCTGGTCACTTTTATACCTATAGAGGTGAAATCATAAGTATGTCATTCCTCATACAAGATGGCCTAATGTCTCACATCTGAGGACTAGTTGCACAACTATCACATGAGAACATATTCCATAAACACTTGAGTAAAATACCAAATGGAGTTCTTATTGCAGGTCATGTTCAATGAACTTGTTCTTTAACAAGCACCCACATGCTATCCTCAAGTATCCCATATAATTCAATCTATGAGATCAATTGCTTACTTCCCTAATAAGGAGGCTTAACATATACTAGTCTTTTAGCATTGTCAATGCCCTACCTTGACAATAGAATAACGAGGAATAATTTTAAGAACATGGCTTTGATGCATAATGATCTCATAATTATATTACAATTCTCTTGTAAAGCCTTTATGTTCCATGGGCTTCATCCAATTAGTACTTAATAACTCCTTATTAATGTACTAACATGAAGAAAAACCTCTACCAAATATAGTTATGCACTTAAGTATGCATTAAATGACAGTATATATTCCTTGACCAGTACAATTGACTGAAGGGCATATACCAACAGATATATGATGAGGGATTGAATGACACTGATAAAATGTACACTGAAAACTTGTCAAAGAATCCTTTGACTCTCCTAATAATTGGATGGCCATGATGCATTGCTAGACATCAATCTTGGTATATGGAATTGAATTAGTTAATTTAAAATTGAATATGATTCATTTAAATTAATTAATTAATAAAATTATAATTCAATTCCATTCCCTACAAGTTAGGAACCTAGTCGGTCACACACAAAGGTTTCAATTTGGATTAAATTGAGAGTGTGATGATTTAAGTTAGCTTTAAATCAAATTCTAAGTTTTAACTACTAAGGACCTAATTAAAGGGGTTTAATTATGGATTAGTTAAATATTATAATTGCTATAATATTAAGGACTTATCTTGCAAATTTTAATAAGTCTAATAATAAAATTAAACCTAGATATAAATGTCACTTTTCATTCATCAAGCATAAATTTTATTTTATTCACAATTCAACATCCCTTCAAACTTGTTTTCTTTGACGTTAGTAGAATGAATGCTTCTCATCATGGTTGAAATTTTTTCTCACTCATCCTTTCTACTTTTTCAACATTTTATCCATATAAATCCTAAAACAATATAATTTGCTTAGGAGTGAAGATAATGGAATTGGAAATTTATTTACAAGGTAGGATAATTGATTTCTAGTTGACAGAGAGAAAGATAAATTTGAGGCTCATAGAAGTGTACTAGGATAAATTTGACTAAGGTAGCTTGAAAAAGCCCAATTGATCCAAAACTGGCCTAAGTCATTTCCTAGCTAAGTATAACCTAGAATTTCACCTCAAAGAATGATCAAACAAATTCTAAAATTCTAACTGTAGTTTGAAAATTTACATTCACATATTCATTCTTTAAATGTACATCATGAAACAAAATAAGAAACATAGTGCTCAAATATGGAAATCACATTTTAAAATGACGTTATGCACAAGAATTCCACATAATATTACAACAATATTCATGCTTGCTAAGGGTAAAAAGAATAATAAGGCAATTAGTTTGTTGGCTCAATTAGTTTTTGATGATAATAAAACATTCCCATTCATTTGTGTCTAACATTTCTAATTGAGTGTGCAGAACAAAAATTGAATGCAAATATTAATCAATCATTCAAATGCACATATCAAAGAGCATAGAAATAAGGAAGTTATAATTGATCAACAAGACAAAAGCCGCTTAGTCGATTAATGAAGAGTTAGTCAGCTAAGATTTAAATCAAAAGTTGGCGGGCTGAAGAGTATTGAGAAACAAAACCAACTTAGTCGACCAAGGAATGAGTTAGTCGACTAAATGCACACTGCCAGAACTATCAAAAACTGGGATAAGAAGACAGAGACAATTTAGTCGACTAAGATATCGATTAGTTGACTAAAAGCATTCTGCCAAAATTTTGAATTGTGCACTAGAAGAGAGATTAATGGTGATAATTGCTACCAAACTATTCCCAACGGTCAAAAACTGTCTAACTCACATCAGAGCTGGTTTTTCAAGTATAAAAGAGGGTTCCAACGGCTAGAAATGGAATGAAGGTTTCCAAGAACACAAAAAGAGTTGAAAAACCTACAAATACTCAATGCTCATTTACTGCACTCAACTCTCATCCTTGTAATTGTGATATGCACTTCACTTGTACCACTTAGATCAACCGTGTGATCATAGGTACATTCTCATTACTTTTCTCTTTGTATTCTTAAAGTGAGGGAGTCACTCTAAGGGATTTATTCAAGCTTGGATTGTATGATTGAGTGTATAGGTTCTAACTTAGCCTTAAAAAGTTAGTTGTTGGGTTTTGGTTGATCTTGTGAAAAACCATTATTGTAGGTTGTGGCTGAGCCTTTGTAAAACCACTTTGGGTTTTGGTTGAGCCTATGAAAAACCATTGTGAAAGGTTGTGGTTGAGCCTTTGAAAAATCACTTTGGGTTTTGGTTGATCCCGGTAAAAACCATTATGAAAGGTCTTGGCTAAGCCTGGTAAAAGTCATTGTCAAACTTGGTAAAAGCTTGTGAATTTCACCGGTTCATAGTGGATTAGTTTGGAAAATCCTTGGTTGGATAATCAAAATAGTGGATGTAGGTCTTGGACCGAACCACTCTAAATTCCTACGCATTGTTTACTTTGTTTTTATTTTCATTACTTTTCATATTAGTTCTTCATCTTGTTAAGAGCCAAATTGTGCTATTTACCCCCCCTCTAGCACATTTACTTGTGACCAACATGTGGTATCAGAGCCCAACCCTTGTTATTAAGATCTAACACCCTTGGGAAGATCCAAATGGCTCTACAAAAATTAGTAGTTACTGAGGGACAATCAACAAACAGACCACCTTTGTTTGATGGATCTAACTGTCCTTATTGGAGCACTAGAATGTCAATATATATTAGGGTAATAGATTATGAGATATAGGATGTCATTACTGATGGTCCTTTCATTCCTATGATCATTAATTTGGTCAATGGTAAGAAAACTCCCAAAAATAGAAATAAATGGATAGAAGCTGAAATGAGGAGAGCACAAATCAACTCTAAGGCCATGCACACTTTCATTTGTGCACTTGATTTTAGAGAATATGATAAAGTGTCCATGTGCAAAAGTGCCAAGAAAATTTGGCAAAAATTAGAAGAGTTATATGGAGAAACAAAGATGCAAAAGGAAGAAAAGCCAAAGAAAAGCAAAAAATCGAAGAAGTCAATGGTGGCTGCAACATGGTCAGACAATGATACTTCAAGCTTAAATGTTGAAGAAGAAAAAGCTAAAGAAAGAGCAAATTTATGTCTAATCACCAGAGATGATGAATCCAAGGTATCCTCATCCCCTTGCAATATTTCCATTGATGATTTATAAGAAGAGTATGAGTGCATTTATGATGAATTTGAAAAACTCTTTTCAAAATACAAGACTTTAAGGAAAAAGGCTGCATCTCTTAAAAATGATTTGGAAAAGATAAGAGAAGAGTTCAATTATATATTTGAGCAAAGAAATTTTCTACAAGTTGAGTTAGAACATTCAAAAATAGATTTTGAAGTTTTAAAATTAGAGCTGGACAATAAATCTGAAGCTTTGCAAAAAACACTTGATGAAAACATAGCTCTAAAAAGTTTGAAAAATGAAACTTCAAAAAGAAATGTATACTACAAGAAAAACTCTGCTAATGCATTATCTAGATGCTATATTTGTAATAAACTTGGTCATTTATCATATGATTATTTTAAGAAAAGAAGCACACAGAAAATAAGAAAAATATAGGTTCCAAAAGGATCCTATATTGCAACTAACAATTAAGGACCCATCAAGGTATGGGTACCTATAAAGAAAAATTGAAAATCTGTCTTGTAGGTTGAGTTGCACTTAAAGGAGACATGTTCAAGAGCTCAACTCAAGTAGAAGCAGCCTTGGTATATGGATAGTGGCTGCTCAAGGCACATGACAGGAGATGAAATGCTATTTGCTAAGCTGGACAAAAGAAAGGGAGGAACCGTATCCTTTGGTGATGATTCAAAAGGTAGAATCCATGGTATAAGAACGGCTGGTAAGAACTCCCAAACTCAAATCAGTCATGTGTTATTGGTTAAAGGCTTGAAACATAATTTATTGAGCATTAGTAAATTGTGTGATAAAGGATTTAAAGTATGCTTTGATTCAAATAAGTGTGAAGTGATAGATATAAGCACTAATAAAGTCTCATTTATAGGAAGAAGATTAAAGAATATGTATGTTGTATTTCTTGAAGATCTTGAAATGAATTGTGAAATGTGTTTAGTGGCAAATGCTAAAAATGATAGTGGGCTATGGCATAGGAGAGTAGGACATGTGAGCATGCATACTATGTCAAAATTAATTAAGAAAAATCTAGTTGTTGGTGTCACAGCCAAAATACCGGGCCATGATCGATGCATGGGCCCAATGGGCATAGCCCACTAAGCCCAAGCAAGCCTTTTTATGCAAACCAGATCATCATTCCTAGCCATCATTTCTAAAACTATATATTGAAATTCTGAACTAAAAATATTTTAGTAATATTCTATAGTGACCAAAACTCACAATTTTATTATGTCAAAATAATGTCAGCCGTTTGCCATCTCATAGTGGCATCGATAATCAAATATACATAATTGACTTATAATATGGATCCTAGCAGATTACATTACATATACTCGTTCACAGGTAACAGACCCTTGACCGTTAGCGGAGTGACCGTGGGTGAAGGTACAGCTACTGAGATGCCATAGTACCTACCAAAAAGGCGAGCATAGTAGACAACTCAATCTAGGTCCCAACTGCCTCCAAATCTGAAAACATGAAGTTTAAAAACGTGAGTATAAAACTCAGTGAGTGAACATAAGAAGGGAACAAGCAATCGATAGAAGGAATTTGGAAATCATGATGCACTTGTTTCAAAAACAATGCAATTGATTTAATTTCTTACTAAAAACCCATCATTTCAAACTTTGATCAATAACCTCATAGTGTTGGAAAAACCCATGATCAATCCATGAAGTTAAATGGGTGAAAAATAGGTCAAAATCAAGCAAGGTAGCAAGCATGGCACCAAGTTTCTCGTTGCAGCGAGAAACAGTCTTAGTTTGCATATGTTTCAGTTTTTCTATCATATATCCCACTAAAAAAGTTCAATTGACCTTATTTTTATACCATTAGAAAGATAAGAGGCAGGGATAAACTTTTATGTTTACCACTTTTCCCAATTCGGGTGGGAAGGTTGTCAAAATCTTTATCAAAGTGAAAGCATTGCACTAGAACTTGAGAGTTTCTCACTGCAGTGAGAATCAGGCTAGTGTGACCCCCAAAACCCGAGAGTTTCTCGCTATAGCGAAAATGAATCTTGTTGCAGTGAGAAATAGAGCATTTTAATTGAAATGGGTCTTGTTACATTAAAAGCCATTTTTTGTTGAAATGAAAAGCAATTTGAGAGCAATTAACAATGCCAACTTGCAACACAATCACAATTATTTTCATAACTTTCTATAACACACACATATATATACATATGCAATCATCATCAAGTGTGCACTCCCTACTCACACACTTCAACATCCTCAGACAACATTATTCATCAATGCACAATGTATATTCATATACATACATTTCAACATAATATAGGAGCACATGGATTCATCCTTTTACACATTTCACATTTTCACAACATCAAAGCATTTTATCAAGGGCTTGTTCGTCGACACGCATTTTTAAACAAAGGTTGGATAAAATCATTCAAATGTTACATCCAAATACATTTACATCTCCCAAAGCAAATTTTGAAATGCAAGTTCACTCACCGGTCTTGTTGATTCTTTTGCTTGAATCTAACCTCAACTAATACTCCAAATGGACCTGTGAGGCCTTGTTGGAACCTATACACACACAACATCACAACTAACCCAAATTGGCATTAATATAATCCAAAAGCTCTTTCCTAATCAAGTTCCACCAGTTATTCCTAACTAGCTTCCAATTGCCATTAAATGGCTAGTTATTCACACTACTCTAGTCACCCTAAGAGTGAATAAACAACCTCAATGATAAAATACTCACAAACCCCATTGTTAGCCATTATCAACAACTAAAGAAATTTAACCCTAACTTATACTCACCTTGATGGTCTTTGTAGTTGAATTCTCTTTCAAAATTCTTCAAGCTAACAAGGGAAATCACTCTCTCTCTCTACATGTCCAGCTAGTGAGAGGAAGATGGAAGTAAGACTTTTTTAAGGGTTTTAAGGTGAGAGAGTGAAAGAGCACAAAAGGTTCTATTAAAAAGTGCTCAAAAGCATGAAATTGAAGCTAGAGAGAGAAAGTTATGGAAGCTTTAAGGAAGGCTCTCATGGAGATGAAGAAACGTGAGAGGGGGAAGGAAGAAAAAGTGATTGGAAGCTGCTAGAAATTGCTGGAGCTTTAGATATTTATATATAAAGTTTATCCATTTCTCACTTAAATTACCAAAATGCCCTTAACATGGTGACTTTTTCTTCCTCTCATCCTTTGTGCAACCTTTTACTCTTTTGACACTAAGGCAAGGTCCATAATAGTCTAGAAATACTCGAGTTCACAAAAAGCATAAAAATTTAGACTCAAGATGCAAAATGACCATTTTGCCCCTTCCTTGGAAATTATCATTATTTTTATCTTCTTCATTTATTTACCATCATAAACATCATTTATTCATTCCTTAGGCCTATTTAGACCTTAATTTTCACGATCCAAATTTCGTGCCACGACCAGCGCATGGGCCCAATGGATGTAATCCACTAAGCCCAAGCAAGCCTATTAATCTAACGTACTCATCATTCATCATAACTACTAAGTCCTATTTCATAACTTAGAATCATAATAAAATTAAACATTCGCCAACTCATACTGGCATATCAATTAAATGTACATTGCCTACAACATGTATCTTAATAATTTACATCAAGTTTGTCTATACATCTAAAAAAAAAAAGATTTGACTTCCAGCAGAGGGACTCGGACGAATGTACAGCTACTGAATGCCGAGACACCTACCAAAAGATGGATATAAGTCTACAAGGACACCTCATCCTAATTACCTGCTGCCTCGTGATCTGAAAACATGAAGTTAAAAACGGTGAGTATAAACCCAGTGAGTGAATAAGGAAGGGAACGAGCATACCATAAGGAATCTTTAATGAAATCATGATGCATTCTTTTTCAAAACAATGCAATTTGTTTCAATTCTTATTAAAAACCCCTCATCAAGCCCTTAAATGATTAATCCTTTGAAAATCATGAACCCATACATAACGAACCATTTGAAGAATGAAAGCTTCAATATTACACAAGCAAGTCAAATACGACAACGAATCTTTGCTGCAACGAAAAAGCATTCTAGCTGCAGCTATGCTGCAGCGAGAATGAATTTCCGTTGCAACGACGTTGGGATTTAGTTATTAGCCGAACGAGGGTTTCTAAACTGGCCGAGGGTTTCTCACTGAACCTCCCCATTTTAAACTTAACTCATCTAATCCTTAATGTTGAAAGTCCATGCTCCGATATGGTAGCAAAGTAGTGAAAGATAAGGCAGCAATTGGACAAGATAGGAGACCAAAACATAAGGTTTTTTGTTGTAGCGAGATTCTTTCTCGCTGCAGCAAAATTGTAACCCAGAAACAGAAGGTTTCTCGCTGCAGCGAAATTCTTTCTCACCACAGCGAAATTCAACTGATGAAACAGAGAGTTTTTCGTTGCAGGGAGATTCCTTTTCGCTGCAGCGATAAGCTACAGTGACTATCTCACTGCAGCGAAATACATTCTCGCTGCAGCGAGAACCAGTTCTGGTGAAGGTTCTCAAACCTAAGAGTTTCTCGCTACAGCGAAATACAAGGCACCTAACGAAAATTTCTATTTCTCCCAAAGAAAACCACCCTGCTTGAAATGTTCAAAACCAATAAGAAATACATAACAACTTCCCAAAGTTTAACATACTAAATCCCACATACATTACATCCATATACATAACTCATAAATTTCTTATAACACACATGTTTACGTATGTATACATATACATATACCCATCACCATCATGCACACAATCCCATCATCATCATGCACACCATCCCATCATTATCATCACCAACTCATGCGCACTCCCTACTCGCACATGGCTGGGTCATCACCGGGTTATGCGCACTCCCTACTCTCACATAACTGAGTCATCCTCGATTTATGCGCACTCCCTACTCACACATAGCCGAGTCAATATAATTACACAACATTATATTCAAGCATATATGTATATCAACATAATGCAGCCACATAGAAATCCGTAATAACCAAAATATCATAACATAAACCATTTCACAAGAGCTTGTTCCCAAGGCATTCATTTTTTAGAAAAGTTGTATAAAATCATTCAAACACTTTGTTCAAAACAGTCATATTTCCAAAATAATTTTGATAGGCAGTCCACTCACTAATTGATTGTAAAGCCTTTAGATGACTCTAATTCCTCTAATTGTCCAAATGGGATGATGGGGCTTCCTTAGAACCTAGGATCACATTAGCATAAGCAATAGGTCAATTTTACACACTATGAACCCTAAAAGCTATTTCTTAGCTAGTTTTCAATTGCCACATTAAATGGCCATCTATGTTCACTATCTTAATCACTAAAAGTAATGAACATACTCAACAATAAACAGCTTATAAATCCCAATTACTAGCCATTTTTTGCAGCTAAAAACTAAGCTTAATTCATCACTTACCCTAGGGCTCCTTTGTAGTCAAATTCTTTCCTAATAGCTTCTAAATAAATGGTGTAATTCTCTCTTTCTCTCTCTAGAATGTCCAACTAGTGAGAGAAAGTATGAAAATCAGATTTTTGAAGGGTTTTATAGTGAGAGGATGAAAAAGCATAAGGGTTTATGGAAGAGTACACCAAAAGCATGAAAATTGGAGCTAGAGAGAGAAAGTTATGGAAGCTTGAAGAAAACTCTCATGAAAACATTGAAGAAATGTGAGAGAGGAGAAGGGAAGAAAAAGACCAGCTGCTAGAAATTCAAGAAGGTGTTGGAAATTTCAAGATATTTATAGCCAATCTTATCTTTTTCCTTAAAATTACGAAAATGCCCCTCCACCATTTTTACTTATTCTCCTCCAATCTTTTATGCAATCTTTTTGCTCTTTTAATACTGGGACAAGGTCCATAATGGTCTAAACATGTTCAGGTTCATAAAAACTTAAAATTTTAACCCAACGTGAAAAATAACCATTTTGCCCCTGTTATGAAAATTATTGAAATTTCTAGATTTCTTCGTGTTTTCACCAGCACAAATCATTTATGCAGTCTTATACCCATTTTGACCTTAAAATATCATAAAACTTTCTTCTGAAAGCTTATTAGAGAAAATGACAAAATTACCCCTACCTCGTATTATTACATCTATGCTTAGTTACAAGTCTATATAGGTTGGGGTCTCATATTAATAGCATAAAAAAAACCCACTCGTAAGAGCTCACTAAAAAAAATTACAAAATTATCCCTGGTTCTCATTATCGCGTCTACTTCTAGTTATGTGTCTATGGAGATCAAGATTTCATAGGTTCACTTCTGAATTACCCTTTTTAACTCAGTAATTAACCTCAATTGGCATCTGCAAACTTTATTAGCCACCATATCAAAATACAGGGTACTGTAGTTGGACTACCGAATATAAAATTTTAAAATGATAAAATATGTGATGCTTGCCGACTAGGAAAACAAGTTTGAACATCCCTTAAGACTAAGAAGATTGTGTCAATAACTAGACCTCTTGAATTGCTGCACATTGATCGATTTGGTCCAATAAGTATAACTAGTCTAGGAGGAAAATCTTATGGCTTTGTAATAGTTGATGACTACTCTAGGTACACTTGGGTTTATTTTCTTACTCATAAGAATGATGCTCTACTAGCATTTATAAGTCATTGTAGGAAAGTTAAGAATGAAAAAAGACTAGCCATAGTTAGTATTAGGAGTGATCATGGAGGAGAGTTTGAAAGTGATGAATTTGAGAATTTTTGCAATGAAAAAGGGTTGGATCATAATTTTTCTACACCTAGAACACCCTAGCAAAATGGAGTTGTAGAAAAGAAAAACTAAACCTTAAAAGAAATGGCTAGAACTATGCTATGTGAGAATAACCAACCAAAATATTTTTGGGTTGAGGTAGCGAACACAGCAGCATATATACTTAATAGAGTCTTAATTAGAGCCATGATATCAAAGACTCCATATGAACTTTACAAGGGTAGGAAACCAAATATTTCACACCTTAGGAGTTTTGGTTGTAAATGTTTTGAGTTAAATAATGGAAAACAGTCCTTAGGTAAGTTTGATGCAAAGAGTGATGAAGCAATATTTTTAGGATATGCATTAAACTCAAAAGCTTATAGAGTTTTCAATAAAAGAACTTTAACTGTTGAAGAATCAATCCATATAGTTTTTGATGAGTCCAATGCCTTACAAAAGGAAATTCATGCTGATGATGATGATGTAGAGATCTTAGAAAAGCAAATGGAAGAAATGAGCTTAGAGAACAATAAGAATAATGAAGAAAGCTCACCTAGAAGAGAAAATGAAACTCCACATTTAGAAAATTTGCAAAGAATAGAAATTCAGTATAATAATCTTCCAAGGAGTTGGAGATATGCAAAAGACTATCCACAAGAACAAATCATAGGTGACATTTCTCAAAAAGTTATGACTAGGAGAGCAACAAGAAAGACTTGTGAGTTTTTAGCGTTCATATCTCAAATTGAGCCTAAGACATTTGAGGAAGCAGAAAAAGAGGAAAGCTGGATATTGGCCATGCAAGAGGAACTTGATCAATTCAAAAGAAACCATGTGTGGTCATTAGTCTCTAGGCCTTTAAACCACCCGATTGTTGGAACAAAATGGGTGTTTAGAAATAAGGTAGATGAGCAAGGAAATGTAGTTAGAAATAAAGCTAGGTTAGTAGCCCAAGGATACAACCAAGAGGAAGGAATTGACTATGATGAAACCTTTGCACCAGTTGCTAGGATTGAAGCCATAAGGTTGTTGCTTGCTTTTGCATGCTTTATGAATTTTAAATTATACCAAATGGATGTAAAAAGTGCATTTTTAAATGGATTCATTCAAGAGGAAGTGTATGTTGAACAACCACCAGGATTTAAAGACTTTGAAAAACCAGATCATGTTTTCAAACTTCATAAAGCCTTGTATAGATTGAAACAAGCTCCTAGAGCTTGGTATGAGAGGCTTTCAAAATTTCTGGTTGAAAAAGGATATGTTAGAGGTAGCATTGATACTACATTGTTTATTAAAAGATACTTAAAGGATTTAATTATAGTTCAAATCTATGTGGATGACATTGTATTTAGTGCAACTAATGAGGCTGTATGCAAGAACTTTGCTAAAGAAATGCAGGGTGAATTTGAGATAAGCATGATGGGTGAGTTGAAGTACTTTCTTAGACTTCAAATTAAACAAAGTGAAAAAGGAATCTTCATCAAATGAGAAAGATACACTCAAGACATGCTCAAAAAGTTTGATATGCTAAAGTTGAAATCAATTTATACACCAATGAGTCCATCCACCAAACTAGATTTAGATGAAAAAGGAAATGATGTTGATCAAAAGCTCTATAAAGGTATGATCGGATTAGTACGCTATTTAACAACTAGCAAGCCTGACACTCAATTCAGCGTATGTTTATTTGCTCGTTTTCAATCAAATCCTAAGGAATCTCACCTAACTGCTATTAAAAGAATTTTTAGATACCTCATAGATACACAAACTTTAGGCATATGGTACTTTAGAGAATCATCTTTTAGCTTAGTTGGATATTCTGATGTTGATTTTGCTAGGAGCAAAACAGATAGAAAGATTACTAGTGGAACCTACCAGTTTATAGGTAGTATGCTTGTGTCATGTTCTAGCAAAAAGCAAAATTCAGTTGCTTTGTTTACAGCAGAAGCAGAATATGTATCTCCAAGCAACTGTTGTGCTCAAATCTTATGGATTAAACAACAACTAAAAGACTATGGAATGCCAATGAATAACATACCAATATATTGTGACAAAACAAGTACAATCAAAGAATCCTGTGCAGCACTCAAGGACTAAACACATTGAAATTAGGCACCACTTTGTTAGAGATCATGTAATGAAAAGTAACATTAAAATTGAATTTGTCAACACTCTACATCAACTAGCTGATATATTCACAAAACCCCTGAATGAGAAAAGATTTTGTGAGATTAGGAGAAATTTAGGGATGGTTAGTTTGCTAGAGATTTAAAGAAAAATTCTGAAATTTTCACAAAAGACAGTAGGCATTAGTCGACTAAGAGAGGTCTTAGTCAACTAAGAGCATTCTGTCTCATTAAATAACAAGACTCAGTTAAGTTAAAGGTAGGAGGAATAAAATAATGAAAAGAAAATGTTTATCGGGAAATAAAACAGAGGAGAAAACTGCCCAAACCAAAAATAAAAATTATGAGGCAATTTTTGAATTTTGAAGGGGGAGTTACCAATTATCCTTAAAGAAGGGAAGTCAAACAGTTTTTTTTTAACTAATTAAACTACTATCAACCTATTTTCTCTACATTTTCTCTCTGCTAAAATCGACAGCTGAAACTGAAACCCTCACCTCTCAACCATTCGAAACCTTACGTTGAAAATCTTCCAAACCAAATGGCAAAATCAGTACAGTCCCAAGAACTTCTAGAGAAGAAGAAAGGCAAACGGCCATTGGAAGAAAACATGCAAGTAGAAATACAGAAGAAAAAGAAAAAGATTGTGTTGGCATCTGTGAGTGAAAAATATGGAAAATCATAGAAACAAAAGAGCCACAAATCTGAAAAGAAGAAAGATAAGGGCAAATCGCTCAAGAAAGGTACTACCTCATCTTCTAAATTCATAAATAAGGTACATGAAGAGAGATTTAGAAAAATAGAGAATGCACCTATCACTTATGGAAAATACATCGATTGGGACAGTTTTAATGCAATTCCAGAAATTCAAACAAGCTTATCTGATTATTTGAGGAGTTAAAACTTAAGGAGTTTAGTACATTTAGAAACCGATCATACAGTAGTAGTTTAGTTAAAGAATTTTATTCGAGTATGTTGGCTTCATTAGCTTTTGATGATAATAAAATATTCCCATTCATTTGTGTCTAACATCTCTACTTGAGTGTGAGGACAAAAATTATATGCAAATATGTAATCAATTATTCAAATGCACATATCAAAGAGCATAGGAATAAGGAAGTCATAATTGGTCAACATGACTGAAGCCCCTTAGTCGATTAATGAAGAGTTAGTCAGCTAAGATTTAAATCAAAAGTTGGTGGGCTGAAGAGTATTGAGAAACAGAACCAACTTAGTTGACCAAGGAATGAGTTAGTCGACTTAAGTGCACATTGCCAAAACTGCTAGAAATTGGAAACAGAAGACAGAGACGACTTATTCGACTAAGAT
Source organism: Theobroma cacao (assembly GCF_000208745.1). Taxonomy (NCBI): domain Eukaryota; kingdom Viridiplantae; phylum Streptophyta; class Magnoliopsida; order Malvales; family Malvaceae; genus Theobroma; species Theobroma cacao. Next base: position 9,469,459 of record NC_030853.1, on the reverse strand, counting down.
ATCGGTTAGTCGACTAAGAGAATTCTACCTGCAAGTTTAAACTCTGCTAGAACCAACTCTCAACTATTTCCAATGGCTAGAAAACTATCAAACTGCTATCAGAGTTGTTTGTTAAAGTATAAAAGATGGTTCTAACGACTAGAATTTAGAAGTCAAGGCTTCCAAGCAAAAAAAGCTCAAAAAACAAGCAAAAATCTCTCTACACTTTATTGCACTTAACGCCCATCTTTGTAGTTGTGTTTTGTACTTCAACTTGTACCACTTAGATCAACTTTGTGATCATAGGTACACTTTTATTTCATTACTCTTTATGTTCTTAGAGTGAAAGGGTCACTCTAAGGGGTTCAATCAAGCTAAGATTGCTTGTTTTGATAAAGGTGCTAAGTTAGCCTTTAAAAGTTAGGTATCGGGTTATAGTTGAGCCTGAGAAAAACTATTGTGAAAGGTTTGGCTGAGCTTGGTAAAAGCCATTGTAAAGCTTGGTGAAAGCTTGTGAATTTCACCGGTTCTTAGTGGATTGTTTGGAAAATCCTTGGTTGAACAATCAAGGTAGTGGATGTAGGTCTTGGACCAAACCACTATAAATATCCGTGTGTTTGTCTGTTCTGTTTTCAGTTTTTATATATCTTTAAGTTCTTTCTTTTATTATGCATTTATTTCCAATTAAAGGTCAATTTTTTAAAGAGCCAAAAAGTTTTATTCACCCTTCCTCTAGCACATTTATTTGGGACCAACAGAGTATTGTTGTTGACAAGGATGAACTGGAGGAACCAAATGATTATTTTGAGGATGGCCTGAATGTATTTTTAAATGGGAAAGAATTTACTATGACTTCTACTAATTTGGGTAGTTTGCGTAAAATTGAATGTGAAGAGGTTGAGTTTGAATTTCCAGAAAACTATGATCCCTCATCCCAATGGGAAGTGATTACAGGAAAGAAAGAGAAATATTCTTCTAAGAGTAATGTTGGTTTGATCACTAGTCCACAAATTAGAATATTGCATTATTTCATTGCTGCCAATGTTCATGGAAGAGGGGGAAGTTTTATCTATATTAGCCTACAAGATCTATGGCTGATGGAACATGCATTTAATGGTGTTTCACTTAACTTAGGCAGATTTATGATTGAGAGAATGAAAGGAGTATGTAGACTAGAGAAAATAAATTTGCCTTATGGAAATATCATCACATCTTTGGTGCAAAAGAAAGGGATTTAGAGCTCAAGGTATGAGGAAAACAAGGTAAAAAGTAGAGATCAAGCCATTTACCTTGGAAGCTTGCTTAAAATGGGGTTCAAACTTGATGGAGAAAGATTCGTTAAAACCCCCAAGGCTGGTCCAAGAAAAGAGTCCTCTTTACCTGCTCAACCAGAGGCAACACCATCTCAATTCTCAAATGAAGTGATCTTCAACCTACTTATGAGAATTGATGGAAAGCTCACAAACCAAGGGGCAAGAATTTAGAAAATTGAAGAAAGGTTAATAGAAATGGAAAGCAAAATGAAAGGAAAAGGAAAAATGCCAACTGAACCTGCTGCTACAAATACCTCTGCAACCCCAAGCATTGCATCAGGAGAACAAGGTGCCGAGGGTTCAGCTTTCTAGGCAGAAGGGTCTACTTTTCATGCTACAAGCCCTATTCTTTAGGTTGAAGGTTCTGTTTCCAAGACTGCAAGTCCTGTCCTTGAAACTGAGGACTCTCAACCAAGGAATGATCAACCAGAAAAAATCCCTTCACCTGAACCTCAGAACAAAGAACAGAAGTGCTTAGTTCACTAGATGAGAATGTTCTTTCAGAACCTTAGAAACAGTAGCCCTCCCCTCAAAATTCAGAAGAGGTATCCATTATGGATGTCTTCCACCAGATGGTTAAGGAAGAGCAGACAAAAAAGGAAGCAGCCAAAGCACAAGCTAAGAAGTCAGTGTCTACTGAACCAGCACACACAATAAAAGAAAAATCAGGTAAAGGAAAGAAAAAAGCTACTGCAGCTCCACAAACTAAGCTAAAACCACCTGGTAAAGGGATCAAGAGAATGGCAACCAAAACTAAGTTCCTCAAATGAAGAAAATCCTCTAGGATTGTTGAAAAGGCCAGACCAGTAACCATCTCTTCTCGTCAAGAACCTCTAGAAGTCTCTGACAAGTCCTCACTTGAACCCTCTCCTCAAAAATCACCACCCCAACCTTCTCCTCAACCAGAGTCTTCTCCTCAACCCCTAAATGTTCAATACTACATTGATGATGAATCCTTTCCCTCTCTTCAGAAGATGATTAGGCATCCCTAAATTTTGATGATGACAAAAAGGGGGAGAAGTGGAAAAGTTAAGGGGAAAGGGAAAATTAAAAAAAAATGTTAGGGTAAAGGAACCAGAAATCTAGGTGAAATTTAGGATGATGAATCTGATCAGGTTATCTATGGTAGATGATCCATGGTAGTTTGTTAAAAATTGGATACTGATCATTGTGCTAAGACACTATTTATTTATTTTGTTCTGTTGCTGATAACCAATGTTGAAAGTCTATTGAGACATTGTTTATTTATTTTGGTTTGATTGTAAATGGATTGTGTTTGTGAATAAATTTGGATGCTAAGTATAGTATATTTGTTGAATGATGTATGGCATAGACAAAATTTGATAACAATAAATTGTTGACAGACATTACTAAAATTTTGATGATCTATCAACATTCACCTGCTGTAAATCACTTTTTATTTTTGCATATATATACTCTAAATGTATAATGTCATTTTCTATATGAATAAAATTTGCTAAAATGAATAAGCAAAATATGCACAAACTAAGGGGGAGCATACACATACAGGGAGAAATCCTCATCTTTGTGCAAAACTAAAAAAGAATAAAAGGATACTATGCTGTTAATCAAGAAATTTTTTTCATCATCAAAAAGAGGGAGATTGTTGGCCCCATTAGTTTTTGATGATAATAAAACATTCCCATTCATTTGTGTTTAATATTTGTAATTGAGTGTGTAGGACAAAAATTGAATGCAAATATTTAATCAATCATTCAAATGCACATATCAAAGAGCATAGAAATAAGGAAGTCACAATTGATCAACAAGACAGAAGCCCCTTAGTCTATTAATGAAGAGTTAGTCAGCTAAGATTTAAATCAAAAGTTGGTGGGTTGAAGAGTATTGAGAAACAAAACCAACTTAGTTGACCAAGGAATAAGTTAGCCGACTCTGTGCACACTGCTAGAACTGCTAGAAACTAGGATGAGAAGACAGAGACGACTTAGTCGACTAAGATATCGGTTAGTTGACTAAGAACATTCTGCCAAAAATTTTGAATTGTGCACTAGAAGACAGATTAACGGCCAAAATTGCTACCAAACTGTTCCCAACGGTCAAAAACTGAACTATCTAACTCACATCAGAGCTGGTTTTTCAAGTATAAAAGAGGGTTCCAATGGCTAGAAATGGAATGAAGGCTTCCAAGAACACAAAAAGAGCTGAAAAACCTACAAATAGTCATTGCTCATTTATTGCACTCAACTCTCATCCTTGTAATTGTGATATGCACTTCACTTGTACCACTTAGATCAACCGTGTGATCATAGGTACACTCTCATTACTTCTCTCTTTCTATTCTTTGAGTGAGGGAGTCACTCTAAGGGATTTATTCAAGCTTGGATTGCTTGATTGAGTGTATAGGTTCTAACTTAGCCTTGAAAAGTTAGTTGTCGGGTTTTGATTGATCTCGTGAAAAACCATTGTTGTAGGTTGTGGTTGAGCCTTTGAAAAACCACTTTGGGTTTTGGTTGAGCCCATGAAAACCCATTGTGAAAGGTTGTGGTTGAGCCTTTGAAAAACCACTTTGGGTGTTGGTTGATCTCAGTAAAAACCATTGTGAAAGGTTTTGGCTAAGCCTGGTAAAAGCCATTGTAAAGCTTGGTGAAAGCTTGTGAATTTCATTGCTTCATAATGGATTAGTTTGGAAAATCCTTGGTTGGATAATCAAGGTAGTGGATGTAGGTCTTGGATCAAACCCCTCTAAATTCATGCGCATTGTCTACTATGTTTTTATTTTCATTACTTTTCAAATTAGTTCCTCATCTTGTTAAGAGCCAAATTATGCTATTCACCCTCCTCTAACACATCTACTTGGGACCAACAACTTTTCATCATTGGATAGATAAATCAATTGCAATTGGTGTACAACTCTAGCTTGATATTTCAACAAGTTCCAACTAACATCATGCACATGAACTAGTTTAAACAAACATACAATAAATAAAAGAAAACATAAAAATTCTCCTCAAACGTAAAGTGAACATTATCCTCAATGTTCCTAAAAGTAAAGAAAGAAAATACTTCCTTAAACTTGCAAACAAAGTTAATCGTCATCCTCCTTCATAGTAGTATTGTCATCCTTATCCTAGGTGGGATCAACAAGCAGTGTAGGGAAGGTAGTCATGTCCATGCTAACATGCTCGACATATGCCTTCATCATCTCATCAATGGCTTTGAAAAACTCTTTCTGATGGTCAAAACAATGCTCAAGTTGTTCCATTCGTTAAGGCATGGAGAGATTTTGAGAATGTCGCGGTGGTTGAGGTGTCGTAGTTGAACTTCCACCAATGGTGGTTTGCTCCCACATGTAGATTCTATTAATGATCCCACCATCTAATGGAATCTCTGGATGCAACAACTCTTCATTCTCTAACCAAAAAATTTTGACTTGATAGACAAAGCAGTGATTAAAGATAGATACCACATTCCGTCACATGGTGACTAAGCTGACATGATAATGTTGTTGAAGATTAATTGCCCAATGTTAATAGATTTTTCAGTGACAATTACGTACAAGAGGATTGCTCAATCCTTGGTCACATCACTCAGGTGTTTTACAAGAACCATATTCGTAGCTAAGAAATGATACCACACCTTGTAGTAGCTATCCGTGGCATTATCTTTAAATGAAATTGGAACACCATTGTGCACTTTCCATTCAATACCTAAAATGCTTATAAACCCTAGAACCTCATCCAAATTAACATCATTCACAAATTGGTCGTGCTTATCGTTCCCAATGTCAGGTGTATTGTAAAACTGATTAATAGTGTGAGCATCAAAAGGTACTTGACATCCTTGAATGAAGGCTCACCCATCTTCATGTTCAACAACATTGGCATAGAATTCCCTAACCATAGGCATTACTACAGCCTCTGGCTGGGCGTAAAATTTCTCCAACTGTCAAGTCGATAATATTGTAGATGTTAAGATGAAGTGCTCTCTAGACATCAATGCCACGTTCTAGAATTGGAACTTTGTGCAATAGGGACTAGGTGCAGCACTTCTCAATTTCGGCTGAAATAAATTTACTTCTACGAAAGCTATTCCCGCTTCCACTTGCACGTGTCTTTTTCTTTTGGTGCAATGATGATTATCTGAATACCCAAGCAATAAGCAACTGTAATACTCCGTACTTTGATGTGGTGACAAATAAAGCTTATCAGATGCCAATTAAGGCATAATAAGGTATTTTGGGTACCAAGGAGATAAGAGGAAATTTTTGGAATAAAATAATATTTTTTTAATAAAATAAAATTAAAATATTATTATTTTATTCAGTGTCAAAATTTTTTCATGAAGAAGGCATATATGCTCAATCTAAGTGGGAGAGAGGAAGAACGAGGAAATTTTGGAGAAAACTGACGTTAATGGGGCCCACGTATCTTTATTAAATAAAGATAGCGCGGGGTAAATAATATTTTAAATATTATGGGAACACCGCGTTGGGGTACAAACTTTATATTTCATTTGTACGTATGTAAAAGAAGATAATAGAAGGAAATTGGAGATTTAAAGATTTTTGGAGGACTTAATTAAAAGGATGAAAACCTTGAAGGGTAAAATAGTAATTTTCTTACAAAGCTTGGTCAAAGCTTTCAAAGGAAGCTTTGACTCTTCTTTTTATTCCTCATGGCCGGCCATCCATGTAAGATTTGCTAGAAATGTAAGACTTATGTACAAAGAAAGGAAAAGACAAAGAAAATGAGGAGAAAAGATGAGACAATAGTGAAATGGGAAGGAAAAGTCAAGTAAAGTGGCTTTAAAGGTTCCAAGCAATTGTTGACTCGCATTCTAACCACATGGCTGGTCAAGGAAGACAATAAAAGAAGAAGGAATGATGGTATGGGCGGTCACATGTAAAAGAATAAAAAAAAAGAAAGAGAATTGACAAACAAGATTGTCATTGTCGGCCCCACTTGCAAACTACATCAAACAAAATTTTATCAATCTCTTTTGTTACCAACCGGTCATGGAGACAAAAGAGAGAGTTAAAGTTGTTAGTATTATTATTTTTAAATTATGTGTGAAAGTAAGGGGGGGCAAGCCATTGAGATGAAAGGCTATATAAAAGAAAAGAAATGAATGAAAGATGAAAGATAAAAAAGATAAGAAAGAAATGAAAAGAAAAGCTAAGTCGGCCAAGAGAATAAAAGCAAAAGGAAAGAAAGAAGTCATTTTGACGGAGAAAGAAAGAGCTGGTATCGTCGGCTGGTGAGTGAAAAATAAAGGGTGCAGCCAATGCTTGAGGGAGAAAACAAGGGCTAGTGTTGTTGGGTTTGTGAGAGAATAAACAAAGGTTTGTGCTACCGGATTGTAAAGGACAAAGGGAGCTTTGTGCTGTCGATTTTTGAGGGAGGTAGGAGAGGTTATGAAGCTGATTTTGAGAGAAAGATAGGGCTGGAAAAGAGAGGTTGTGTATTGCCACTTAAAGGAGTAAAAAGAGGAGAGCTTTGCTTTAAATTTTAAAAGGTAAAGAAAGCTGAGTTTGCTACTGGATTTTGAGGAAAGAAAAAAGAGGAAGCTGAGTTTTGGGGTGCTACAGACAGTGAAAGAGAAAGAGGAAGGAAGAGCAGCCGGTTGGTGAGTGAAAGGAGGTAGCAGAAAGGAAGAGAAAAATGAGCAGAAGAGAGAAAAAAAATAATAAACGGGAAAGAAAGGTAAGAAAATAATAAAATATATAATAATAATGTTAAAATAAAATAAGATATATAGATATATTAATTACGTGGGTTTCAATATTTAGGAGAAATAAATAGATGGCGCACTATGGTGAAAGGCTGAAGGAAATAACGAACGATCGGTAAGAAGAAGTAGCTTGATATGTCTTTGAATTAATTGCAATGTAACATCCCGCTATTGTGAGGTGAGTAGGGAGTGCCAATTTTAAAATATTTGTAAATATATACCTATACGTATGATTTATTTTAAATGTGAAAATTGTGAATAGCATGTGCTGGTAACAATCTTAGGAAATTGTGGTTGCAAATTATGTTTAGAAATCATCTCAAATATATATATGTATAAATTATATGTAAAGTGTTTTGAAAATCGGGAAACAAGCCCTTCACACTGTTTTGCCTCAAAATTTGTGCCTTATATTTGTGCAGTGTGCATTCATGGTTATATTGCTTATTCACCATGTGAATTATTGTTTTGATATTCATGCATAAATATATTTTGAGAAAATGATAGATTTTATCATACCCTATATTGAATGCTTTGGAAATAATTTTGAAACGAGATGTCAAGGACATAAAGTGATTTCTAAAATGGTTTTATAAATCGAGAGATTCGAGAGTAGGCTGGTTGTCACTTCGGTTAAGTGTGACCCTCGTGCACGAGTGAGCTTTAGCTAGAGAACCTTTGGGTCGTCGACGGGCGGTTAGGCATGGTGGGGACCACGGCCTGTGATATATGTATGCTTGGCTAGGCCACTAGATGATTATGCGGTCGTGACTGCTTGATTCTCTGATGTCGGCCAACATCGTTGAGACTGCCATGGCATGTGGGATTCGGTGGAGCGAGGCTCCCGGAGGTTATTACATGGTAGTGGGACCACGGATTTTATTTTATTTTCTACTCAAGAAAAAAATCTCTTTGGGTTTTCAGACTCTTATTTCTTGCATGGTGAAAACAAAATTATACGATTTTCTGCAGCTCCCCCTGGTTTTACTGTTATATGAATTTTACCCTCGTATGCGAGGCGATTTGCGAATTGTGTATAAACCTGGTTATTATTTGGTTTCTCGGGAGCTTGCCCAACTTTATTGATTTAATTTGAGTATTACATGAGATAATTTCGACTGCAGAGATCTTTTATGAACACGAGGTTTAAAATGATATTTTACTGATTTAGTTTGAAAATGGTTATTAACCTTCTTGTTGCACAAAATTTTACTTACTTGACTTGATATACATTATGTTTGATTATGACTTACAAGAGATTCTTGATATTTTCTTATATATATATAAGGCATAAATCTCCGTTTGAATTAAATATTTTTATCTACTCTTACAACTTTATTATTCAAAATCTTTCTTATTGCTTGTTTCCCATCTATCCTCTGGTCACAGAGCCGATGATCACTGAGTTTGTGAAACTCACCCTCTTATTTCTCTTTTACAGATAGTGATCAACTAGAGAGCTATTCATCGGCATTATGGTCCATCGTGATGTAGGTAAGGCATCTCTTAGCAACCTATTCCAAGTCGCTCCGCTGTTAGAGGTCGGGTTAATTATAGTATATTCAGTTATGGAAGCAAACACTTTGGTACAACGTAGACATACTTATGTGATGATGGAATACAATGTATCGAGAATATTTATTATTAATAAAATTGTGATGATTACGAGATTGTCCAATGAATGTGTGATAGTTGATAATTGATATCTGTGAAGGCTTATTCGGGACTTGGCGGGTTCTCTCGAAAGTCTCGGACGCTGGTAGCGGCCGAAGAAGGGTCGTTACAAAGTTTGTATCAGAGCCCTAGGTTTAGTTGAGTCCTAGGGATTCTTGTGTCAGTCAGCGGAGTTGTCGGAGTTAATGTAGAGTCTTGTTTATGGTTTATGACTGTAGCACAAGTCATAGATAGGACGCTATATAAACTCTTATTCTTAGTAACCTACCATTTTGTTATCGTCATATAAAGGGCATAAGTGGTACCGTTGCCCGAGTTTGAGATGCCACCTGAGACACGAGCCATTATTGGAAAGATCTTAAAGCAAAATGCTCCTAATGAAAGATTAATGTAATGACGCATCCCTCCGATTAAGAATGGAGGAAAGTGGAGCTAAATTGATAGGTTCGAAATAATGTAGTCATTTGGTGAAGTTATAAGTTGAGCCCAAGATTGACAATGGGAAGAAAATTAGATGACTGTGGATGGTATTCGAGGTTAATATAAAGGGGCACGTATGATAATACTAATAAGGGGTATACTTTGACTGGACGAATAATGATCATTGAGATTCACTTGAGGTTTATAAATCTAAATATTAAGGGAGGTGTAAACTGGTACTCGCGCACGGAGGTAAGTGTATTGTGTTAATTAAGTTTGCCCTGCCCATATATGAATGGTGTTGAACTTGTGTTAATTAAGTTTGCCCTGCCTATATATGAATGGTGTTGAACTTTCGAAATATTTTATATGCGGATAGGTATTGAATATGTGTATAGTAACTTAGATGGAGTTGGTTTGGATTTTAATCAAGTGATTGCGAGATTCAAAGGTTTAATTTGAACCATTACGGTTTATAGTTATAAGTTGATGATTGTAATTTAAGCATGAAGGGGATTACCAAGTGATGCCATGACACTATGAGTTAATAATTGGGCACAAATATAGCCCAATGGAGTTAAATTATGGAGTTTAGGGAAATATGAAATTTTTGATTTAATGAGGATTGTGAGAATAAAGTGAGGAGGAAGGTGAACTATTTTCGTGGTCATTTATACCGAAAGTTAATAAAGTATTGGAGTACAAGACAAGAAAGATAGTTAGTTATGGATAACAACAAATTTGTGGAATGTCGTAAATAGTGAGTAATTATGTGTGTGGTGATATATGTATTGTGAATTCATTACACCATATGAAAAAGGTACCTTAAGGTGGGATTTCATGAATGATGATAAAAGTCAAAAGATGACATGAGTTGAAAGTATTAACTTGGCTTAATACGTATGATAAGTAAAGAGAAGAATGACAAATTGGGAATTGAATGGATGAGTATGTATTTATATATCCTAAGAATAGGTGCATGTCTATAGATCGATATGCTTGGGACGTTAAAGAGTAAATAAGGGGCTAAGTGTTTCAGCAATGCACAAATATCTTCGAAAAGGAATTACCAATCATACATGGCAAGTATAAAGTAAGGGATTTTTGAAATTTGCCAAGGAACCTAACGGCTAAGTCATGGGTTAAATGATCACATGCAGTGAGACATAAGTTTAAGATAGGTATCCGTAAAGAGATACTTAAGAGGAGTTCTACTGTGGATCTTGTGAAAGTAAGCATGAAGTTATGTGGTTATAAAAAGGAAGCCATAAGCTGAAGGTGATATTCGTATTGACATTGAAAAGTACTTGAAAAGGACCTTGTTTTAAGTCTTGCAGTTTCAAGTACAAATTGCAAATTGGTCTAAGGAGAATAATGTCACGTTAGTATGGAAGAATATAACAAAGGATTGTTGAAGATAATCTAGATAATGAAGCCCGATAATGAAAACTTTTTAATGTAGTATGGGAATTGGAATTTGGAAATACTTGAGGCATGCACGATTCGAATCAGTATAAGTTTTAAGTGACTCATTATAGTCGAAATGCAACAAGGATATATATATATACATATATATGTGTTAGAGGTATGAGGAATAATTAAGAAATAAGGATGACTTTTAAAGATTGTGGTATTGCATAAGATGCAATGATCCAATAAAGATAAACCTTTGAAAGATCAATGAGATTACAAAGTATATGCGAATATCATATTGCAATTCAATGCGAGTGACATTTAGTAAGTGAGTTGTGATTAATGACATTGTGATGTAAGAATATAGTATGATGAAACTCAAGCATATAATTGGAAATGAATAAACAATATGAAGTTATGCGTAGGCATAACAAGAATGTTGACATGCATTATGAGGATTATTATATTGAATCTTGGATAGGGATGCGGATGAATAAAGGGAAATGTAGTCTAAGGCACGTGAACAGATGGATCCCTATGCGTAACGAGGAATGCTGACATTTGGAAAATGCATGTACACATGTATATGTGATATTGATAACTTGACTAACTGAGGTGAAGAACTGTTCTTAGTAATTAGAGATTTGAACTTCATGTATTGATGAGTTGTATAAATAGTACAACAGCAAGAAGTCCCAATAAAAGTTGAACTATGATGATATAAGAAATTTTAGAAAAGATAATCAAAGAATGTGATTAAAGAAATGTAATCCATTACGTGGGAATAATTGAAGTATGTGGCGTAAATGCAAGATAAACCTGAAGTATGTGGGAATAATTAGAGGCATTAACCTTTTTCGACGTTGAGACTATGTATAGAAATCAATATGGCATGTTAATAATGCTGCAGGTTACATAATAGTGTATGGGAATAAGATGAATGAATCAATGTCGAAAAGTTTGGCAAGGAGTGAAATAATACGATGCTGATTAGGTATACATAAGTAAGTATAATATGTGATCGAAATCGGTATGATTGAGATAGAGTTATGGTTCAAATTTAATGATAGTGATAGAGGCATGTTTGGAGTCTCAATATAAGAGATCATGATTATGAAGGGTACTGTTGATCTGGTTCTAAAGGATAATATTGACATAAATAAGGTATTCAAATTGAATTGGGGGTGAACAAGGTAAACAAATCGAATGTCCCCATAAAAGGGGAAAAAGGGATAAGATCATAGAGTGAGATTGATAACTCGACACCGACGTGAATTCGAGGACAAATTCTATTTAAGTAGGGGAGACTATAATACTCCGTACTTTGATGTGGTGACAAATAAAGCTTATCAGATGCCAATTAAGGCATAATAAGGTATTTTGGATACCAAGGAGACAAGAGGAAATTTTTGGAATAAAATAATTTTTTATTAATAAAATAATATTAAAATATTATTATTTTATTCAGTGTCAAAATTTTTTCGTGAAGAAGGAGTATATGGTCAATCTAAGTGGGGGAGAGGAAGAATGAGGAAATTTCAGAGAAAAATGACATTAAAGGGGCCCACGTGTCTTTATTAAATAAAGATAGCGCGGGGTAAATAATATTTCAAATATTATAAGAACACCGCGTTGAGGTACAAACTTTATATTTCATTTGTACATATGTAAAAGAAGATAATAGAAGGAAATTGGAGATTTAAAGATTTTCGGAGGACTTAATTAAAAGGATGAGAACCTTGAAAGGTAAAATAGTAATTGTGTTACAAAGCTTGGTCAAAGCTTTCAAAGGAAGCTTTGACTCTTCTTTTTGTTCCTCATGGCCGGCCATCCATGTAAGATTTGCTGGAAATGTAAGGCTTATGTACAAAGAAAATGAGGAGAAAAGATGAGACAATAGTGAAATGGGGAGGAAAAGTCAAGTAAAGTGGCTTTAAAGGTTCCAAGCAATTGTTGACTTGCATTCTAACCACATGGCCGATCAAGGAAAACAATAAAAGAAGAAAAAATGATGGTATGGGCTGTCACATGTAAAAGAATAAAAAAAAAAGGAGAATTTACAAGCAAGCTTGTCATTATCGGCCCTAACTGCAAACCACATCAAACAAAATTTTATCAATTTCTTTTATTACCAACCGGTCATGGAGACAAAAGAGAGAGTCAAAGCTATTAGAATTATTATTTTTAAATCATGTGTGAAAGTAAAGGGGGGCCGGCCATTGAGATGAAAGGCCATATAAAAAGAAAAGAAATGAATGAAAGATGAAAGATAGAAAAGATAAGAAAGAAATCAAAAGAAAAGTTAAGCTAGCCAAGAGAATAAAAGAAAAAAGAAAGAAAGAAGTCATTTTGAGGGAGAAAAAAAGAGCTGATACTACAGACTGGTGAGGGAAAAATAAAGGAATGGTGCAGCTAATGCTTGAGGGAGAAAACAAGGGCTAGTGTCGTAGGGTTTGTGAGAGAATAAACAAAGGTTTGTGCTACCGGATTGTAAAGGACAAAGGGAGCTTTGTGCTGTCGATTTTTTAGGGAGGTAGGAGAGGTTCTGAAGCTGATTTTGAGAGAAAGATAGGGCTAGAAAAGAGAGGTTGTGTGCTGCCACTTAAAGGAGTAAAAATAGGAGAGTTTTGTTGTAAAGTTTAAAGGGAAAAGAAAGCTGAGTTAGCTGCTGGATTTTGAGGAAAGAAAGAGAGGAAGCTGAGTTTTGGGGTGCTACCGATGGTGAGAGAGAAAGAGGAAGGAAGAGCAGCCGGTTGGTGAGTGAAAGGAGGGAGAAGGAAGGAAGAGAAAAACGAGCAGAAGAGAGAAAAAATAATAATAAACGGGAAAGAAAGGTAAAAAAATAATAAAATATATAATAATAATGTTAAAATAAAATAAGATATATAGATATATTAATTACGTGGGTTTCAATATTTAGGAGAAATAAATAGGTGGTGCACTGTGGTGAAAGGCTGAAGGAAATAACTAACGATCGGTAAAAAGAAGTAACTCGATACGTCTTTGAATTAATAGCGACGTAACATCCCGCTATTGTGAGGTGAGTAAAGAGTGCCAATTTTAAAATTTCATTAAATATATACCTATACGTATGATTTATCTTAAACATGAAAATTGTGAATAGCATGTGCTGGTAACAATCTTAGGAAATTGTGGTTGCAAATTATATTTAGAAATCGTCTTTAATATATATATGTAAAGTGTTTTCAAAATCGGGAAACAAGCCCTTCACACTGTTTTGCCTCAAAATCTGTGCCCTATATTTGTGCAGTGTGCATTCATGGTTATATTGCTAATTCACCATGCGAATTATTGTTTTGATATTCATGCATAAATATATTTTGAGAAAATGATAGATTTTATCATGCCCTATATTGAATGCTTTGGAAATAATTTTGAAACGAGATGTCAAAGACATAAAGTGATTTCTAAAATGGTTTTATTAACCGAGAGATTTGAGAGTAGGCCGGCTGTCACTTCGGTTAAGTGTGACCCTCGTGCACGAGTGAGCTCTAACTAGAGAACCTTTGGGTCTCCGACGGGCGATTAGGCGTGGTGGAGACCACGGCCTGTGATATATGTATGCGTGGCTAGGCCGTCAGATGATTACGTAATTGCAACCGCTTGATTCTCCCATGTTGCCCAACATCGTTGAGACTGCCGTGGCATGTGGGATCCGGTGGAGCGAGGCTCTCGGAAGTTATTACGTGGCAGTGGGACCACGGATTTTATTTGATTTCCTACTTGAGACAAAAATCTCTTTGGGTTTTTAGACTCTTATTTCTTGCTTGGTGAAAACGAAATTATACGATTTTTTACAGCTCCCCCTAGTTTTATTGTTATATGAATTTTACCCTCGTATGCGAGGCGATTTGTGAATTGTGTATAAACTTGGTTGTTATTTGGTTTCGCGGGAGCTTGCCCAATTTATTGATTTAATTTGAGTATTACATGAGATAATTTCGACTGCAGAGATCTTTTATGAGCACGAAGTTTAAAATGATATTTTACTGATTCAGTTTGAAAATGGTTATTAACTTTCTCGCTACACAAAAGTTTACTTACTTGACTTGATATACATTATGTTTGATTATGACTTATAAGAGATTCTTGATATTTTCTTATATATATATAAGGCATAAATCTTCGTTTGAATTAAAAAATTTTATCTACTCTTGTAATTTTTATTGTTCAAAAATCTTTACCTTATTGCTTGTTTCCCATCTATCCTCTGCTCAAGGAGCCGATAATCACTGAGTCTGTGAGACACACCCCCTTATTTCTCTTTTACAAATAGTGATTAGCTAGCGAGCTATTCATCGGCATTATGGTCCAGCGATGTAGGTAAGGTATCTCCTAGCAACCTAATCCAAGTCGCTTCGCTGTTAGAGGTTGGGTCAATTATAGTATATTCAGTTATGGAAACAAATACTTGGGTACAACGTAGATATACTTATGTAATGATGGAAAACAATATATCTAGAATATTTATTATTAATAAAATTGTGATGATTACGAGATTGTCCAATGAATGTGTGATAGTTGATAATCGATATCTGTCAAGGCTTGTTCAGGACTTGGCGGGTTCTCTAGAAAGTCTCGGACGTTAGTAGCGACTGAGGAGGGGTCGTTACAACAACACACTTTTGATCACAACTAATTAGTATACATTACAAATAATTGATCAACATAGACAAAATATTTTATCCTAACTATTTTAAACCCTTCATAATATGAATAACACTAATCTTACTTTTCATCAAATTCAAATTCAAAGTGCAAAAAACAAGAGTTATTCATGGTACCCACTATTCAAAAATTATAATTTAAGCACAAAACTCAGAAATTCATGAAATCCATATACTACATTATTAAATCTAACATATGCAAAACCCATCTTCAAAACACCATGCTGTCTATAAAAAGAATTAGAATAAGAAAGTAGAGCACTTATAATAGTTTTTTGCACTCAAATACCTCAAAGAAAGTAAAAATGCTCAAAAATCCTTTAAAATCCAAGTTTAATGCAAAATCATTGGTGTTTGGAAGAGATTTTGTAGTGGGTAGGTAAAAAAGGAGTGAAATTTCTCAAGTGGGGTAGAGAGAGACTGAAAATTTCTACCTAGGGTTGTAAAATGGGGGCGAAAGGGGTTTATATAAAGCCATGGGCCCAACACCACGACACTCCACTAGCCCATGCCTTATATAATTTTGATTGTGGGGCATTACAACGCCTTTTGGGTAGCATCGCAACACCCCAACCTTAGGTTCCATTATGGAACCCTAGGAATGTTCTAGCGTCGCGACACTAACAACTTTTTTTTGGAATAATCAAATAACTATTATTATTAGTATTATTAACTTGCAAAAAGAAAATAACAATAAGTAGTTAGTAATATGAAAATAAAAATTAAAATTGAATTACTAACAAAAATAATTAATGAACAACCAAAATTTTTTTTAAGTAAATAAAACTTGGGTTACCTCCCAGGCAGCGCTTTCTTTAAGGTCATTAGCTGGGTTCGAAAAGACTAATGGAAGAGTGTTGGCAATCATGTCACTCTTTAATAGTGTTTAAATCAACACCCGTTCACCTTAAATTTTATATTTGTTGTGTCATCCACTAGTTCCACGACACCATATGGCAACACTCTTGAAATGAGAAACGGTCCTAACCACGGCGATTTCAATTTTCCTAGAAACAGTTTCAAACAAGAATTAAACAACAACACATGTTGACCTAGCTCAAAATGTCATTCAACAATCTTCTTGTCATGCCATCATTTTTTCTTTTCTTCATAAATTTTGACATTCACATAAGCATTTCACCGTATTTCATCCATCTCATTTAATTGGAGCAACCGCTTTTCACCCACAACTATATTTACTATAAAGCACTCATCATAAACATTAGCATATTTCAAAGATTTAAAGGTATTGAAGGTTACCTCTTATTCCTAGACTCTCAAGATAAGCTATCATTTCTCTGTTTGTCCCAATTAAATATGCTAGAGGGAGGGTGAATAGCGCTTTTTGGCTCTTGGCAAGATAAGGAACTAATTTGAAAACCAATGAAAATAAAAACAGAGTAGAGAATGCGCAAGAATTTAGAGTGGTTCGATCCAAGACCTACATCCACTACCTTAATTATCCAACCAAGGATTTTCCAAACTAATCCACTATGAACCAGTAAAATTCACAAGCTTTCACTAAGCTTTACAATGGCTTTTGCCAGGCTTAGCCAAAACCTTTCACAATAGTTTTTACCAGGATCAACTAAAACCCAACACCTAACTTTTCAAGGCTAAGTTAGAACCTAAATCCAATCAAGCAATCCTAGCTTGAATCAATACCTTAGAGTGACTCGCTCGCTCTAAGAATACAAGAAGAGAAGTAAAAAGAGTGTACCTATGATCACAAGGTTGACCTAAGTGGTACAAATGAAGTGTAGATCACAATTACAAAGATAGGAGTTGAGTGCAGTAAATGAGCTATAAGTGTTTTCTGGTTTGTCAGCTCTCTTTGTGTTCTTGGAAGCCTTCAATGCATTTCTAGCCGTTGGAACCCTCTTTTATACTTGGAAAATCAGCTTTGAAATGTGTTAGACAGTTTCTGATCGTTGAAAACAGTTTTGTTGCAGTTATAGCCGTTAATTTGTCTTCTAGTGCACAATTCAAATTTTCTGGCAGAATGCTCCTAGTCAACTAATCGATATCTTAGTCGATTAAGTCGTCTCTGTCTTCTGATCCCAGTTTCTAGTAGTGTGCACTTAGTCGACTAACTCACTCCTTGGTCGACTAAGTCTTTTCTGTCTCTCAATACTCTTCAGCCCACCAACTTCTAGTTTGAATTTTAGCTGATTAACTCTTCATTAATGGACTAAGGGGCTTCTATCTTGTTGATCAATTTTGACTTCCTTATTCTTATGCTCTTTGACATGTGCATTTGAATGATTTATTAATTTTTACATACAATATTTGTCTTGTACACTCAAGTGGAGATATTAGACACAAATGAATGAGAATGTGTTATTATCGTCAAAAACTAATGGAGCCAACAATCTCCCTCTTTTTTATGATGAAAAAACATTCCTTGGTTAACAGCACAGTGTCCTTTTATTCTTTTTAGTTCTGCACAAAATGGAGGTTTTCCTCCCCCTAAGTGTGTGCTCCCCCTTAGTGTGTGCATAGTTTTATTATTCATTTCAGCATGTTTTTATTCTTGTCATACAGAAAACGACATGTAAGGGTTCAAATTGATGACAAAATATATTTATACAGGGTTATGGAATAATGAGCAGTAAGTGATAGAATGACTAAACATTATTACTATTTCAGCTTGCTGTTTGTCGTATTGTTTCCAAACTTAATTCATTCCAAGGTTAAATGTCATAAACCATCCAGTCAAAAATATCAGCATTCATATTTATTTTCATCCAAATTTTACTCACAATATCACATCAACAATTAATTATCAACATAACAGCTCAATATCAGCACCAAAGCATCAACAGAAACTCAATGGAAGATTTAAATATTCAATCATCAGCTTATCAGCATTGCATCCATTCACAATCAAACCAAAATAAATAAACAATGTCTTAACTGACTTTCAGCATTGGTAATCAGCAACAGAACAAAATAAATAAATAGTGTCTTAGCACAATGATCAGTATCCAATTTCCAGCAAACTACCATAGACCATCTACCATAGATAGCCTAGTCAGATTCAACATCCTAAATTTTACCTAGATTTTTGGTACCTTTACCCCAATATTTTTTTTAATTGATTTTCCCTTTTCCCTTAGCTTTCCACTTCTCCCCTTTTTTGTCATCATCAAATCTCAAGGATGTTTAATCATCTTTTGAAGAAGATGAAGGAGATAATTCATCATCAATTTAGTATTTGACATTGAAGGGTTCATCAGAAGGTTCTGGTGGTGATTTTTGTGGTGAAGGTTGAGGAGAAGGTTCAAGTGAGGACTTGTTAGAGACTTCTACTAGATTCTGAGGAGAAGAAACAATTGTTGGCCTGGCTTTTTTAGCTAATCTGGAGGATTTCCTTCTCTTGAGGAATTTTGATTTGGTGGCCATTGTCTTTATGCCTTTTCCTGGTGGTTTGGATTAGGTCTGTGGAGCTACAGTAGCTTTTTCCTTTCCTTTACTTGATTTTTCCTTTACTGTGTGTGTTGGTTCAGTAGACACTGACTTCTTAGCTTGTGCTTTGGCTGCTTCCTTTTCTATTTGCTCTTCCCTAACCATTTGGTGGAAAACATCCATAATGGATACCTCTTCTAAATTTAGAGGGGAGGGTTACTGTTTCTGAGGTTATGAAGGAACATTCTCATCCAATGTACCAAGTACTTGTTCCTTGTTCTGATTCATCTTTGTTTTGTGGTTCAGGTGAAGAGAGTTTTTCTAGTTGATCATTCCCTGGTTGAGAGTCCTTAGTTTGAAGGACAGGACTTGTAGTCTTAGAAGCAAAACCTTCAGCCTGAAGGACAGGGCTTGTAGCAAGAAAAGTAAACCCTTATACTTGGAAAGTTGAACCCTCAGCACCTTGTTCTGCTAGTGCGATGCTTGGTGTTGCAGAGGTATCTGCAACTGCAAGTTCAGATGTCATTTTTCCTTTTCCTTTCATTTTGCTTTCCATTTCTATTAACCTTTCTTCAATTTTTGAATTTTGCCCCTTAGTCTGTGAGCTTTCCATCAATTCTCATAAGCAAGTTGAAGATCACTTCATTTGAGAATTGAGATGGTGTTGCCTCTGGTTGAGCTAGGAGTGAAAACTCTTCTTCAAGAGTTACTTTGGGAGTTTTAACATATTTTTCTCCTTCAAGTTTGTATCCCATCTTAGGTAAGCTCTCGAGGTAGATCAATTGATCCCTGCTCTCTACCTGATCCAATGCATATCTTGAACTCCAAATCCCCTTTTTCTGGACTAGTGCAGTAATGATATTCCCATATGGCAGATTAATCTTTTCTAGTCAACAGGCTCCTTTCATTCTCTCAATCATAAATCTTCCTAGGTTCAATGGACTGCCATTGAAGGCATATTCCATTAGCCATAGATCCTGAAGACTGATATAGCTAAAACTTCCTCCTCTTCCATGAACATTAACAGCAATAAAGTAATGCAATATTCTAATTTGTGGACTAGTGATCAAACCAGCATTACTCTTAGAAGAATATTTCTCTTTCTTTCTTATAATCACTTCCCATAAGGATGAGAGATCATAGTTTTCTAGAAACTCAAACTCACATTTTTCACTTTCAATTTTAAGCAAACTACCTAATTCAGTAACAGTCACAGTAAATTCCTTTCCATTTAAAAACACATTCAAGCCATCATCAAGATAATCATTAAGCTCCTCTAGTTCATCCTTGCCAACTACTATGCTTGAGCAAAATTATTTAACCAAGCTAGCACTATAAGATCGATTCTTAAAAGTACTAAAATATTTCAGTTTCATCTTCTCAAAATAATCTGACAAAACTACTTTAAATTCAAGCACTTCATTAAAACTATTGTCAGTTAAAATTCCACTACGCAAGTATACGAATTGAATAGATAGTATATTAGCAAGCAGAGTATCACGACCCGGTACTCCTCTCAAGCCCGTGACAACTGCCGCGACGTCCCGGTAGATATTCGTTACCGGGAGTGCCAACCGAAACCCCGCAAAGCTTTAGTACTATTTTTTCATCTCCCTTATGAGTAATCATCGCCAAACCTCATTTTTAAAGAATTTTAAGCTTTTTCCCTTTCAAAACCGTGAAAAAATAATTTTCGCCTCACAGGGGCGTTTTCATCATTTTTCCTTGAAATTTTCCAAACCCGACTAAAGATGTAGTAGATGAGTGGAAAACACATATTTCATGATTTAAAATAAATTTGGGTGTCTAAAACATTTATTAAAAATGATATTGCAACTATTTGAATAAAATAAAAATATTCAATAAAATATTTTAATTTCTTTAAAACAATATTTATAGAGTCATCGGTAAATTATTTTTGTAATGTAAAAGATAAATAAATTCATACATACTATAATACAGATAACCGGGATATGAAATTTACTTTACAGTGACTCGTGGGCCCACAAGGAACAAAAATGCACAAAGGCAGTAAACCCACAGTTTTTGGAGTAGTAAAGCCGACTATAATCCTTGAAAATTTCTGCTATCCACAGGCTACCTCGGGCCTGAAATGGTTGAAAAGAAGGGTGGTGAGATTATAAAATCCCAATGAGTAAACAGATACCATCTAAACCATCTAAAGTCGAGTAAATTGAGACAGATAAAATAGTTTAACATACTAAAATTCATCACCTTTCAACTTGTTTCAACCAAATAAAATCAATTCATATAAATCGACTAATTAACATGGCTTATGAATTTCTTAAAACTTTGGCTTGTGCCAAAATCATTATCATAATCAGTCATTAGGGATACCTTGGCCGACGGCTATCCCAAACCGAGTCTGCCAAGGCTGTTAAAAAGTTATGTACGCATAAATCATGTTTTTATTTTGAAAACATAGCCGTTCCTTGGCATTGGCTGAGTTCCCACTCAAGTGGTGGTTTGACGTGAAGTGAACTCTAAAAGTGTTAACCTCAGGAGTTAACCACCCGTGCCTCTCATACTAAGGTAAGATATAACGAGGTTATCGTGCCCCTCTAATAGACTGGTCCACGAAACTCGCTCACTGCAGTAAGCTAATAATTATCTCACCAATCAATAAAATTCAATAACATGATATGACAATTATTGTAATTCACAACCTTTCAAGGCTAAATACATAATTCATATATATTTCAACACAAATACCAATTCAGCCATTCATGCAAATATTGTCATAAGCCATTTGATTCAAGCCATGAATTTACAACACATGAAAACAGTCTCCAATTACTCTATTTTCAAACCATCATTCAATTTTAAAACAATTTTATGAAATCATTTCATTAAATCACATTTTGTTTATAAAATCGAAAAATTAATCATTTAATTCATTTTCCATAAAAGTCACAAAATCGGATAAAACATACTTTAGATAATTAAGACGATAGTAAGTTTACTCACAGTACTAGGAGTTCGATATACTTCTATTCCCGATCTTCGGGCACAATCTCTTTACCTTTATTAGAGGGCTCACCACCTATTTATCATACGTGACACGAATTTCAATAAATTGTGTCAATTTATCATAAACTATTTCAGGCTCTATATCTTTATATGAATGCACGAAATGTGATGCAAAATGTCCGAATAGCTGTTTAAATACGGTATTCGACCTAATTCGCACTATTCTCAATGTAATTGGCTAAAACCTCCAATTTAACTCCAAATCGATTTCTTTCACTTTCTACACTCCAATTATACTTAAAATACCTCAATGACTATGAATATGATTCAATTTATTAGTCCGAACCATAAATCGCACATGTCTATACATTAGGTAAAAATTCAGATTTTCATGCCAAAATTTCCCATTAAATTTCTAGCCTCACCAATCATTAAATACCACCAAAATATCGTGAAATATCATCAATTTCAGCCTCAATATGCTCCCTAGAAAATTTGGCCTCTTGTGAGTTTGTGAAGAACAAAGTGATTCCTTGCTAGATTTTCATACTTTTCATTACCAAACAACCAAAAACACTTAATTAGCTTGAAATCTAGCAAAATCAATGCTCAAAACCTCTCCTCTCAAATTCAGCCAACATGGGTTCATCATGTAAACTTGAGTTCTAAGCATGGAAAATGAAAAAGAAAGCATGGGTAATGTAAATCACAAGATAAAATCACAAAATTTTACCTTTATTAGCTTAATCCCTTGAAATCCCACACTTTTCTTCAATTTTCCCACATAGGGTTTGTGGTCTTTCCTTTCCTCTTCACTTCATGCTTTGGCTGGCCATATGGGTGAGAAATGGGCTGATTTTGTGCTAATTTATAAGGAAAATAATAAATGGATGAGATTTTGACACATGTCACCATTTCATTGGTCCATGTGTCATACTTAGCCATTAAGCAATCTCTCTCCACCACTTAAATTTCCTCAATTATCCATGATAATATTGGGTAAAATCCATGTGCTGGACAAGTGCTAGGTGGTGTAAAATTACTATTTTGCCCTTAGGCGGTAAAATGACTATTTTGCCCCTATGCTCGAAAAAATGCCGAAATTATAACTTTTCACCTCTCAAACTCAAATCATACTCCAATGAGTCAAATGTGATCAAAATCTTTTCTAAAAATTCCCATTTTGTCCTTGAGTGATAAAATTACCATTTTACCCCTAGAACATGAAAATTCCAAATTGACTCTAATTCAACCCTCGAACTATAAATCATCATTTTAAGTCATCTGGGGTTTTAAAATTCTTAATTTCATCTTAAGATCTCTATTTAGACTAGTTCGAGGCTTAATTCAACTTAATAGTACCATTTGGTACAATATCGACTTTTGACGATTTTTCGAGGCTTTCCAAGTATGCAAGCATATTGTCAATCACATGAAGGACATGGAAAGTACTTTATAAGGTAAGGCAAGACAATACACTTCCTCTTGAATGAATCCATTTCAAAATGCACTTTTTACATCCATTCGGTACAATTTAAAATTCATAAAGCATGCAAAAGCAAGCAACAACCTTATGGCTTTAATCCTAGCAACCAGTGCAAAGGTTTCATCATAGGCAATTCCTTCCTCTTGGTTGTATCCTTGAGCTACTGGCCTAGCTTTATTTCTAACTACATTTCCTTGCTCATCTACCTTATTTCTAAACACCCATTTTGTTCCAACAATAGGGTGATTCATAGGCCTAGAGACTAGTGACCATATGTGGTTTCTTTTGAATTGATCATGTTCCTCTTGCATGGCAAATATCCAGCTTTCCTCTTTTCTACTTTCTCAAATGTTTTAGGCTCAATTTGATATATGAAAGCTGAAAACTCACAAGTTTCTCTTGTTGCTCTCTTAGTTTTAACACCTTGAGAAATGTCACCTATGATTTGTTGTTGTGGATGGTCTTTTGCATATCTCCAATTCTTTGGAAGATCATTATGCTAAATTTCTGTTCTTTACAAATTTTCTAGAGGTGGAGTTTCATTTTCTCTTCTAGGTGAGCTTTCTTCATTATTCTTATTGTTCTCTAAGCTCATTTCTTCCATTTGCTTTTCTAGGATCTCTACATCATCATCATCAACATGAATTTCCTTTTGTAAGGCATTGGACTCATCAAAAACTACGTGGATTGATTCTTCAACAATTAAAGTTCTTTTATTGAAAACTCTATAAGCCTTTGAGTTTAATGCATATCCTAAAAATATTACCTCATCACTCTTTGCATCAAACTTACCTAAGGACTGTTTTCCATTATTTAACACAAAACATTTACAACCAAAACTCCTAAGGTGTGAAATATTTGGTTTCCTACCCTTGTAAAGTTCCTATGGAGTCTTTGATATCATGACTCTATTAAGTATATATGCTATTGTGTTCACTACCTTAGCCCAAAAATATTTTGGTAAGTTATTCTCACATAGCATAGTTCTAGCTATTTCTTTTAAGGTTCGGTTTTTCCTCTCTATAACACCATTTTGCTGGGGTGCTCTAGATGCAGAAAAATTATGATCCAACCCCTTTTCGTTACAAAAATTCTCAAATTCATCTCTTTCAAATTCACCTCCATGATCACTCCTAATACTAACTATAGCTAGTCCTTTTTCATTTTCAACCTTCCTACAATGACTTATGAATGCTGGTAAAGCATCATTCTTATGAGCAAGGAAATAAACCTAAGTGTATCTAGAGTAATCATCAACTATTACAAAGCCATAAGCTTTTCCTCCTACACTAGTTGTACTTATAGGACCACATAGATCAATGTGCAGTAATTCAAGAGGTATAGTTGTTGACACAATCTTTTTAGTCTTAAAGGATGTTCTAACTTGTTTTCCTAGTTGGCAAGCATCACATATTTTATCATTTTCAAATTTTATATCCGGCAGTCCAATAACTAAATTTTTCTTAATTAATTTTGACATAGTATGCATACTCACATGTCCTAATCTCCTATGCCATAGCCAGCTATCATTTTCAGCATTTGCCACTAAACACATTTCACAATTAATTTCAAAATCTTCAAAAAATACAACATACATATTCTTTAATCTTCTTCCTATAAATGAGACTTTATTAGTGCTTATATCTATCACTTCACACTTATTTGAATCAATGCATATTTTAAATCCTTTATCACAAAAATGACTGATGCTCAATAAATTATGTTTCAAGCCTTTAACCAATAACACATGACTGATTTGAGTTTGGGAGTTCTCACCAACCATTCCTATACCATGGATTCTACCTTTTGAATCATCACCAAAGGATACGGTTCGTCCCTTTCTTTTGTCCAGCTTAGCAAATAGCATTTCATCTCTTGTCATGTGCCTTAAGCAGCCACTGTCCATATACCAAGGCTGCTTCTTCTTGAGTTGAGCTCTTGAACATGTCTCCTTTAAGTGCAGCTCAACCTACAAAACAAATTTTCAGTTTTTCTTGACAAGTACCCATACCTTGATGGGTCCTTAAAGGTTAGTTGCAACATAAAATCCTTTTGGAACCCAAATTTTTCTTATTTTCTGCATACTTCTTTTTTTACGATAGTCATAAAATAAATGACCAATTCTATCACATATATAGCATCTATGAGAGAAATCATTAGCATTTCTTCTAAAATTTGTGTTCTTTCTTGATGATTCTTTTCTCAAACTCTTAAGAACAACATTTTCATCAATTGCTTTTTGCAAAGCTTCTGTTCTGTTTTTCAATTCCAATTTTAGAGTTTCAAAGCTATTTTTGAATGTTCTAATTTAATTTACAGAAAATTTCTTTGTTCAAAAACAGA
Source organism: Theobroma cacao (assembly GCF_000208745.1). Classification (NCBI taxonomy): domain Eukaryota; kingdom Viridiplantae; phylum Streptophyta; class Magnoliopsida; order Malvales; family Malvaceae; genus Theobroma; species Theobroma cacao. The sequence continues at coordinate 9,444,032 of NC_030853.1, read as the reverse complement.
ATTGAAATCATGTCTTATCTTTTGCAAGTTAATCTCAAGAGATGCAGTTTTTCTTTTCAAAGCTTTATATTTTGATGCAAGTTTCTCAAATTCATCATAAAGACATTCATACTCCTCTTGTAGTTCATCAATTGAAATATTACAAGGAGTAGAAGATACCTCGGATTCATCATCTTTTGCCATTAAACATAAGTTTGCTCTTTCTTCCACTTTATCTTCTTCAGCATCAGAACTTGAAGCATTACTGTCAGACCATGTTGCAGCCACCATAGCTTTCTTTGATTCTTCATATAACTCTTCTAATTTTTGTCAAATTTCCTTGGCACTTTTGCACATGAACACTTTATCATATGCTCTATAATTAAGTGCACAAATAAAGGTTTTCATAGCCTTAAAGTTGATTTGTACTCTCTTTATTTCAACTTCTGTCCACTTACTTCTATGTTTGGGAGTTGTCTCACCATTTACCGAATTTGTAATCATTGGAATGAAAGGACCATCGGTAATGACATCCCATATCTCATAATCTATTACCCTATGTATATGGACATCCTAGTTGAAATGCCCCATACTTTGAAATAGTGACTAATAAAGTTGATCGGATGCAAATTGAGGTCAATTAAAATGTTTAAAAGTCATAAAAGATGAAAGGAATAATTTATAACAAAATATTTCGCACGCGAGTAAATAATAATAAAATAATAATATTTTATCGGAGGAGAATTTGAGAGATAAAAGGGTGATTCGGAGGTCAATTGAGGTATAATAAGGAACTTTGGCAACCAAGGAGACAAGATAAAATTTTTAGAATAGAATAATATTTTATTAATAAAATAATATTAAAATATTAATATTTAGCAGGATATCGAAATCAGTCATGAAGAAGGATCTTATGGTTGATCCAAGTGGGGGAGAAGATGTCAAGCCTAACTCTATAAAATAATTATCATGACATACATGTGGTGGATAGCATGTTTGCATGCTAGGAGAGTCTCGAAAAATTGACAAAAGCCGATATTGTACCTAGAGGTACAACAAAGTTGATTTAAGCCTCGAACTAGATCAAATAGAGAATTTAAGATGAAATTAAGAATATTAAAGTCCCAGAATGGTTTAATATGGTGATTTAGAGTTCGAGGATCAATTTGGAGTCAAATCAAAATTTTCACTACTTAGGGGTAAAATGGTAATTTTGCCACTTGAGGATAAAATTGAAATACTGGAAGAAGTTTTTGATCAAGATTGATCACATTTGACTCATTGGAGTATAATTTGAGGTTGATAAGTGAAAAAAAAATAATAATCTTGGTATTTTTGGAGCATAAGGGTAAAATGGTAATTTTGCCACCTTAGGGGCAAAATTGTAATTTTAAGCACCCGACACTTATCCAGCACATGGATTTTATCCAATATTATCATGGATAATTGAAGGAATTTAAGTGGTAGAGAGAGAAAACTTAATAGTTAAGAAATTAAAAACGGGCTAATGACATGATGCCACGTGTCATGCCTTATTAATTTATTAATTTTCCTTTTTAAAAGGCACAAAAACCAGCCCATCTTCCACCCATGGTCGGCCAAACCAGCAAGAAGAGAGAGAAAACAAAAACCAAACCCTAGAGAGAGAAAATCAAAGAAAAAGTATGAATTTTCAAGGAAATTAAGTGAAAAAGGTAAGATTTTTTCTATTAAGCTTGAGTTTTCTTATTCCCAAGCATTTCTCCTTATTTTTCATGATTAAATTGCATGTTTTCATGGCTGGTCATATGGGTCTAGAGAGAGAAAATTGTTGGATTGATTTGATTTTGATATATGTTAGTGTTTAGTGTTAGTTTAGCATGTTAGTAAACAAAATATGTAGAAAAACATTCATTTTTCCCATTACCTAGCCTTAGCTGAATTTTCAAGTCAATGGTGAGGAAGAATGTGATGTTATTTTAGGTTATTTGATTATGAAATCATGGTTTTTGATATGGAAATTAATGAATTATGGAAAGAAAATCAAGTAGGAAAAATTGTGACAATGATGCACCATTTTGGCCGAATTTTTCCAAGAAGGAATATGAATGTGGCTTTGCTGATTTTTGGGTTATTTGGCTGGACATTGGTGATTTGAAGCATTAGAAAAAGAAATGGGATCAATTGGAGCTAAATAGGATGCGCATTTCAATTTATCGGGTAAAAGACCAAAATAGGTCAATACGGTGTTTAGGCAAAATTTAGACCTTTTGCATTCCATATCACGCATTACTAGTCTAAATTAGTTTAATTTCAATTTAGTACCAATGTGGTGAATTTCTCGATTTTGTACTGTGTCAAGTTGGTGAGTCCTCCGATAAAGGCAAGGGAATTGCATCCGAGGACCAGTAGTCTGAGTATTTCGAAAATCTCCACTCTAGACATTGTGAGTAACCTTACCATCTTTTTAATTATCTAAAGTATGTTTTTATTCGGTTTTGGTGAATTTTATGAAAATGAGTTAAAATGGTAAATTTTTATGTTTTGTAAACAAAATGTGTTTAAATGAAAAGACTTCATAAATTGTCTTGAAACGAAATAACGATTTGGAAAATAGAGTAATTGGAGACCACTAGTATGTTGCAAATTTATGATTAGAAATTGATGGCTTATGTTATATTGTTATTGTGTTGGCATGACTGGTTGGGCTGTGTTTTATGAATTATACGAATTATTTTATTTTACCCTTGCAAGCTGGGTAGTAAATATTAGCCCTGTCATGCTGTCAAAATTTTATTGTATGGTGGGTTTAGCTTGCTGCAGTAGGCGGATTCTGTGGATCAGCCTATTAAAGGGGCACGAAATCTAGATATATATATATATATGTACTTCGATCGGAGAGGCGCGTAGGGTATCTCCTGAGGTATGGACAGAGTTCACGTCATGCCGAACCACCTCGTGATGATGAACTCTGCTAACGCCAAGGAATGGCTGTGTTTTTCAAACTAAAAATATGTTTTACGAGTATACAAAATTTTAATAGCCTTGGCGGGCTCGAGTGTACGCCTCTAATCAAGGTGTCATCGAGTATATTTGATGGCATGAGCCAACTGTTTATAAAAGTCATAAGCCCTAATGAGAAATTAAATGAAATACAATCGTTTGTATGGGTTGGGATGAATTTTCAAATTGTGAAATACTTAAAATGATGGGATATTTTAATTGTCTCCTTTTACTCGGCTTTAGCTTATTTAAATGGTGTTTGTTTACTCACTGGAATTTTATAATCTCACCACCCTCATTTCCACCCATTCTAGGAACAAAGTAGTCTGTAGATAGCTGGTTCCATCGGGGATTTCCATTGGATTGCATCTTCCAAACTGTAGGTTCACAGCTTCTTTAATTCTAGTTATTGTGGGCCCACTTGATATTGTAAATTTAATAGCTTATTGTTCTACAATATGAATGAATTTATTTTGTTTTTACGTTACAAAAAGTATTTACGCATAACCCAAAATTTCTGTTTATAAGAGAATAAAATATTTTATTGAATATTTCGTTTTATCTTCTTAATATATTCAAATAATTAAAATTTCATTTTGAATAAAGGTTTTAGATGCCTAAACTTATTTTTAATTGTGAATTATGCGATTGGTACTTGTTTATTATATTTTTAACTGGTTTTGAAATTTTCAGTGGAAAATGATCAAAATACCCCTATGAGACAAAAATTTTTATTTTATCAGTTTTAAGTTGGAAATAGCTCAAAATCCTTTAGAACATAAAATTTGGCAACCGTTACTCACCGGGGGAAATGAGAAACTGATATTAAGCCTTGCGGGGCTTCGATTGGCATTTTGGGAGATTGTACCCATTGGGGCACCACAGCGGTTGTCACGGGCTCGAAGAGAGTTCCGGGTCGTGACACTAGTACTCTAATATGGGTAATTCGAGCCATCAAACAGAGGTGGTCTATTTGTGGACTATCCCTCAGCAACTACTGATTTTTGAAGAGCCATTTGGATCTTTCCAAAGGGTGTTAGACCTTAAGAACAAGGAACTTACTCTGATACCACTTGTTGGTCCCAATTAAATGTGCTAAAGGGGGGTGAATAGCACTTTTTTGGCTCTTGGCAAGATAAGGAACTAATTTGAAAACTAATGAAAATAAAAATAGAGTAGACAATGCGTAGGAATTTAGAGTGGTTCGGTCTAAGACCTACATCCACTACCTTGATTATCCAACCAAGGATTTTCCAAACTAATCCATTATGAACCGGTGAAATTCACAAGCTTCAACCAAGCTTTATAATGGCTTTTACTAGGCTTAGCCAAAACCTTTCACAATAGTTTTTACTGGGATCAACTAAAACCCAACACCTAACTTTTTAAGGCTAAGTTAGAACCTAAATCTAATCAAGCAATCCTAGCTTGAATCAATACCTTAGAGTGACTCGCTCACTCTAAGAATACAAGAAGAGAAGTAAAATGAGTGTACTTATGATCGTAAGGTTAATCTAAGTGGTACAAATGAAGTGCAGATCACAATTATAAAGATGGGAGTTGAGTGCAGTAAATGAGTAGTAAGTGTTTTCTTGTTTTTCAGCTCTTTTTGTGTTCTTGGAAGCCTTCAATGCATTTCTAGCTATTGGAACCCTCTTTTATACTTGGACAATCAACTCTGAAGTGTGTTAGACAGTTTTTGACCGTTAAAAATAGTTTTGTTACAGTTTTGGTCATTAATTTGTCTTCTAGTGCACAATTCAAATTTTCTAGCAGAATGCTCTTAATCGACTAAGTCGTCTCTATCTTCTGATCCCAGTTTCTGGCAGTATGCACTTAGTCAACTAACTCATTCCTTGGTCGACTAAGTCTTTTTTGTCTCTCAATACTCTTCAGCCCGCCAACTTTTGGTTTGAATTTTAGCTGATTAACTCTTCATTAATCGACTAAGAGGCTTCTGTCTTGTTGATCAATTTTGACTTCCTTATTCTTATGCTCTTTGACATGAGCATTTGAATGATTTAATAATTTTTACATACAATATTTGTCCTACACACTTAAATGGAGATATTAGACACAAATGAATGAGAATGTTTTATTATCATCAAAAACTAATGGAGCCAACATTCTCTACATTTATGAGTGCTCTAGCGGTACATAAGAAGTCTTCTCGTATGATTGAAACTCTTTTTCTTCCTTTGTATTGAGTACCACAAAATTAGCTGAAAAAATGAACTTATCCGCTTTTACTAATACATCTTCTACAATACCATGAAGATATGTGATGGTGTGGTTTGCAATTTGTAACGTCATTATGGTAGGCTTAATTTCTCCCAACCCCAATTTCTTGTAAATAGACAATGGCATCAACTTGATATTAGCTCCCAGATCACTTAATGCTTGGTAAAATATTATGCTCCAATGGTGCAAAATATTGTGAAACTGTCAGGATCTTTGAGTTTCTACGGAAGCTTGTTCTATATGATTACATTGCACTCCTCAGTGAGTGCCACAATCTCAAACTCACCCAGTCATTTTTTCTTCAACAATATCTCTTTTAAAAGCTTAACGTTCAAAGTTATTTGCTCTAAAGCCTCTACGAATGGTATGTTGATGTGAAACTTCTTAAATACCTCCATAAATTTTTGAAATTGATTCTCTTAGTGTTGTTCACTGAATCACTAAGGAAAGGGTGGTGGTGGTATGACTATAGTTTCCTTCTTTATGTTGCACTTGTTAAGATTAACTACTTGTGTCCCATTTTAAGCTTCCTTCTCCATTTGGTCAACTTTTTTAGTATTGCCCTCAATCTTTTTTCCATTTCTCAATGTGATGGCCTTTACTTGTTCTTTGCTCTCCTTTCTTAGATTTAACTTAATGTCACTAGGCAATGTCCCTTGAGCTCTGCTATTAATTGTGCTTGCCAATTGCCTAACTTGCATCTCAAGTGTTGATCCCGTTAATATGTGCTAGAGCAGGGGGTGAATAGCACAATTTGGCTCTTGACAAGATGTGAAACTAATTTTCATAACTTAAGAATATAAAAACAAAGTATAAGGTGCACAACAATTTAGAGTGGTTCAGTCCAAGACCTACATCCACTACCTTGATTATCCAACCAAGGATTTTCCCAACGATTCACTAAGAATCCAGTGAAATTCACAAGCTTTCACCAAGCTTTTACGATGGCTTTTCACAAGCTCAGCCAAAACCTTTACACTAGTTTGTCACGGGCTCAACTAAAACCTAAAGTGGTTTTCCAAGGCTCAACCACAACCTATAACATTCAAGCTTTCCCAAGCTTGAACAACCCCTTAGAATGACTCCCTCACTCTAAGTATACAAGAAGAGAAGTTAAAGAAAGTACCTATGATCACAAGTTGATCTGAATGGTACAAGACTGAGTGCTAAATACAATGGCAAAAAGTAAGCATTTAAGTGTAGTGAAGCTTTTCTAGTTTTTCAACTTTCTACAGCTCAAATCTCATTCAAGGCTTCCAAAAAACTTGTTTCTCATTGTTGGAAGACCCTTTTATACATGGAGATGCAACTTTGATGGCAGTTTGATAGTTTATGGTTGTTGGAAACAGTTGAGGATGAGTTCTAGCCGTTAATCTGTCTTGTAGTGCTCTGGTTCAAATTGCAGACAGAGAGCTCTTAGTCGACTAACTTGGTTGAGTAAGTTGATTTTGTTTCTGGTTTGTAGATTCTGGCAGAAGGCACTTAGTCAACTGACTTGGTTGACTAAGTTGGTTCTGTTTCTCAAACTCTTCAACCCGTCATTTCTCCAATTTGAAATTTTGTCAACAAATGTTCTTTCTTGTTTCACCAACAAGCTTCCTCCTTGTTATTCAGTTACATCTTGTTGATTTTATCCCTCTTTTTCTTCCAAAAATACTCTTTGAAGATTTAAGAAATTAATTTCATATATTAATTTCCTGCACACTCAAATAAAGGTATTAGACACAATTAAATGGGAATGTTTTATTATCATCAAAAACTAATGGAGCCAGCAATCTCCCCCTTTTTGATAATGACAAAACACTCATTGATTCAGCATAGTATCATTTTAAATTCTTTTTAGTTTTCTGTAAGAACTGAGGATTGCTCCCCCTAAGTATAAGCTCCCTCTTAGTGTGTGCATATTTTTCTTATTTTGTTTCAGCAAATTTTATTTTTGCCATATAGAAAATGATATTGTGCATTTAAAGTATTCATATGTGTAGCAATATAGAGTGATTTGCATCCAGAAATTTTCAGCTGTAAGTTTTGACAGATTTTTATCAATATTCCAATAGCTGTTAATAGTTTATTGATTTAGGATTTAGTCTACATCATTTATGTTTCAAATGATATACTATACACACCATCTATATCTATTTTCAAACAGAAATTATCCACAATGCCATAACAAAAATCATTTATCAGTATGTAAATCAATATCAGCATAGCACCAGCAGATTTTGTTCATGACAGTCAAAATACCAAAATATCAGCAGACTTCAATTTGTAGCAGTTAAGCATCATAGTCATATCAGCATTCATATTTCACATACAACCACATAAATAACAATATTAAAACCAAGTGTTCAAGTGCCACCATAGCACAAATAACAATTAACCAACAAGTATTCCAAAACTGCCCTTGGACTATTTTGCTTCCTATCTCCTATTTTTCTAAGTTCATTCATCTTTGATTTTGTCTTCTTTCCTTTTCTAGGTTCCTTCTTGGTTCCTCTACCCTAGCATTTTGTTTTTAAATTTTATTCTTTTGGTTTCTGGTTCTTGCACCCATTCTATTCTACTCCCTATTTTTGTCAACATCAAAAGGAGGGGCTTCTATTCATCTGATGTGTCGGAGGGTGAGGATTTAGTACCATAGAAAGGGTTGAGAGGAAAAGGAAAGGGTTCTCGAAGAGGATATGACTTTTTAGGAGAAGATTCTGGAGAAGATTTGTTTGAAACACGAACTGGATTATGAAGAGAGGAGGTTGAAATTAGTTTGGACTTCTCTGTCAATCCAGAAGACTTTCTTCTTTTGAGAAAAGTTGTCTTGGTTACCATAGTCTTCCTTCCTTTGGTTGGTTGTTTTGCCTCAGTTGGTGGTGCTGCAGTAGCTTTCGATTTCCCTATTTTTACCTTTAGTTTGGGAGTTGAAGCATGATTCTTTCCTTTTCTTACATTTGCACCATCTTTCTGAGTTGCTGTCTTGACAATGTCTTTTTCAGCTTATTCCTCTCTGACCATTTGGTGAAAAATGTCCATAATGGAAACTTCCTCTGAATTTGGAGAAGAGGTTTGATGTTTCTCAGTTTTTGGATCAGCTATTTTAGTCCCTTGTTTTGAGTCATTTTTACTTTGAGATTCAAGGGAGGGTGTTTTGGCTGGTTGTTTAACTCCTTATGGGGAGTTCTCAGTATACAGAACAGGACTAGTAGACTTGTAGGTAGAGCTTTCAGTTTGAGTGCCAGAACTTCCAATATGAGGGGTAGACTTCTTTGTTGGCTTTGCTGAACCTTCAACACCTTGCTGTGCAGGTGCAGTGCTGGATGTAGCAGAACTGTCTACAGCCGCAGGTTCAGATGCCATGCTTTCCTTCTTCTTCAGCTTGTTTTCCAACTCAGTGATTTTATCTTCCATTTTCTGTAGCTTCACTCCTTGGTCAGTCAGCTTACCATCAATCCTCATAAGCAAATTAAAAATCATCTCATTCGAAAATCTGAAAGAAGCTTCTTCAGGTTGAGCAGGTAGACTGTGATATTTTCTTGGGCCAATTTTGGAGGTTTTAATAAACGTGTCTCCATCGAGCACATACCCCATCTTAACTAAACTGCCATAATAAATGGCTTGGTCTCTAGTTTTCACCAGGTCCATATCATACCATTTAGCCCATATTCCTTTTTGTGCACAAGAGATGTAATCACATTCCCATATGGCAGATTGACCTTATCAAGTTTGTAGGCACTTCTCACTTTCTCAATCATAAATCTCCCCAGATTTAAAGACACTCCATTAAAAGCATGCTCCATCAGCCAAAGATCCTGAAGGCTGATGTACCTAAGACTTTCACTCCTCTATTAAATATTTGTTGCTATAAAGTAATGTAGTATCCTAATCTGTGGATTGATTATCAGACCTAAATTACTTTTAGAGGAGTATTTTTCTTTCTTTCCAATGATGATCTCCCACATGAAGACGGATCATATTTTTCTAGAAGTTCAAATTCACCTATTTCACCCTTTATTTTCAGCAAGTTCCCTAAATCTCTAACAGTCACAACAAACTCTTTTCCATTCAAATAGACATTTAAGCCATCTTCTACATAGACATCAGAATCTATTAATTCCTTTTCTTTCAGAGCAATGCTAGAGTAAAATTCTTTAACCAGACTTGGACTATATGACCTATTCTTAAAGGTGCTGTAACCTTTAAGCTTCAGCTCATCAAAGTACTCAGATAGATTGGTCTGGATTTCTACATTTTCCTCAAAATTCTTCAAGTCAATAAACTTTCCACAGGAGATTGGTGCATTTTCTATATTCTTGAATCTATACTCATGCAGCTTATTTCTAAATTTTGAAGAAGAAGAGGAACTGATACTTTTCTGGAGTGAGGGTTTTATATCTTTCTTCTTGTTTGTTTTCTGCTTCTTTTCTCTTAGTTTCTCTGCTATTTCTTTCACTAAAGCAGGCACGATTTTCTATTTTTTCTTCTGACTTTCTGTTCTAGTTTCTTCTTCCATTGGCCTTTTTCCTTTCTTCTTTTTTGGTACTTCTTTACTCTGAGATGTTCTAGCCATTTTGGTTCTAAAAATTTCTGAAGGTCGGAGTCGTTTTTAGAGGCAACTAGGAAGATTTAGGTTTTTGTTTTTAGAGCAACGAGTTGTAAAGGAAAGCAAAGAAGAGGTTGGCAACAGTTATTGCTCAAAAATCTTCTCATCTTCCTTTAAAAACTGTCCTATTTTTATTTCTTCATATTTTCAAATCTCCTTCTAAAATTTTGATTACTTACCTTTGGCAGCTCTACTTTATTTCTCTTTACACCCGATAAATCAAATTTTTACCATGATTTACTCCTATTTCTTTAAACTCACTGAGTCTTATTATTTAAGGATGTCAAGCCACTCTTAGTTGACTAAGAATTACTTAGTCGACTGAATGCATTTTGTTTTCAATGTGAGAGCCAAAGATTTTTTTATAATTCCTTCACATTAACCATCCCCAAATTTCTTCTAATCTCACAAAATCTATCTTCACTCAATGGTTTGGTAAAAATGTCTACTAATTGATGTAGAGTATTCACAAAATCTATTTTAATGTCATTTTTCACTACATGATCTCTAATAAAATGGTGTCTAATTTCAATGTGCTTTGTCCTAAAATGTTGCATAGGATTTTTTGATATATTGATTGCACTTGTGTTATCACAGTATATCGGTACATTATGCATTGTTTCTCCATAGTCTTTTAATTGTTGCTTGATCCAAAGGATTTGTGCATAACAGCCACCTAATGATACATATTTAGCCTCTGCTGTAGACAGTGCTACTGAGTTTTGCTTCTTGCTAGACCAAGACACAAGCATCCTTCCTAAAAATTGGCATGTTTCACTAGTGCTTTTCCTATCAGTTCTGCTGCCAGTAAAGTCAGCATCTGAATATCCAACTAAGCTAAGAGTTGAGTCTCTAGAGTACCATATTCCTAGTTTTTAAGTGTCTATGAGGTATCTAAAAATTCTCTTAACAGTTGTTAGGTGTGATTCCTTAGGTTATGACTAAAATCTAGCACATAAGCACACACTAAACTAAATATCTAGTCTACTTGCTGTTAAGTAAAGAAGAGAGCCGATCATACCTCTATAGAGCTTTTGATCCACATTTTTTCCTTTTTCATCTATGTTAAGTTTGGTAGATGTACTTGTTGGTGTGGAAATTGATTTTAGCTTCAGCATATCAAATTTCTTAAGCATATCATGAGTATACCTTTCTTGGTTGATGAAGATTCCTTCCTCACTTTGTTTGATTTGAAGACCAAGGAAGTACTTCAACTCTCCCATCATGATCATCTCAAATTCACCTTGCATTTCCTTTGTAAAGTTCTTGCATAAAGCTTCATTAGTTGCACCAAATACAATATCATCCACATATATTTGCACAACAAATAAATCATTTAGATATATTTTTATGAACAATGTAGTATCGATGCAGCCTCTATTTGTGGCATCCCTCTCGGGGCCCACTCGAAGGTATTGTTACATCTGGCCAGCTAGAATGGTTAAAGGCGTTCCCTTCGAGGGAAACAAAAGGCCTGGGTTCGAGTCCCTGGATCTATGCGTCGCTGCAGCGGACTGAGAGCAGTGATTCGGCCAGGTGTAACAATACTTAGAGTGGGCCCCAAGGGGGATGCCACACTATCACATTCTTTTTCAACTAGAAATTTTGAAAGTTTCTCATACCAAGCTCTAGGAGCTTGTTTCAATCCATACAATGCTTTGGGAAGCTTAAAAACATTATCAGATTTTTCAAAATCTTCAAAACCAGGTGGTTGTTCTACAAAAACTTCCTCTTGAATTAATCCATTTAAGAATGCACTTTTTACATCCATTTGGTACAACTTAAAATTCATGAAGCATGCAAAAGCTAACAACAACCTTATGGCTTTAATCCTAGCTATGGGAGCAAAGGTTTCATCATAATCTATTCCTTCTTCTTAGTTGTATCCTCTTACTACCAGCCTATCTTTGTTGCTAACTACATTTCCTTACTCATCTACTTTATTTCTAAATACCCATTTAGTACCAACAATAGGATGATTTGAAGGTCTAGGTACCAATGACCATACATGATTCCTAATGAATTGATCAAGTTCTTCTTGCATGGCCATTATCCAACTTTCCTCCTTTTTAGCTTCTTCAAAGTTTTTAGGTTCAATTTGAGATATAAAAGCTGAAAACTCACAAGTTTCTCTAGTTGCTTTCCTAGTTCTAACTCATTGTGAAATGTCACTTATTATTTGGTCTTGTGGGTGATCTCTTACAAATCTCCAACTCCTTGGTAGATCATCATGCTTATTTTTTGCTCTTTGCAAATTTTCTAGAAATAGAGTTTCATTTTCTCTTCTAGATGAGCTTTCTTCATTATTTTTATTGTTCTCTAAGCTTATTTCCTCTATTTATTTTTCTAGAATTTCTATATCATTATCATCATCATGAACTTCTTTTTGTAAAGCATTTAACTCATCAAAAACTACATGGATTGATTCTTCAACAGTTAGAGTCCTTTTGTTAAAAACTCTATAGGCCTTTGAGTTTAATGCATATCCTAAAAATATTGCTTCATTACTCTTTGCATCAAACTTCCCTAGGGGCTATTTTCCATTGTTCAATACAAAGCATTTACAGCCAAAACTCCTAAGGTGAGAAATATTTGGTTTCCTACCTTTGTAAAGTTCATATGAAGTCTTTGAAATCAAGGGTCTTATTGAGACTCTATTAAGAATATAAGTTGCTGTATTTACTGCCTTAGCCCAAAGATATTTAGGTAGGTTGTTCTCACATAACATGGTCCTAGCTATTTCTTTTAATGTTCTGTTTTTCCTCTTTACAACTCCATTTTGCTGGGCTGTTCTAGGTGCAGAAAAATTATGATCCAACCCTTTTTCATTGCAAAATTTTTCAAATTCATCATTCTCAAATTCTCCTCCATGATCACTCCTTATGCTAACTATGGCTAGTCCTTTTTCATTTTTTACTTTCTTACAATAATTTAAGAATGCTTGTAGAGCATCATTCTTATGAGCAAGGAAGTATACCTAAGTATACCTAGAATAGTCATCAACTATTACAAAGCCATAAGATTTACCTCCTAAGCTAGTTGTGCTTATTGGACCAAATAGATCAATGTGCAACAATTCAAGAGGTCTAGATGTTGACACTATTTTCTCAGTCTTAAAGGATGTTCTAACTTGTTTTCCTAGTTGGCAAGCATCACATATCCTATCATTTTCAAATTTCAATTTCGGCAGTCCAGCAACAAGATTTTTCATTATTAATTTAGACATAGTATGATTGCTCACATGTCCTAAGCTCCTATGCCATAACAAGCTATCATTCTCAGCATTTGCAACAAGACATACTTCACTATTCACATCAAGGTCTTCAAGAAAAATTACATACATGTTCTTCCACCTTTTTCTTATAAATGAGATTTTATTTGTACTCATATCAATCACTTCACACTTAGTTGAATCAAAGCATACTTTGAATCCTTTATCACATAATTGACTAATACTTAGTAGATTATGCTTTAAGCCTTCAACAAGCAACACATGACTAATTTGAGTTTGGGAACTCTTACCAACCATACCTATACCATGGATTCTGCCTTTTGAATCATTTCCAAAGGATACGGTTCCTCCCTTTCTCTTGTCCAATTGAGCAAACAGCATTTCATGTCCTGTCATGTGTTGTGAACAACCATTATCCAAGTACCAAGGCTGTTTCTTCTTGAGTTGAGCTATTAAACATGTCTCTTTTAAGTCTAGCTCAACCTACAAAATAGAATTTCAGTTTTTCTTTATAGGTACCCATACTTTCATGGGTCTTTAAGTGTTAGTTGCAACAAAGGATCCCTTAGGAACCCAAATTTTCTTAACTTTCTGCACTTTTCTTTTCTTAAAACAGTTATATGATAAATGACCATGTTTACCACAATTATAACATCTAGGTAATGCTTTAGCTGAATATTTATTGTGGTATGCATCTCTTTTTGTAGATTCATTTTTCAAACATTTAAGACTTGTGTTTTCATCAAGAGTTATTTGCAAGGCCTTAGACTTGTTTTCCAGCTCTTGTTTTAAAAACTCAAAGTCTGTTTTTGAGTTTCTAACTCAACTTACAAAATACTTCTTTGCTAAAAAACAGAGGTGAACTGTTGTTTGATTTGTTCCAAATCATTTTCAAGTAATGCAACCTTTTTCTTCAATGATTTGTATTTTGAAAAAAGTTTTTCAAATTCATGATAAAGGCATTCATATTCATCTTCTAAATCATCATAAGAATTAATACAGAGGGATGAGGATACCTCTGATTCATCCTCTTGTGCCATTAAATAGATGTTTGCTCTTTCCTCAGATTTTTCATCATCAGTTTCAGAGCTTGAAGTGTCACTGTCTGACCATGCAGCAGCCACCATTGCTTTCTTAGATTTCTTAATTTTCTTTGGTTAGCAATGGACACTCAGACTTGAAGTGACCAGGTTTCTTGCATTCATAGCAACTCATTTCCTCCTTTTTGTTGCTTATTTTCCATGAAGCACCTTGCTGTTTCCTAAAACCTTTTCTAGCTATCCTTCAGTTTCTTCTACCCATTAGCTTTCTGAATTTTCTTTCAACCAGAGCTAATTCATCATCATCATCACACGAAAGCTCTTCTAGCTCTTTTTCAAGGATGCTGGCTTTAAGTGTAATAGTCTTTTTCTTTTCCTTTGCTTCCCTTCAGTCTTCTTCTTCTTCTTCTTTAAGCTCTAGCTCATGAGTGAGAAGAGAATCACAAATCTCAACGAGAGTGATGATGTTCAGATTTTTAGCCTCTTTAATGGTAGTCACTTTTGGTTTCTTGGATTTTGGTAGGCATCTAAGCAATCTCTTAACTAATTCATGTTTAGGGATAGGCTTGCCTAGCTGACTCAATTTATTTGTGATGTTTGTAAACCTATCAAACATGCTGGTGATGTCTTCAGCAGGCTCTATTTTGAACAGTTCATAACTATGTGTTAAGAAAGCAATTTTGGACTCTTTTACTTGAGAAGTCCCTTCATGGATTATTCTAAGTTTTCCTACACTTGTTTAGCTGTTGTACAGCTTGAGACTTTGTTGAACTTAGTGGGGGTTAATGCACAATGCAATGTGTTGATGGCTTTAAAATTTATTTGAACTTTCTTAGTTTCAGCATCAGTCTATTCAGACCTTGGCTTGGGCATCAACTCATTTGTCACCACATTCACAATTGAGGGCATGAAGGGTCCATCAATTATGACATCCCACATTTCATAGTCTATAGCTCTAATGTAAATTGACATCCTACTACTCTAATAAGGATAATTAGAGCCATCAAACAGAGGTGGTCTGTTTGTTGATTGTCCCTCAATTACTACTGATTTTTGTTGAGCCATTTGGATCCTCCCAAAGGTTGTTAAGCCTTAATAATAGGGAACTAGCTCTGATACCAATTGTTGGTCCCGTTAATATGTGTTAGAGAAGGGGTGAATAGCACAATTTGGCTCTTGACAAGATATGGAATTAATTTCCAGAACTTAAGAATATAAAAACAGAGTATAAAGTGCACAATAATTTATAGTGGTTCGGTTCAAGACCTACATCCACTCCCTTGATTATCCAACAAAGGATTTTCCCAACGATTCACTAAGAATCTGGTGAAATTCACAAGCTTTCACCAAGCTTTTACAATGGCTTTTTACAAGCTTAGCCAAAACCTTTACACTAGTTTTTCACGGGCTCAACTAAAACCCAAAGTGGTTTTCCAAGGCTTAACCACAACCTATAACATTCAACCTTTCCCAAGCTTGAACAACCCCTTAGAGTGACTCATTCACTCTAAGTATACAAGAAGAGAAGTTAAAGAAAGTACTTATGATCACAAGTTGATCTGAATGGTACAAGATTGAGTGCTAAATACTATGGCAAAGAGTAGACGTTTAAGTGCAGACAAGTGTAATGAAGCTTTTTTGGTTTTTCAACTTTCTACAGCTCAAATCTCATTCAAGGCTTCTAAAAAACTTGTTTCTCATTGTTGGAAGACCCTTTTATACTTGGAGATGCAACTCTGATGGAAGTTTGACAATTTATGGCCGTTGGAAATAGTTGAGGATGAGTTCTAGCCGTTAATCTGTCTTGTAGTGCTCTGGTTCAAATTGCAGACAAAGAGCTCTTAGTCGACTAACTTGGTTGACTAAGTTGATTCTGTTTTTGGTTTGCAAATTCTGGAAGAGGGCACTTAGCCAACTGACTTGGTTGACTAAGTTGGTTCTGTTTCTCAAACTCTTCAACCCACCATTTCTCTAATTTGAAATTTCGTCAGCCAATGTTCTTTCTTGTTTCACCAACAAGCTTCTTCCTTGTTATTCAGTTACATCTTGTTGATTTTATCCCTCTTTTTTTTTCAAAAATACTCTTTGAAGATTTAAGAAATTAATTTCATATATTAATTTCCTGCACTCTTAAATAAAGGTATTAGACACAATTAAATGGGAATATTTTATTATCATCAAAAACTAATGGAGCCAACATCAAGGTTTCTCAATGATGCTACCTAACTGTTGATAAGGGAGTTTGTCATGTGTCTTGGCCATGTATTACATCATTAACTCTTCCATGGATGGCCTCTTATAAAGAAAGAGTAAGGGCTCTTGCTTAGTCTTGAAAACTAAGTGGTATATTTGGTCTTGAAGTGTCACAGCCCAATTTTCGGGCCATGACCAGTGCAAGGGCCTAATGGGCATAGCCCATGAAGCCCAAGCAATCCTCTTTATGTAGTTCTGTCCATTATTTCATCACTTATTTCCACGGTCACATTTCATAATTCTTAACTATAAGTATTTCAATAATATACTATGACAACCAAATATTTACATTTGTATTATCTCAAAATAATGTCACCCATTGCCAACTCATAGTGGCACCATAATTCAAAGTATACATATTTTGATTATAACATGCACCTTAGTGATTTACATCACGTGTATGTATACACAAGCTAAAAAGACTATTAACTTTTAGCGGAATGACTTTGGGTGAAGGTATAACTACTGAATGCCACGATACCTACTAAAAGGTGAATAGAATAAGACACAATCTAGGTCCCAACTACCTCCGTATCTAAAAACATGAAGTTAAAAAGAGTGAGTATAAACTCAGTGAGTGAACATAAGAATGGAACAAGCAACTATACGAGAAGTTTTAGAAAACATGATGCACTTATGTTGAAAACAATACAATTTAGCTTAATTTCTTGTTAAAACCCCTTAATTCAACCCTCGATTATTTAGTGCCTTAGTATTGAAAGATCCGTGATCAACAATGAAGTTAAAGAGTAAAAACTATGGCAGAATCCAAGCAAGGCAAGCATGGAAGAGTGAATCTCGCTGCAGCGAAAAGGCATTCTCGGGTAAAATGCTTGTCTAGGATCTTGCTGTAGCAAAATTCAGGGCAAAAACTTTGAACCAACCACTCGAGAGTTTCTCGCTGCAGTGAGAATGCAATTTCGCTGCAGTGAAAACTAGGGTTGTGTCAAGCCCCAAGCACCCGAGAGTTTCTCATTGCAGCAAGAATGCATTTTCACTGCAGCGAAAACCAGGGCTATTAAGTTAGAAGAATTCTTGTCACAATGAAAATCCATTTTTCCTACAATGAAAATCAATTGGAACGTATTTAACAATTTTTAACATTCAACAATCAATACAATCACATTTTATTTTCGTAACCTCTATCTAACATATATAAACATATATACAACTATCAGCATCACCCCAGCTTTCCCTCGGCTCATGTGCACTCCCACACCACACATTACAATATCATCATTAGGTGCACTCCCACATCGCGCCTTACCATCACCATCATGTGCGTCCACACCGCACACGGCATATATCATCATCATGTGCTCTCCCACACCGCACATGGCATATATCATCGGCGTGTGCTCTCCCATACCGCACACTACCGACACCGTCATGTGCACTCTTACACCGCACATGCACGGTTATAATTATCACACAACATTATCGTTCAAGGCAAAACATACATATCATCATAATAGAGGAACACATGAATTCATCACACTACACATTTCACATCATAAAAATGTTTCATCAAGGGCTTGTTCCCATGCATATTTAGAGAAAAGTTAAATAAAATATTTCAAGTGATTCAACCAAACACATATGAATTTATACCAAAACATTTTAATGCACGTTCACTCACTTGTCTTTGTTGGTTCTTTAATCGACTCCAACTTCCACTAATGCTAAAAGTGGAGATGTGGGGTCTCGTGGAAACCTATCACACACAATAGCATCACACCAACTCAATTGACATGAATATTATTCCAAAAGCTATTTTTCTAAATCAAGTTTTGCTAGTTATTCCTAACTAGCTTCCAATTGCCATTTGATTGGCTATTTATTCACACTACTTTAGTCACACTAGAAACAAATAAATAACCTTCAGAAATAAAATAGTCTAGAATTTAATTATTGACCATCATCAACAACCTAAAAATCAACCCTAACTCAATACTCACTTTGGTGAATTTGTAGTTGAATTCCATTTCAAGAGTTTTCCTCAAGCTATTTGGAAAGCCTTTCTCTCTCTCTCTCTATAAAACATCCAACTAGTGAGAGAAAGTATTGAGGAAAGACTTGTGAGGGTTTTTGAGGTGTAGAAGTGAAAGAGCACAAAGAATCCTATGAAAAAGTGTGCCAAAGTGTAACACCCCATACTTTGC
Source organism: Theobroma cacao (assembly GCF_000208745.1). Taxonomy (NCBI): domain Eukaryota; kingdom Viridiplantae; phylum Streptophyta; class Magnoliopsida; order Malvales; family Malvaceae; genus Theobroma; species Theobroma cacao. Next base: position 9,425,552 of record NC_030853.1, on the reverse strand, counting down.
TATGTTGACTAATAGAACTTATCGGATACCAATTGAGGTTAATTAGAATATTTAAAAGTGATAAAGGGTGAAAAGAATAGTTTGGAATAAAATATCTCGCACGTAAGGAAATAACAATTGGATAATAATATTTTTTTTTAGGATGAATTAACAATATAAAAAATGATTCGGAAGTGAATCGAGGCATGATAAGACATTTTGGGTGCCAACGAGACAAGTGAAAAATTTTGAAATAAAATAATATTAAAATACTAATATTTTATTCAGTGTTGAAATTTTCCATGAAGAATGAGAATATGGTCACTCTAGTGGGGGAGAAGAAGAACAAGGAAATTTCAAAGAAAAAACTGACGTTAATGGAGCCCGCATGTCTTTATTAAATAAAGCTAGCGCGGGTAAGTAAATATTTAAATATTACGGTGATACCACGTTGAAGCATAAACTTGATATTTTATTGATACAAGTGTTAAGGAAGAAAAATGGAAAGAAATTGGAATTAAAAGATTGTGGAAGGATACAATTAAAAATGGTGAAAACCTTAAAAGGCAAAATGGTAATTTTGCCATTAGTTTGGTCAAAGCTTCCAAAGGAAGCTTCCTCTTTGGATGCTTGAAATACGTAGCGAAAAGTTTATTATCATCAAAAACTAATGGAGCCAACAATCTCCCCTTTTTTTGATGATGACAAAACATTCATTGATTAACAGTACAATGTCCATTTAATCTTTTTAGTTCTGCATAAAAAATGAGGATTTCTCCCCCTTAGTGTGTGCTGCCCTTTAGTGTGTGCTTATTTTACATATTCATTTCAGCAAATTTTTATTCATGTCATACAGACAATGACATTATACATTCAGAATATATTTATGCAGACATATAAAGTAATCAACAATAGGTGACTGGTTGACAGAATATCATCAATATTTCAACGGTATCTGTCAACAGCATATTGTTACCAGATTTTATCTATGCCATTTATCATCCAACAAATATAATATAATTAACATCCATATACATTCACAAGCACAATCCATTCACATTCCATTCACAATATCATTGACAAAAATTGGTTATCATCATAACAGCCCAATATTAGTACCAAATCTCAAAACAGCAGCAAACAAGCTCAAGAATAGATTTAACCATCAGCAAACAAATAATATAAGTAGCTTAACAGCATCCCATTTTCAACACAATAACATAAACCACAAAGTTCAATTCAGATGTTCAACTAACAATAGAACAAAAAACAGCAGAAAAAGTAATCATTGTTTTGTTCTTAAACTGCCCCTAGTTCTCTCCTAAACTTTTTACCATAATTCTCCCCCTTTTTGTCATCATCAAATCCTAAGGATGCTCAATCATCTTTTGAAGAGGGAGAAGGGGTAGATTCATCCATGCAATAGAAAACATTAAAGGGTTCAAGAGATGGTTCTCGAGGTGATTTCTATCGTGAGGGTTCAGAGGATGATTTATCAGGAATTTCAAGGGGGTCTTGAGAAGAAGAGATGGTTGATGGTATAGCTTTTTCAACTATTCTGGAAGATTTCTATCTCTTGAGGAATTTGGTCTTGGTTGCCATTGTCTTCATGCCTTTACCAGATGGTTTAGACTTGGCTTGTGGAGCAACAACAACTTTTTCTTTTCTTTTCCCAAATTGTTCCTCTGTAACTGAGCTGGTTCAAGGGATTCTTTTGGGGATACTGACTTTTGTGCTTTCCCTTTAGTTGTTTCCTTTTTAGCTTGTTATTCTCTAACCATTTGGTGGAAGACATCCATTATTGAGACTTCCTTTGAATTGGGAGGAAAAGGCTACTCTTGTTAAGGTTCATGATGGGATGGAGGAATTTCACCAAGTACGCCAAGCACTTCAGTACCTTATTCTGATTCTGCTTCCTTTTGTGGCTCAAGTGAAGGGCATTTTCTTGGTTTATCAACTTCAGGTTCATGACCCTCAACTTGGAAGGCAGAGCCTTTAGCATCTTGTCCTGTTGGTGCAAGGCTTAGAGTGGTAGAGGTGTCTGCAGTTGCAAGTTCAGGAGGCATTTTTCCTTTTTCCTTCAACAAAATTTTCAATTCTGCCAATTTTTCTTCAATTCTCTACATCTTCACAGCCTGGTCAGTAAGCTTTCCATCCATTCGCATGAGCAGATTGAAAACCATTTCATTTGAGAACTGTGAGGGGGCTGCCTCTGATTGAGCGGGAGAGAAAACTCTCCTCTTGCAGTGATCTTGGGGGTTTTAACAAATATTTCTCTACCAAGCTTATACCTCATCTTAGCTAGACTTCCAAGGTAAATAGTTTGATCCCTGCTTTTTACTTTATCCAATTCATACCTAAAGCTCCAAATTCCCTTTTTCTGTACTAATGATGTAATGATATTTCCATAAGGTAGATTTATTTTTTCCAGTCGACAGACTCCTCTCATTCTCTCAATAATGAATCTGCCTACATTAAGTGGAGCATCATTGAAGGCATGCTCCATTAACCATAAGTCTTGAAGACTAATGTAGCTAAAACTGCCACCTCTTCCATGAATATTCGCAGCAATAAAGTAATGCAAAATTCTAATTTGTGGACTTTTAATCAAACCAGGATTACTTTTTGATGAATATTTTTCTTTCCTCCCTGTAATTATCCCCCACAAAGAAATGGGATCATAGTTTTCAGGCATCTCATAGTTACCATCTTCAATTTCAATTTTAAGCAGATTTTTTAAATCAGCAGCAATCACAACAAATTCCTTTCCATTTAGAAAGACATTCAGACCATCATCAATATAATCATCAGAATCCTCAAGTTCATTCTTATCTAATGCTATGCTTGCATAAAATTCTTTCAGCAAACTAGCACTATAGGTTCGATTCTTAAAAATGCTAAAATTCTTCAGTTTCATTTCTTCAAAATAATCTGACGAAATAACCTAAATTTCAGGGGCTTTATTAAAGCTGCTCCAATCTATGAATTTTCCACATGTAATTGGAGCATTTTCTATTTTCTTGAATCTATCTTCATGGGCTTTATTCTTAAGTTTGGAGGACAAAATATTACCTTTCTTGGAGGATTTACCTTTCTCTTTCTTCTTCTCTGTTTTGTATTCCTTCATGGTTTGCTTTTTCCTAGATTTCTCGATCTCAAAGGTGGACATACTCTTCTTTTTCTTCTTCTTAGATTCAACTTGTCCACTTTCCTCCACTGGTCGTTTACCCGTTTTCTTTTACAGAATTTCTTTAGTCTATGATGATTTTGCCATTCAGTTTGAGAGATTTATGGCTTAGGGTTTTATGGGTTTGAGAAGGAAGAATTTTTGTTTCAGTAGGGTCAATTTTAGATGAGAGAAAATGAAGTGAGAATGTGTTAAGAGAGGTTGAATTCTATCAAAACCGTCTATCTCCCCTTCTTTAAATATTTCAGTAACCTTATTTTTTAAAATTTAAAAATTTCCCTCTTAAATTTTATTTTTAGTGAGGCGGCTTTTCTTTTCTGTTCCATCACCCAGTAAGCAGTTTCTTTTCATTATTTAATTCCTCCTTTCTTTAACTGACTGAGTCTTATTATTTAAAGAGATAGAATGTTCTTAATTGATTAAGTGACTCTTTTAGTCAACTAAGTGCCTACTGTCCTGTGAGAAAATTTTCAAAATTTTTCTTACAGCTCCTGCACACTAACCATTCCTAAATTTCTCATAATCTCACAAAATCTTTCCTCATTCAGAGGCTTCATGAATATGTTAGCTAATTGTTGTAGAGTATTGACAAACTCAATCTTAATATCACCTTTCACTACATGATCTCTAACAAAGTGATGCCTAATCTTGATATGCTTAGTTCTAGAATGCTGTAGAGGATTTTTTGAAATATTAATTACACTTGTATTATCACAGTATATTGGTATGTTATCCATTGTTACTCCAAAGTCTTTTAGTTCTTGTTTAATCCACAAGATTTGAGCACAACAACTACCTAAAGAAATATATTCAGCTTCAGCTGTAGAAAGAGCAACTGAATTCTGATTTTTACTTGACCATGACACAAGCATACTAACTAGAAACCGACAGGTTCCACTAGTGCTCTTTCTATCAGTTTTGCTTCCAGCAAAATCTGCATCTGAATATCCAACTAGATTAAAGGATGATTCTCTAAGATACCATATTCCTAAAGTTTGTGTATCTAAAAGGTATCTAAAAATTCTTTTAAAAGCAGTCAAGTGTGATTCCTTGGATTGAGATTGAAAATGAGCACACAACCATACACTGAACTGGATATTAGGCCTGTTGGCTGTTAAATAGAGTAGTGATCCGATCATACCTCTATAGAGTTTTTGATTAACATCATTTCCCTTTTCATCAACTTCAAGTTTGGTGGATGGACTCATTGGTGTGCTAATTGATTTCAGCTTCAACATGTCAAACTTTTTGAGCATGTCTTGAATGTATCTTTCTTGGCTGATGAAAATTCTTTCCTTACTTTATTTGATTTGGAGCCCAAGAAAAAATTTTAGCTCTCCCATCATGCTCATCTCAAATTCACCCTGCATTTATTTAGCAAACTTCTTGCATAAAGCCTCATTAGTTGCACCAAAAACAATATCATCCACATAGATTTAAACAACAATTAAATCATTTAAGTATCTTTTAATAAACAATGTTGTATCAATACTCCCTCTAATATAACCTTTTTCAACTAAGAACTTAGTGAGTCTTTCATACCAAGCTCTTGGAGCTTGTTTTAGTCCATACAAAGCCTTATAAAGTTTGAACACATAATCTGGTTTTTCATAGTCCTCAAATCTAGGGGGTTGTTCAACATAACCTTCCTCTTGAATGAAACCATTTAAAAATGCACTTTTTACATCCATTTGAAATAATTTAAAGTTCATAAAACAAGCAAATGCAAGCAACAATCTTATAACTTCTATCCTAGCAATAGGTGCAAAGGTTTTATCATAGTCAATTCCTTCCTCTTGGTTATACCCTTGAGCCACTAACCTAGCTTTGTTCCTAATGACATTTCCCTACTCATCTACCTTATTTCTAAACACCCATTTTCTCCCAACAATAGGGTGATTTAAAGGCCTAAAGACTAATGACCACACACGATTTCTTTTGAATTGATCAAGTTCCTCTTGCATGTGTATTACCCAGCTTTCCTTTTTTTTTGCTTCTTCAAAGCTCTTAGGCTCAATTTGAGATATGAAAGCTAAAAACTCAATGTCTCTCTAACTCCTCTCCTAGTTTTGACACTTTGAGTAATGTCTCCTATGATCAGCTCTTGTGGATGGTCTTTTACGTATCTCCAGCTTCTTGGAAGATCATTATGCTGATTTTCAATTCTTTGCAATGTTTCTAAAGGTGGAGGTTCTGTTTCTCTTCCTAGGGACTTTTCTTCACTGTTTTTCTTGTTATCTAAATGCATTTCTTCCATTTGTCTTTCAAGATCATCCGTATCATCTTCATCACTAGGAATTTCCTTTTGCAAGGCATTTGATTCATCAAAAACTACATGGATCGATTCTTCAACGGTTAAGGTCCTTTTGTTAAAAACTCTATAGGCCTTTGAGTTTAATGCATATCCTAAAAATATTGCCTCATCACTCTTTGCATCAAACTTTCCTAGAGAATATTTTCCATTGTTCAATAAAAAACATTTACAACCAAAACTCCTAAGATGAGAGATATTAGGTTTCTTACCCTTGTAAAGTTCATATGTAGTCTTTGATATTATGGCTCTAATTGAGACTCTATTAAGGATGTATGTTGCTGTGTTGATAGCTTCTGCCCAAAAATATTTTGGTAAATTATTCTCACAAAGCATAGTTTGAGCCATCTCTTTTAAGGTTCAGTTTTTCCTTTCTACAACTCCATTTTGCTGGGGTGTTCTAGGTGCTAAAAAATTATGATGCAACCCCTTTTCATTGCAAAAGTTTTGAAACTCATCTCCTTTAAACTCACCACTATGATCACTGCTAATACTAACTATGACCAATCCTTTTTCATTTTCAACTTTCCTACAATGATTTATAAATGCTGGTAATGCATCATTCTTATGAGCAAGGAAATAGACCCAAGTATACCTAAAGTAGTCATCAATTATCACAAAGCCATATGATTTTCCTCCTAGACTAGTTGTACTAATTGGCCCAAATAGATCAATGTGCAGTAACTCTAGGGGTCTAGAGGTTGACACATTCTTCTTACTTTTGAAAGATGTTCTAACTTGTTTTCCTAGTTGACATGCATCACAAATTTGATCATATTCAAATTTAAGCTCAGGCAATCCTATAACTAGATTTTTTCTTATCAATTTTGAAATGGTATGCATGCTTACATGACCAAGTCTCCTATGCCATAACCGACCATCATTTTCAACATTGGCTATAAGACATGTTTCACAATTCACTTCAGGATCTTCAAGAAATATAACATACATATTCTTAATTCTTTTTCCTATAAATAAAACTTTGTTAGTACTTTATCTATCACTTCACATTTATTTGAGTCAAAGCATACCTTAAAACCTTTATCACGTAGTTGGCTGATACTCAATAAATTGTGTTTCAAACCTTTAACCAGCAACACATGACTAATTAGAGCTTGATAGTTCTTACCAATGGTTTCAATACCACAAATTCCACATTTTGAATCATCACCAAAGGAAACGGTACCTCTTTTTTTCTTGTCCAGCTGAGCAAACAGCATTCGGTTTCCAATCATATGGCTTGAGCAACCACTTTCCATAAACCATGGTTCCTTCTCCTTTAGTTGAGCTCTTGAACATGTGTCTTTTAGATTTAGCTCAACCTACAAAACAAATTTTCAGTTTATCTTAATAGGTACCTATACCTTGATGGGTCTTTGAAGGTTAGCTGCAATATAGGATCCTTTTGGAACCCAAATTTTTCTTGTTTTCTACATGCTTCTGTATCTATAATAGTCATAAGATAAATGTCCAAATTTTCCACAATTATAACATCTAGATGAGGTATTATCAGAGTTTTTCTTAAAGTATGTGTTCCTCCTTATGTTTCTTTCTTCAAACTTTTAAGATTGGCATTTTCTTCAACTGCCTTTTGCAAGGCTTTTGTTGTTTTCCAATTTTAATTTTAGAGTTTCAAAATCTAATTTATTGCTCTAATTCAATTTGTAAAAAATTTCTTTGCTCAAAAACAGAATTAAAGTCATGCTTTATCTTTTGTAAATCAATCTCAAGATATGTAATTTTTCTTTTCAAAGTTTTATATTTTGATGCAAGTTTCTCAAATTCATCATAAAGACATTCATACTCCTCTCATAATTCATCAATTGAAATATCACAAGGGGATGAAGATACCTCGGATTCATCATCCTTTGCCATTAGACACAAATTAGCTCTTTCTTTCACTTTTTCTTCTTCATCATCAGAACTTGAGGTATCACTATCTGACCAGGTTGCAGCCACCATTGCTTTCTTTGATTTTCTGTTTTTCTTTGGCATTTCTTCCTTCAGCAAGGGGCATTTTGACTTGAAGTGTCATGGCTTCTTGCATTCAAAGAATATAAGCTTTTCCTTCTTGTTGGACTCATTTTTATTTTTGGTTTTCCATGAAGAGCCTTGCTCTCTTCTATACCCTCTTCTACCCAATCTCTTATTTCTTTAGCCCATAAGCTTTCTAAACCTTCATGCAACCATAGCTAGTTCTTCACCATCATCACCAGATAAACTGTCTAATTCTTCTTCAAGGATGCTTGCTTTTAAGGCAATACTTTTATTTTTTTCCTTTGCTTCCCTTTTGTCTTCTTCTTCCTCTTCCTTGAGTTTCAGCTCGTGAGTAAGAATAGAACCACAAATTTCATCTAGATTTATAACATTTAAGTCCTTGGCTTCACGGATGGCAGTCACATTTGGCTTCCAATTTTTTGGTAGGCTTCTAAGAAGTCTTTTAACGATTTCATGATCAAGAATTGGTCTGCCTAGCTGACTTAATTTGTTTGTGATGTTTGTGAATCTATCTAACATGCTGGTGATATTTTCTTCAGGTTTCATCTTAAACATCTCATAATTGTGGGTTAAGAGGGCTATCTTGGACTCTTGACTTGTGAAGTACCTTCATGAATAATCTTAAGTTTATCCCACACTTGTTTAGTTGTGGTATAGCTTGACACTTTATTGAATTCAGTGGGAGTTAAAGTACAATGCAGTGTATTCATTGCCTTAAAGTTGGTTTGGACTCTTTTGGTTTCACCTTCGGTCCATTCAAACCTTGGCTTAGGAATCATCTCGTTGGTTACAACATTTAAGGTTGAAGGAATAAAGGGACCATCAGTTATGACATCCCACATCTCAAAATCTATTACTCTAATGTATATTGACATCCTAATACTCCAATATGTGTAATTTGAGCCATCAAACAGAGGTGGTCTGTTTGTTGATTGTCCTTCAGCCACTATTGATTTTTGAAGAGCCATTTAGATCTTCCTAAAGGGTGTTAGACTTTAAGAACAGGGAACTTGCTCTAATACCACTTGTTGGTCCCAAATAAATGTGCTAGAAGGGGGTGAATAGAACTTTTTGGCTCTTACAAGAATTAACTTCAAATTGGGAACAAATGCAAGATGAAAGGTAGATTTAAAGATGAATGAAAAGCTAAAAATAGAGCAGACAATCACACTAGAATTTATAGTGGTTCGATCCAAGACCTACATCCACTACCTTGATTGTTCAACCAAGGATTTCCCAAACCAATCCACTATGAATGGTGAAATTCACAAGCTTTCACCAAGCTTTTACAATGGCTTTTATCAGGATTAGTCAAAACCTTTCACAATGGTTTTTACCGAGATCAACCAAAACCCAACAACTAACTTTTCTAAGCTAAGTTAGAACCTATACACCCAATCAAGCAATCCAAGCTTGAATAAATCCCTTATAGTGTCTCACACACTCTAAGTATACAAGATGAAGAGAAATGATGAAGTACCTATGATCACTGACTTGATATAAGTGGTACAAAGTGAAGTGCTTGAATCTTTTACAAGGATAGAAGTGAAGTGTAGAAAGTATGCTGAAGGTTTTTACAAATTTTTGAGCTCTTTTTGGACTTGGAAGCCTGGATTACTTTTCTAGTAGTTAGAAGCCTTTTAAATACTTGGAAAATTAGCTCTGATAGGTGTTAAGCCGTTTTTGACCGTTGGAAACAGTTTTGTGGCAGTTCTGGCGGTTAATTTGTCTTCTAATGCTCAATTCAAATTTTCTGACAGAATGATTTTAGTTGACTAACTACGCTCTTAGTCAACTAAGTCGTTTCTTTTTTCTGATCTTAGTTTCTAGCAGTGAGTGTAACAACCTTTTCCCAATCACTACCGGCGTTCGAGACCTCTGAGGAAGACCCACCAATTCCCGATCAAGCCTTACTTGAAATGTCCATTAGATCACTACATGTAATCACCATCCCATACTAATAATTAAGACAGTATACTTTCATAACAAAAATGGGAAACATAAACATGCTAATCAATTCAAGCTTCGATCCATTTAGTCATAAATGTATACATTAAAATCCACAATTTCCAATTATTTACTTATACTGTTATCAATAGTTGTTTACAACTCAATGAACAAAGAGCTACTACTTGACCTCTAATAGCAAAGTGACTCGGGATAAAATGCTATGAGATGCCTTTACCTATCTGTAGTAGATCATACGTACCGATGATTACATGCTAGGCCAATCCCTGTCTGCAAAAGGGAAAATAAGAGCGGTGTGAGTCTTATAGACTCAATGATCATCATTGACCCTGTGCGTAGGCGAAGAGGGGAAATAAACATAAAGGTGGAATGTTTAATAATCCAAGAGTAAGTGTAGGAAACACACTCCATTAAACTAAGAGATTTTATTTTTATACCTTGCAAGTCTTAAAAATAATAAATCACAAGTAACATATATGAAAACGATAGTAATTAAGGTACTCGAAAATCTTTCAACTCCGGATTCTAATTAATAGTAAATCCAATGGCAAGTGTATAATGAAGAGCCTCAAACATAAAATGCGAAATGACTGATCACCAATAAATATGTAAATTTCACTTGCCATGCAATGGTAAATTTCAAGTGTTAATGCCATGCATTGTGAAATAAAAATCCACAAGTGAGCATCATCCTCGGGTAGGTTTAGTATAGCCCTTAGGCTTAGTTTCTCATATATCATCACCTACTCGTGGGAATTGCCCATGCCACCATACGAATCGGTTCTTCGGGTCCCCCTTTACCTACTCATGGGAACTACCCATGCCACCCAATATAAATTGAGGCTTCAAGTCCCCTTTTATAATCAAATATCGATAATCAACAATTTCTACTTTATGCACAAAACCACACTTAACCTGGTGTGGTAGCAGGTCCTGCCCAGAGTACCTCAATCACGTTAAAATGAAAATCATTGCAATTGAATGCATTTACAAAACATGACAAATCGAAAACAATATAATCATAAATTGAATGTTATGCATAATTTATTTCAAAGCATGGCTAATCCATAAAATCAACATGTTAAGTTAAATCAATAAATTTATTTATTTTTATCAAATCCCATGAATAAAATAATGACCATTGGCCCAAACATCACACAAGCTTGCAAGGTATGATTTTGAAGTGAAAGCCATTGAAAGGTTTGTTTCCCCGTAATTAAAACCTTGTAGATATATACTTATGTATAGTATAAAAAAAAGGAATTTAAAATCCTTGATTGCAATCACAAACAACCTAGGACTTTCGACCAACTCATGCTTTCCACAATTTTGTCAACCATAAAATGTAACATATATAACATATTTATCGGGATATTGTTTTTGAAATTTAGCACCCACTCACCTCACAATACCGGGACACTACATTGCTATTTCTACTTGTCAATGGCTCATTATTTCCTCCAGCCTGCCATCGCAATGCATCTCCTTTACTTATTTCTCCTGAATATCGAAACCCACTTAATATATATATATATATATTATATTTTTTTCCACGCATTTTCTCTCTTTATAGTAGACTTCTTTTCCCTTCTCTCTAACTCTAAAATTTCTCCTTTTCGCTTGCTAACAGACTAGCCAACTAGATCTCCCTCCCCTTTTTTTTTTCTTTTTTTTTTATTTCTTGCTTTGTCTTTCTTGTTTTTTTTTCCTTGCTACCGATCTTCTTTCCAGTCGGCGCTTCTCTTTCTCTTCTTCCTTCTTCCTTTCTCTTCTTCCTCTTGCACCGTCGTTGCTCCCTCTCTCTTTCTTCTTCTTTTTCTTTCTTCTTTCTTCCCTCTCCTTCTTCTCATCGACGCTGCTGCTCCCTCTCTCTTCCTTCTTCTTTTCTTCTCTCTCTTCTTTTTCTC
>NC_030853.1:9395348-9401089 GCF_000208745.1 Theobroma cacao | reverse complement strand
GCATTCGATAGTAATCCCTTTTATTGTAAATGTCTCCGCTGGAAGTCATGGGCCCTTTTGTATTATGAATACAATCTAACAATGTGAATATGTGTATACAATGTAAATTGCTAAATACATGACTGGTATAGTGCATGTATATTATTATCGATATTGCCATTGTGTTTTGGCTATGTTCACACCCGAAAAAAAAGTGTGTGTATGCATAATATGATAAATTTGTTAAGCAAAGGTAAATGGATAGCCTTGCTTGGGCTTAGTGAGCTATGCTCTTTGAGCTCATGCGCCGGTCATGGCCAGAGAAATTGGGTCGTGACAGCCGAGCCCCCCCCCTTATGGGGTGTTACAATCTCCCCCATTTAAATAGAATTCATCCTCGAATTCAGGTCAACGTTGATTCATTAATTCCACTCGAGGCTCCTATTTCATTCCTTCCTTTATAAGGAATTTTGATTTTATCCCTCTCGTTTACTTTCAATCCTATTAAAATACTTTACTTGTAGTTATTATTGCCATTTTGTTTTTAATCAAATTGGCGATACCCTTCATAATCATTATCACTTATCGTTTTGATATCGAGCATGCCTTTATCTCCATCATTAACTTTAAACCATAACTCCATCTCAATAACCCTAATTTCGATCACATGTTACATTTATGTATACCTAATCACTCGCTTATTGCTTCATTTCTCATCAAACATCTCGGTATTCATTTATCTTATCCTTATTCCATATTAGGTAGTTTACAACATCATAAACATGCCATATTCATTCCTATACGTATTCTCAACGTTGGGAATCATATTTATCTTGCATTAATACAACTCCAATCTTCTCCACCTTTACGTTACTCACACATTCAGAATTTCACACTTCTACATCATTCTTGATTTAATGCGGTTCAAATTATATGGAAAAGCAATTCACTTGTTAATTTTTATCTTTAATTGTAATTCTGTCATTTGCCATTGCATTCTTTTCAGTAGTTCTAGTCCTTCATGCTTTAAAATATATTATCATTATCATGACTTGGAACTTTTTTGACCATCCTTGACAAAATTAGATTTTATCTTTCTTACTCAATCCCACCAATTTTCGCATTTTAATACCATATAGTAAATTTTTTTTTCCTTATCATTATACCATTTACGCAATTCTTCAGGCATATTGTATATAAAACTCAAGTTACTAAAAATAGTTTTTCACTTCCACCACTTACGTACGCGACTCCACATATACATATATATATTTATTTTAAACATCAACATTCATCACCATGTGTAGGGACTCCTGTCAACTATATTCGAATCGAATTCCTTTTTTACTTTACTTTTCTCATTTCCAACATTTTTAGTTTATCCTCCTATTTCACTTCCAAAGATCATATTTAGTCCACGAACATCATAATATAATCAATTTCCAATTAACTCTTTTGGCATTTAAGTTATCATTCAACTTACATCTTACCATACGTCATTTCTCATGTAATCCATATGAACCCACATTATGCCTATGCATAATTTTACATAATTTACATGCTTAAATCCTTCCTTACCATTTCCAATCATATATATAAATTCATTATATCACGTATCTTTACATCACCATGTCATTATCCATATCTCAATCGATAAATATCATTTCCATCTAATTATAATTCGGTATCCATGTATGCTTTACGTCTTATGGATCCGTCCAACTTCATCTTTACTTCCACCATATAGGTCTTTATTCATTTCGATATTACTTAGTCACATAAAATTTAGATTCATCGAGGTCATGTACACCTCTTGCATTTTTGAATACTAATTTCCATGTTAAGGGATTCTCATTCACCAACTTCATTATCGAGATTACCTCCAATCATCTTATACTATTCCTTTGCTCTAATATACCAGTACTTTCCTTTAGTGTCTACACAGTCAACTTTGACATTTATAAGAACTTAATATAGATTTTACTTAAATATCCTTCAACATCATCGCCAATATCCAATTTAAATCTCACACCGAGTAACCTCATAACTTATGCTTTATCCATTAAACCCCTTGAAAATTTTAAGTTCCACATTTCCTTATCGGACATGGCAATTATACTGAAGTAATGTTAACCACCGTTCGATTAGTACCCATGATTGTAGAATGCGAAACAAGATTATACCTAAGTGCTTCTCACTATCACTACAATTATCCACTTCCAACTTGCTTCTTTCCTCTTGTAACTACACAATTCAAAACTTCTTTCTATAAGATTCATAGCGAATTCTTCTTCAGTATTACTTTATAAATGTCCACCTCAAACTTATATCTCTCAATCTATAACTACATAACCCATGGTTTAATCATTAGGCCTGGTAGCAAGTTGCAACTACCACGTTATATCAATGTGCATATAAAATACACCAAAGTAATATCAGTCATCCTCATTGCCACATATAGTTTGGTATATTCGTTTCAAAACTTCTTATGCAGTTCCTATTTCTTTGTCACTTATTTATTCATTAGTCCTTTAAACAATTTGATCTGTAAGCATGTACTCATCCTCTAAGAAATTTAATAGTATTCGCTTTTGTTCATACCTCAGATTATGTTCTTTGATTTTAATACGTCACATAATTAACCTTGTCTTATCACCAGTCTCTTTCTCTTTGACTATATCATAATAAAAATGTAGATCTTCCCAACGGTACTATAAGTTCATTATGTTGTTATGCCAACCCCAATTTCCTTCGTTCACAATTTCTTCAATTGGTATTAACGTTTCTTTATATCTTTGAGTGCATTTTTAGTCCACTCAATATTCCTCTTAATTCATCACATTGCAAAATATCTTAGTAACTTTCCAATTCCCTTTTTTCTTACATGCCATGATATCTAAGTCAATGAAGAAACCTTTCGATTCAAGTCCTATTATCCAAATAATTTAAACCTCCACATAATAATGTTTAGTACCAAAGTTAACAAACTGACTTCAGCTTGCAATTTATTCCTACACTTCCACATTCTACTCATACGTCCAGTACGTGAGATGTTCTTAGCGCTATGGCACTGGACAGTTGGTGTCGCGACAGTGCAACTACTAAAAATTTCTTCCACAAGAAAATTCTCCTACCTATAAGACTACTACATTAGTCACATGCTCAAGGTCTAGTCAATACCTTTAAGTTCGTATTACCTCTTAGCACTTGTGATCAATTAGACAAGTCTCACTTAAAGACACCCTTTCCATATGGTATAACAAATTTTTAATTCCATACTACCACACATAGTTATTCACCCGTTCTAGTGTCCGTAATTCCTTTAACATTCGTAACTAATTGTTTTCCTTATCTTGCAACTCACATAGTCCAGTCATTTCAACTTAAAATTGTCATGAAATTAATCCATCTAGATCAACACCTTTTGTTTACCTTATTATTGATTCAGGAATTTCATATTTCCCTACTTCCATATTTACTTCTAGTCCTTTAATTCATTGGCTTCGTACTAGGCATAGCAAAATTTTAAGCTCATCCTTAGAGCATATTTACTTACTAACCTTTTACCTCACGATCACACATCAACTATATTAATCATTGATTTTTACCCTTAAGCTAATTCATGTAGTTATAACTATAACCATAATAGTTCAAATCAAATCTTGAGGTCTCAGAATCAGTTAATCAAAATCAATACCAGCTCCTTCTAAGCTGATGTACACATATTCAACACATATCTGCAAATATTTTAGAAGTTCAGCACCATTTATATATGGGCATAACAAGCTTAATTATCATAGTGCACTTACCTCTGTGCACATAAGTATTGGGTTACACCTCCCACAAGGCTTAGATTTATAAACCTCAACTGAATCTCAACAATCGTTATTTATTCCAGTCAAAATATGCCCCTTATTACCACTATCGTATGTTCTCGTTTATATTAACCTCAAATACCATTCATAGTCATCAATTTCTTCCAATTGACAATCATGGCTCAAATTTTAACTCCACCAAATGAATGAGTTATTACGGACCAATTAGTCCAACTCCACTTTCCTCCACCCTTAGTCGGAGGGTATATCATTACATCAACCTTCCCTCAGGAGCATTTGCTTAAAATCTTTCCAACAGCAACTCGTGTCTCGGGGGGCATCTCAAACCCAAACATCGGCAATCAATTCTCGTTATTTAATCATCACTTATAATCTCACAAGGTGGTTTTCTAAAATAAAGAGTTTATGCAGCCTCTTGCCTATAATCAGTGCTGCAGTCATTAACTAAAAATAAGACTCTACGTCGACCCCACTACTCCGCTGTTTGACACAAGAATATCCTAGGACTCGACTAAACCTAGTGCTCTGATACCAAGTTTGTAACGATCCTTTCCTGATCGCTACCTGCGTTCGAGACCTTCGGGGAAGACCCGTCAATTCCCGAACAAGCCTTACTTGAAATGTCCGTTAGATCACTACATGTAATCACCATCCCATACTAATAATTAAGACCGTATACTTTCATAACATGAATGGGAAACATAAACATGCTAATCAATTCAAGCTTCAATCCATTTAGTCATAAATTTATACATTAAAATCCACAATCTCCAATTATTTACTTCTACCACAATCATCTCTACAACCCGATAGACTCCCTGTAGGCCTGCTACTAAATCCTCAATGGTAATACCCCTAGCTGGGTGCCTATCTACATCACCTGAGGACTATCCCTCCTCTCACATACTCACTGACGTATCCGCCCTCACCGACCTAGTGGCCTTGCCACATCTACCTTGTCCCCTCCGGGTGGATGCTTGTGGCCTATTTGTCATCTCATGAGGGGCATCTTGCTCCCTCATCCGTCTTGAGACGGCTCGTGTCTTAGGCGGCATTCTTACCTAGACAAGAGCAAACACCTGTTATTAAACACATTTCATAATCATACTTAAGGAAAAAAGTAGTTTCTAAGATAGGGAATTTATGCAGTCACTTGGTTGTAAAATGTGTCGCGGTTCACACTTCACAACTGGAGTTCCCACATAAAGACCCGACTCTCCGCTAGACCAACAAAAAGAAGTTTTAGGACCTAGACAAACCTAGGGCTCTGATACCAACTTTGTCACGACCCAAATTCCGAGCCATGACCGGCATATAGGTCCAATGGACGTAATCTACTAAACCCAAGCAAGCCTATTATTTATCTTACTCATCATACCATCAAATATTGTTAAGTCACAAATTGTAACTTTAAACCAAAATAGTAATATACATTGCCAACTCGTACTGGCATTACTCATTTAAAATATACATACATTGCCTACAACATGTATCTTAATAATTTACATCAAGTTTGTCTATACATAACAAAATAATACTCGACTTCCAACGAAGTGACTCGGATGAATATACAGCTACCGAATGCCGAGCCGAATGCCGAGACACCTATCAAAAGATGGACACAGGTCTACAAGGACACCTCGTCCTAGTTACCGGCTACCTCGTGATCTGAAAACATGAATTTAAAAACGGTGAGTATAAACCCAGTGAGTGAACAAGGAAGGGAACAAGCAACAACAAAGGAAAATTTAAAATCATGATGCACTTGTTTCAAAACAATGCAATTTGGTTCATTCCTAATAAAACCCCTTATCGAGCCCTTAAGTGATTAATCATTTGAAAATCATGAACCCATACATAGCGAATCATTTGAAGAATGAAAGCTTCAATATTGCACAAGCAAGTCAAATACAACAACGAATCTTC
>NC_030853.1:9384990-9394196 GCF_000208745.1 Theobroma cacao | reverse complement strand
GGAAGAAGAAGACCAACTGCTGGAAAATTCAAGAAGCTGCTAGAAATTCAAGGTATTTATAGGCAATCTTATCCTTTCTTTTAAAATTATGAAAATGCCGCTCCACCAATTAACTTACTCTCCTCCAATCTTTTATGCAATCTTTTTGCTCTTTTAACACTGGGACAATATCCATAATGGTCTAAACATGCTCGTGTTCATAAAAACTTAAAATTTTAACCCGAGGTGAAAAATGACCATTTTGCCCCTGTTATGAAAATTGTTGAAACTTGTAGTTTTCTTTGTGTTTTCATCAGCACACATCATTTATACTATCTTATGCCTATTTAGGCCTTAAAATATCATAAAACTTTTTTCTGGAAGCTTATTAGAGAAAATGACGAAACTACCCCTAGCTCATATTATTACATCTATACTTAGTTACAAGCCTATAGAAGTTGGGGTATCACAGAAAAGCCTCAAACATAAAATGGGAAATCACTAATCACCTATAAATATGTAAATTTCACTTGCCATTCAATGGTAAATTTCAATTGTTAATGCCATGCATTGTGAAATAAAAATCCATAAGTGAGCATCATCCTCAAGTAGGTTTAGTATAGCCCTTAGGCTTACTTTCTCAAACATCATCACCTACTCGTGGGAACTACCCATGCCACCATATGAATCGGGGCTTCAAGTCCCTTTTTACCTACTCGTGGGAACTACCCATGCCACTCATTATAAATCAGGGCTTCAGGTCCCCCTTTACCTACTCGTGGAAACTACCCACGCCACCCAATATAAATCGGGGCTTCAGGTCCCCCTTTTTACAATCAAATATCGATAATCAACAATTTCTACTTTGTGCAAAAAGACCACACTTAACTTGGTGTGGTAGCAAGTCCTACCCAGAGTACCTCAATCACGTTAAAATGAAAATCATTGCAATTTAATGCATTTGCAAAACATGACATATCGAAAGCAATATAATCATAAATTGAATGTTATTCATAATTTATTTCAAAGCATGGCATATCCATCAAATCAACATGTTAAGTGAAATCAATAAATTTATTTATTTTTATCAAATCCCATGAATAAAATAATGACCATTGGCCCAAACATCACACAAGCTTGCAAGGTATGATTTTGAAGCGAAAGCCATTGAAAGGTTTGTTTCAATGTAATTAAAACCTTGTAGATATATACTTATGTATAGTATAAAAAAAAGAATTTAAAATCCTTGATTGCGATCACAAACAACCTAGGACTTTCTATTGACTCATGCTTTCCACAATTTCATCAACCATCAAATGTAATATATATAACATATTTATTGGGATATAGTTTTTGAAATTTAGCACCCAATCACCTCACAATAGCGGGACGCTACATCGCTATTTCTACTTGTCAATGGCTCGTTTTTTCCTCTGGCCTGCCATCGCAGTGCACCTCCTTTACTTATTTCCCTTGAATATCGAAACCTACTTAATATACATATATATTATATTTTTTTCCACCCATTTTTTCTCTCTACAGTAGACTTCATCTCCCTTCTCTCTAACCCTAAAATTTCTCCTTTTTCCTTGCTAACTGACTAGCCAACTAAATCTTTCCCCTTTTTTTTCTTTTTTTTTCTTTCTTTTTCCTGTTTTTTTTCCTTGCTACAGATCTTCCTTCGAGCCGGCCCTTCTTTTTCTCTTCTTCTTTCTCTTTTTCCTTCTTCTTTTCTCTTCTTCCTCTTTCTCCTCTAGCACCGTCGTTGCTCCCTCTCCCTTTTTTCTTCTTTTTCTTTCTTCTTTCTTCCCTCTTCTTCTTCTCTTCGACGCCATTGCTCCTTCTCCCTTCCTTCTTCTTTTTCTTCTCTCTCTTTCTTTTTCTCAAGCACTTAGTTCTTTCTTTCTCTCTTTTTTTTTTCTTTTTCTTTTTTCTTCTCTCTTTTCTTTCACTTACCGGCCCCTACACCATTCGACACTATAAAAATGCTTTGTTGACTCTTAATTGACCACATGGGCAGCTGCCCATGTGGGTCTCTCTTTTTTTTTTTCAGCTCTCTTCACTCTCTCACCACATGTCACCTTTCTTTTCTTCTTCAATGGTCGGGCCCCCGCCTTACGTGGTGTTACAATAAGCACTTAGTTGACTAACTTCCTTCTTAGTAGATTAAGTTGTTTTGTCTTGAAGTATAAATTTCTGGTAGTAGGCTCTTAGTCGACTAACCGACTTCTTGGTCGACTAAGTCTTCTCTGTTTCTCAAACCTCTTGAATCCATTAACTTCTAATTTGAATTTTAGTTAACTAACCCTTTATTATTCAACTAAGGAGCTTCTGTTTTGTTGATCAATTGTGGCTTCTTATACATATAATTTTTTATATGTTCCTTGGAATAATTTATTTATCATTGGCATACAATTCTTGTCCTGCACACTCAAGTAGAAATATTAGACACAAATGAAAGGGAATGTTTTATTATCATCAAAAACTAATGGAGCCAACACACCCATGGATCACCTTGGTGATAGTTAACACATAAACGCACAAAATAAATTATTATTCAGAAAGTTACCTTACCAAGTAATTTCATAATCACAATGGCACTTCCCGAAGCAATCCCACGAACGCCACAAGGAGCCAAAACCCTAGCCAATCAAGTGCTTGGCCTCCAACGGTAGTACACATGATTGCACTTGAACCTTCGACAAATGAGGGAGTTTTTTAACTATACTTTGTGCTAGCAAAAAGGACAACAATTGTCCTTATCTTTTTTTTCACAATCTTAGCCAAACCTCTCTCAAAAATTGCTTCATAAGCAATTTTTTCTTTCACACAAAGGGAGTGGTGGCAAAGAGAGAAAACGCTTTTCTTTTTCTGACAAAAACTAGGTTTTCTTCAATTGTGAAAAAATTTCATATGAAAAATAATTAAAAGCTGACTTATATAGTTAGGTTAAATTAACTTCAATTTTGCAATTAAGCCCTCAATATTATAACAGATTATAATATTGAACCCATTACTTAATTAAACTCTTTTAATTAAGTCCCTAGAAATTAAAATCAAAATTAATTTCCTTTATATTTTGCAATCAAGGCCTTATAATTATATCTATTTATAATTATGTCTAAAACTTAATTAAACTCTTTTAATTAAGTTTATAGAAGTTAGTTACCTAGCATGTGATTTAATTCTAACTTAAATCATCACTCTCCTAATTTAATTCAAATGCAATCATTATGTGTGACCCATTAGGTTCCCAACATGTTGGCAATGGAATTGATTAATAACTTAATTGATTAATATAAATTTCATTCAATTAATTTATAATCAATTCCATAGACCAAGATTGGCATCTAGCAATGCATCACGGCCACCTAATTGTTAGGAGAGTCAAAGAGTTCTTTGACAACCTTTTAGTGTACAATCTATCAGTGTAATTCATTCCCTCATCATATATCTCAGAGATGATAAGAGCTAGGTACACTGTTGTGAGACCTCAACCTCTATAGGCTCACAACTACGCATAAACGCAATAACACGGGCTAGGGGTAGTTTCGTCATTTTCTCTAAAAAGCTCCCAGAAGAAGGTTTTATGATATTTTAAGATCTAAATAGGCATAAGACCGACTAAATAATATGTAATGATGAAAACACGAAGAAAACTAGAGGTGGCAATATTTTTCATAATATGGGCAAAATGGTCATTTTGCACCTCGAGTCAAAATTTTAAGTTTTCGTAAATCCGAGTAGTTTAGATCATTGTGGACCTTGTCCCAGTGTCAAAAGAATAAAAGATTGCACAAGGGATTGAAGAAGAACAAGTTAACTTGCTAAAAAGCATTTTCATAATTTTCAAGGGAATTGGATAAGTTTGAGCTATAAATATCTTATCCTTCCAGCAGCTTCGTTAATTCCCATTAGCTTCTTTTTCTTCCTCCTTCCATCTCACGTTTGGTTCCCCCTCCATGGAAGCATGGTATGAAAACTTCATAACTTTCTCTCTCTAGCTCCAATTTTCATGCCTTTGTGCACCTTTTCATGGAACCCTTGTGCTTTTTCACTCTTTTACTTTAAAACCCTTGAAAAAATTCCACTTTCATACATTCTCTCACTAGCTAGGTGTTTAGAGAGAGAAAGAGAGAGAAAGCTCCCATAATAGCTTGGAAAAATTTATTAGAAAGAATTTCAAAATTACAAGCTACCAAGGTGAGTAGTGACTTAGAATTTATTTTTAGTGTTGGGAATGATTAGTAAGTAGACTTGTGAATGTTTGTAGTTGAGGTTATCCACTCATTTTAGAGTTATTAAGGTAGTGAAAATATATAGCCATTTAAATGGCAATTGGAAGCTAGCTAAGAGAAAGCTTTAGACTTTATAAGTATGTGAATTGACAAATTGGTGATGCTAATGTGATGATAGGTTCCAACGAAGCCCCATCATCCCATTTGGACAATTAGGGAAGTTAGGATCAGCTAAAGGCTCAAATAATACCCGTGAGTGAACTGCATTTCAAAATCGTTTTGGGAATGTGACTGTTTTATACAAAGCATTTAAATGATTTTATACAACTTTTCTTAAAAACAAGTGCTTTGGGAATAAGCGTTTGATAATTGACTTGATGTTGTGACATGTGGTTGTTATGGATTCATGCACTACTACATTATGTTGGTATATATGTAGATATATATGTTGTGCATGATGGTTGATATTGTGTGATGATTATAACCATGTGTGTGCACGATGTGGGGGGATACACATGCCGGTGATGGCGTGGTGAGGGAGGTGGATGATGATAGTGCATGTGTGCACGATGTGGGGGGATGCACATGAGCTGGGTGTGATGATGGTGATATTTGTGGTTATCTATGTATTCACATATATCTATGTTTATGAAATAAAAGCTTATGAATATGGCATATGATTGAAATGCATGTGAAACTTGACATGTTGAACTTTGGGAAATTATATGTGTTTTATGTTGTTTTTGTCATTTCAGCGGGATGGCCTTTTGTCCTGTTTGTCGCTGTAGCGAGAATGAATCTCACTACAGCGAGAAACTCTCAGGTTTTGAGGGTTTCACCAGACATGGTTCTCGCTACAGCGAAAGAGTTTGTGTTTTATGGCTTGAATCTCGCTGCAGTGAAAAACTTTTTGTTTCGCTTAGTATCTTGATCAATTGTTGCGCTATTTTCCACTTCTTTGGTACCATAGTTGAGCATGGACCCTTTACATTAAGTGATTTAATCAATTGGGGTTTTTCTAAGGGGTTATGATAAGCACTAAGTTAAATTGCATTGTTTTAAAATAAGTGCATCATGATTTTCAAAATTTTCCTATTGATTGCTTGTTCCCTTCCTTGTTCATTCACTGGGTTTATACTCACCATTTTCAACTTCATGTTTTCAGATTAGGAGGCAGTCGGTAACTAGGTTGAGGTGCCTTTGTAGACTCGACTCTTGGTAGGTGTCTCAACATTTAGTAACTGTACATTTTTTGAGTTTCTCCGTTAGACATCGAGTCTCCTTTTGACATGTATAGACAAATCTGATGTTAATTATTAGAATACATACTGTAGACAATATGTGTATATTTTAATGAGTAATGCCAGTACGAGTTGGCAATGGTTTTCATCATTTCGAATTGAGATTTTGAATTATGACTTTAGTAACTTGTGGGATGAAATGATAACCAAGTAATATAAATAGGCTTGTTTAGGCTTAACGGACTACGTCCATTGGGCCCATGCACCGGTCATGGCCCAGAATTTGGATCGTAACAAGTGTCTACTCTTATTGACGTCCATAGTTGCTTTTACAATTATAGCATTAGCTTTATAGAGAGTTATGAAACCTTTTTCATTATCTCTATGTTGCCTTGGCCAAGGACTTCAAAAAGCTAATGTTAACCAATAACTGATAGGATATGTCCTCTAAAACACCTGAGGTGATGATTCCTATCTTGACCACTCATTTGCCTTCACATGCTTCATACTATACCCAAAAGCATCCTATTTTGGCATCTTTGGTTAGGCACCCGTAGGGATGAAATCAAAGCATAGCACTCCACACATAAGACAACCTGGTGTCTCAAGTCTAGGGAGTATTTACACAACTGACACATGAGAAGTGTTGCATAGACACTAGAGTGTATTACCAAATGCACTTCTCATGGCGGGTCATGTTCAGTGAACTTGCTCTCTAAGGCAAGCACCTATATTCTAGTTCAAGGTATCTCTATACTTCAATCTATGAGATCGATTGCTTACTTTCAAAGTAAGGAACATAGAATATACCAGTTTTTAAGCATCATTGATGTCCAGTCTCAATGATACATTGACCAGGAACATTTTGAGATTATGCTTTGATGCATAAGGATCTTATAACTAAAACCCATTACAGTTCCCTTGCAAAGCATATTAATCTCATGGACTTCATCCAATTAGACTTATAACTCATTATAATTGATGTCTTACTGATGAAAGAAAACCTTTAATCATTCAACATGAATGATACTGTTGCATGATTGGAATCAAGCCTTAACCAATCCCAATTAGTTGCAGGGCTCATCCCAACATCTCCCACTAGCACAAATCCAATTGCTACCTCATCGTATGTGGATTCAATCCATTTAGCAATTATGTTTGCATGTAGACTCGTTTGTGCCCTTTAATGTGGTTAATTACTTTTATCTATCTTTGTGATGTCCATGCATCACATCATGTCATATTACTATATCTAGATTCAATGAGACCCAAGTTCTGCTAGTATGGCTCCATTGTTACACTAACAATGTTCAAAACCTTTTATTAGTTCCATGGACTAACGATCTAAGTATCTTCCTATTAGAGCCCTTTTAATAAGATGTATATGACTTTAATTATATACATGTACATAGTCCTCTTTTCTTCTTTAGAACCATTCCAACTAAACTATGTTGTATGCATCATATACATTTGTCACTTTTCATTGTACCATCTGCCCCTTTTAAATTTTAGCACTTTTTTTGTATACACATTGCATCCTATGTAATTGTATCACCAAAGATATGTATTCACTCCTACTAACCTCCTTTTATGTATGAGATAAATACACTTGTACATTTTATTAAATCTAACCCCTTGGATCCTGTTTAATAGAACAAAGTGTATAACTCTAATGAAAAACATATTTAGTAGTTCATCTCATATGAATAATACATCTTCAATGTATCTTACTAAATCCATGGAGTTCTCATACATATGATTATGTATCTCTATGCAAAATCTTAAGAGTTAGATTCCAATGTAACGGTGTAATAACTAAGAAACTCCTTTCTTAGTGTCATCATACTCCCACTAAATCCAAGATCCTTTGTGAGAGTAATAATCGAACTCTTTTGAATTTTTTGTGATGTTGTATACATACTTCTCAATGTATGCTTGGAATCATATTGGTTTGGGATAATATAATTGGCTACATTTAACTTGGAGAGATATGGACCAAATCATATCACTATATGAATTTGCTTTCTTCTTTGAACAAACATCTCTATGTTCTGTTCATAAGAAAGTTCCATTTCACATGTATCTACATTCATTTTTTGAATGATTAATTAATAAGTAAGAGTAATCTTCACTAAGATCATATCTTAATAAGAGTACTTCATACTATATAGCTCATATGATCTTATATTTGAGTTCTCTGAACATTTCTGTCACAGCCCAAATACCAAGCCATGACTGGCGCATGGGCCTAATGGGCATAGCCCACTAAGCCCAAGCAAGCCTTTTGATGCAAACCTGATAAGCATTCCCAACCATCATTTCTAAAACAACATATTGAAATTCTAAACTAAAAATATTTCAGTAATATTCTATAGTGACCCAAAACTCACAATTTTATCATGTCAAAAAAATGTCACTCATTTGCCAACTCTTAGTGGCATCGGTAATCAAATATACATAATTGACTTATAATATGGATCTTAGTGGATTACATTACATATACGCGTTCACAGGTAACAGATCCTTGACCGTCAGCGGAGTGACCGTGGGTGAAGGTACAGCTATTGAGATGTCATAGTACCTACCAAGAAGGCGAGCATACGTGGACAACTCAATCTAGGTCCCAACTGTCTCCAAATCTGAAAACATGAAGTTTAAAAATGTGAGTATAAAACTTAGTGAGTGAACATAAGAAGAGAACAAGGAATCGATAGAAGGAATTTGGAAATCATGATGCACTTGTTTCAAAAACAATGCAATTGATTTAATTTCTTACTAAAAACCCCTCATTTCAAACTTTGATCAATAACCTCATAGTGTTGCAAAAGCCCATGATCAATCCATGAAGTTAAATGGGTGAAAAATAGGTCAAAGCAAGCAAGGTAGCAAGCATGGTAGGAAGTTTCTCGCTGCAGCGAGAAACAGTCTCAGTTTGTATATGTATTAGTTTTTCTATCATATCTCCCACTACATAAGTTTAATTGATCTGATTTTTGGACCATTAGAAAGCTAAGAGGCAAGGATACAACTTTTTATGTTTATCACTTTTCCCAGTTTGGACGGAAAGGTGGTCCAAATCTTCATTGAAGTGAAAGCACTGCACCAGAACTCGAGAGTTTCTCGCTGCAACGAGAATCAGGCCAGTGTGACCCCCAAAACTTGAGAATCTCGCTGCAATGAGAAACAGAGCACTTTAATTGAAATGGGTCTTGTTACATCAAAAGCCATTTTCTTGTTGAAATGAAAAGCAATTTGAGAGCAATTAACAATGCCAACTTGCAACACAATCCCAAATATTTTCATAACTTTCTATAACACACACATATATATACATATGCATTCATCATCATGTGTGCACTCTCTACTCGTACACTTCAACATCATCATGTGTGAACCCCCTACTCGCACACTTCAACATCCTCACACAACATTATTCATCAATGCACAATGTATATTCATATACATACATACCAACATAATATAGAGCACAAGGATTCATCCTTTTACACATTTCACATTTTCACAACATCAAAGCATTTTATCAAAGGCTTGTTCCCCGGCACACATTTTTAAACAAAGGTTGGATAAAATCATTCAAATGTTTCATCCAAATACATTTACATCTCCCAAAGCAAATTTTGAAATGCAAGTTCACTCACCAGTCTTGTTGATTTTTTTGCTTGACTCTAACCTCAACTAATACTCCAAATGGACATGTGAGGCCTTGTTGGAACCTATACACACACAA
>NC_030853.1:9333858-9384476 GCF_000208745.1 Theobroma cacao | reverse complement strand
AGGAATCTCATAACTGCAACCCATTACAGTTTCCTTGCAAGGCATATTAATCTCATGGACTTCATCCAATTAGACTTATAACTCATTATAATTAATGTCTTATTGATGAAGGAAAACCTCTAATCATTCAACATGAATGATACTGTTGCATGATCGAAATTAACCCTCAACCAATCCTAATTGGCTGCAGGGCTCATCCCAACATCTCCCACTAGCAGAAAGCCAATTGCTACCTTATCGTATGTGGATTCAATCCATCTAGCAATCGTGTCTGCATGTAGACTCGCTTGTGCCCTTTAATGTGGTTAATTACTTTTATCTATCTTCATGATGTCCATGCATCACATCATGTCATATTACTATATCTAGATCCTATTAGACCCAGGTTCTTCTTGTATGGCTCCATTGTTACATTAACAATGTTTAAAACCTTTTATTAGTTCCATGGATTAATGATCTAAGTATCTTCCTATTAGAGCCCTTTTAATAGGATGTATATGACTTTAATTATATAGATGTACATAGTCCTCTTTCTTTCTTTGGAACCATTCCAGCTAAACTATGTTGTATGCATCATATCATTTGTCACGTTTCATTATACCATCTGCCCCTTTTAAATTTTGGCACTTACTTTTTATATACATTGCATCCCATGTAATTGTATCACCAAAGAATTGTATTCACTCCCACTAACCTCATTTTGTCTATGAGATAAATACACTTGTACATATTATTAAATCCAACCCTTTGGATCCCATATAATAGAACAAAGTGTATAACTCAATCATAAACTTTGGCAAAGTAGAGGCTTCTATAAGCTTCCTCTTCTTTAACTTTGTCAAGGAAATTTTTTTTTTTTAGTCCTTCTTTTGTCCATCTTTACCATAAAGATGTTTGAGAATATTTCCCAATTAGTGCCATTATCATGGTTGTCTTCCCAATTCATAATTAAGGCAATATAAATTCCATCTCATGGAAGTACACTCCTAATTATGAATTGTATTTGGTAGAGATTATGGAACGAACAACCTTTCGCTTGAGAACGTTTTTCAAGTCCTAGTACCTTTAAAAAGGGTTTTGTCTAGTAAGTTTGATTTGCATCCAAGATGCACCATAGTGACATATTATTAGCCATTTATATAAATTATGTCTAAATAGATAAAATAAAGCAATACATAAATATCATGCATAACTATTTAAAACAAGGTTTTAAAATTTTTAAATAGTTCTCCCACTATTTTCTACAAGATGATAACCCTCCATATCACCTCGAGAGATCTCTGCTAAGATTCTCTTAGTGGGCTAGGATCCCATCCATCAAGTCATGGCCTTGAGTGTGCTCAACAAACCATGATAGGTGGATTAGGTAGGTAATTGAGATTACCAATTGTATCTCTATACAACTCCTAGATCAGCTAGGTGACAACACATTGCCTAAACATATCATATATGTTTCGCCTAGCCTTTGCCTCTAGTTTCATAATAATCAAGTTTCCAAGCATCCGAATTTTATGAAACTAGTTGAGTAAGACCCACCAATAACTCAAACATACTCGTGTAAAAGTGTGACCTTGAGTGTGCTCAACAAGTCTCCGATTAAAAGAGTAGCCAGGTTATCTTGCTATATAGTGGAAGGCAACTTGCTCATGCATGGCATGTGACTCAATATATAATGAAGGATTTTGTTTTCGCCTTTATTAGGGTCTCATCTTTGCATGCATGGCATTTATTAAATCGCATAAAATAAATCTATCACATGCATACTACTTTGGATGATTATGGACATTAACTATACTAATTTCCTTGAGCCATCAAAGGAAACTAGCTTGGTCAAACCTAGGGGATTACATATAAAAATTTTCAACAAAATTTTGTAATCTCCTTGTCCTTCTTGGTGCCTTGGATCTCCATCGTCAATTTTCCCAAAATTCAATTCCTAATCTATCCTAATTCTAATTCCATTTGAATGTAGAAACCTCGACTTACATTCGAGGGGAGTAAGATAAGGAAAGAATTTTACAAACTGAGATAAAGAGATAAGGCAGGACATGCAAGCCCTATTTCAAAAATACCAAGAATATACATTCAACCATAGCATAATCATATTGAGTCTAAGTCCATAATCATCCAAATATATTCATCAATATGAATAAAATTTAAAGACATGTCTCATTCAAATTGTTAATCATATGAGGTATTTGAGATTAGCAATTTTCAACATTTGAATTTTACCAATTTCAAATTTTTGGGTAACCATTTAATTCTATATATATGGAAACTTCTTTCATATATGGTAAGTATTACTAATCAAAATTAGTAATTTATCCATTCCTAATCTTCTTAGGATTAGAATTAAATTTTTATTACAAATTACAAATTAAAACATTTTTAATTTGTGCTCCTAAACATTTTACACAACCTATTATTAATTTCATTTAAATAAAGATTGAATGTCTATTATTACCATATCTTATTAGGAAATAACTTAGACAATTTAATCTTTAAATTTAATGTCAAATTAGAATTATCTTCTTGTAAGAAGTCAATTCAAAACAAAATTTGTCCATAAATATTTAGACTCCCATTACTCCTAGGAATCTAATTCCTAAGTTAATGTAGTCTTAAATTATTTAAATTTTGACACTCTTAAATTAAGGAATCACATTCCATAATTGATGAAATAAATTATCAATCTTTATGGAACATATTCCATAAATATTTAATTGGCTAATGAAGATATTTTAACTTCCATAATTTTAGAAATCACATTTCTTTATTTGTGGATGTTAATGCATCATCTTTGACATCCTTAATTTTAGAAATCATATTCCTTAAATAAAATATTAAAAAATCATCATAATTATGGAACTAATTCCATAACTTATGCTCAGCCAATTAACTAATTTAATTGATCATTTATTGGTGTAAAATTTTGACAAATTCTATGTCTTAACCAAGATAGTGTCTTGCTGCAGACAACAGCTGACATGTCCTAGATATATGGCATTATGGTGGTGTATCTTTAGGAATTTAATTCCAATAAAATTTATCCTATAGATAACTCATGGAACTATTCCAGAATAAATTTTCAGGATTTTAGGAGGTGATTTGGCTATTCAAAAAATTAAAAAAACATGACCTTTATCTGCGGGAGGCAGAATTGGTTTTTGAGACCTTTTGAAATTCTTTGTGACTAAAACTTAGGAATTTAATTCCTAATAAAATTTATCCTAATAGATACTCATGGAGATATTCCATAATATTTTCTCAGGATTTTAGGAGACGTTTTTGGCTGTAAATAAAAAATAAAAAACATGACCTTTATTTGTAGAGGCAGTTTCAGTTTTGTCTTTTTTTTGAAGCTATTTGGTGGCATTAAATCAGGAATTTAATTCCCAACTAAATTTTCCTTGATAGAAAACTTATGGAACAATTCCATAGTAATTTTTCAGGATTTTAGGAAACGTTTTTGGCTATTAAAAAAATTCAAAACCGTGGCTTGCTGCTGCAAAGGCAGTAACAGTTTTGACTCCACCAACTTAGTTTTATGAAGGCTTAATTCTAGGGATCTAAATCCTTCAAATCCTTGGCAAAAATTTGGATAATTTATGGAACCTTTCCATAAAAAATCCTCAGCCAATTGGTGCAACTAATTGCACAAATTTAGGCCTTTCTTGGTTGCCAAGTCAAACAAAACCGTACTGTCACTACTGCAAACAACAGTTGTTTCAACCACATTCTGGTAGCTTTACCTCCACCATTTGCCATACATAATCACCCATCTTAGAAAATTTCTAATGTGTATTGATCCCTTAATTTTCCTGCATTTTATGAAGCATTTAAGCCTCTCTTTTATGGCTGAAAATGGACCAATACCATGGCTGGACAGAATCGAATTCTGCCATTTAAATCACACCATAATGTCATGAGATCGAATCTTTATTTGCTAAATTAATTTGTGCATCTCATGCACTTGTTAAGCTACAATATTTTGACATTAAAATGAGATTAATATTATGATAAATAAATTTTAAAATTTATAATTAAAATCTATCTAGAAAACAAAATAACTAGAACAAATTGTAAAATTTTAAAACTTACTAATTTGTGTAGAACAGAACCCGAACACCTCATATTCCTTTTCAACAAGGCATTAACAACATTAGACATAAAAATGTGTTAAAATCAAACCAAGGAAGGCTATGATACCACTGATACCATTGCTAGACAACCAAGACATGCCTCCACCCATGGATCACCTTGGTGATATTTAACACATAAAAGTACAAAATAAATTATTATTCAAAAAGTTACTGTAATATCTTGTACTTGATGTGGTGACTAATAAAGCTTATTGGATGCCAATTGAGGTTAATTATAATGTTTAAAAGTGATGAAAGATGAAAGGAATAGTTCGGGATAAAATATTTCGCACACAAGAAAATAATAATAAAATAATGATATTTTTATCAAAGAAGATTTTGTGAGATAAAAGTGATTCGGAAGTCAATTGAGGCATAATAAGTTATTTTTGGTACCAAGGAGACAAAAGGAGACAAGAGGAAATTTTTGGAATAAAATAATATTAAAATATTAATATTTTGTTCAGTGTCAGAATTTTCCATAAAGAAGGAGTATATGGGCAACCTAAGTGGGGGAGAAGAAGAATGAGAAAACTTTCAGAGAAAAATGACGTTAATGGGACCGCGTGTCTTTATTAAGTAAAGATAGCACGGGTAAATAAATATTTTAAATATTATGGGGACACCGCGTTAGAGTCCAAACTTCATACTTTGTTTGTACATGTGTAGAAAAAGGTAATGGAAGAAAATTGGAGTTAAATGAGTGTTGGGAGGACTAAATTAAAATGGAAAGAAACTTAAAGGGTAAAACGGTAATTTTACATAAAGCTTGGTCAAAGCTTCCAAAGGAATCTTTGACTCTCATCCTTATCAGCCCAAACCAGTCCTTATCTCCTCCAACAAGATATTTCTTCTTCATTCTTGAAGCTTCCATGCCATTTTCTCTTTGTCGCCATGAAATCAAGTTTTCTTCACTTTCCTTTTCATGTTTTCTTTTCCTTTCTTCTCCAAACTTCTTAAGCACTAAATTTACAGTCTTTAACCCCAATTTCCAGCACATCTAAACCCTAGGAGGATAAGAAAGAAAAAGAGAGAAAAGAAGAAAAAGCTTGATTTTGGTGATTCAAGCAAGGAACAGTAAGAATTCTTGTTTTTGGCTCGAGTAGTCCTTGAAAATGAGTTAGTGACTTAGAGAAATGTCTTGTGGCAGCAAAGATTGGCTTGATTGGAGAAAATTTGGTAACATGTAAGCCAATAAACCCATGGGTACATGAAGGACCCAAAGTGGAAAAGGAAAATGGTAAGCTTAACACTATGTTTTAAAGCCTATGGTTAGTTGAATATTGTGAGGAATTATGGTTGTTGAAAGGATTTATTTGCCTAAGCTAGTTGAAAATTATTAAGATTGTATGGCATGTTGTTTGAAAGAAATGAAAAAGGAATATTGTGTATGGAGGATTGAGAAACAAAGTATTGAAAGTTAGATAGATAACGATACATGTAAACTAGGAAATAATCAAGTGAAAGTGAGAATGATTGTTGCTGCCATATATGTGGATTATGTGTGGAAATATAAGATTGATTTGGTGAAAATTATTTAGAAAGGTTGAAGTAGGCGCGTGACATCATAAATAAGTTATCGGTGATATAATCTAAGGAATTTCGAAAGCAATGGATATAAGTAATTTTGGTAAAAATGTATTAAGATGTGAGTAAATTGAATATGGTTTCATGATAGGATGAAAAATATAAATTTGAGTAAGGATTACTTGATTGAAGTGCTGCCTGTATATGTATGTAATTAAATATATTGAGTGCAAAAATAAGGTTAAAGAACTGTGGTGGTGTGCTGGAGTAAATAACGAGCGACCGACCAGTGAAAATAGTTAGAGACACCTTCGAACAAATAGCGACTTAATATCTCATTGTTGCCAGCTGAGTGAACTTGCATTTCAAAATTTGCTTTGGGAAATGTAAATGTATTTGGGTGAAACATTTGAATGATTTTATCTATCCTTTCTTTAAAAATGTGTGCCAGGTAACAAGCCCGTGATAAAAATGTCTCGATGTTGTGAAAATGTGAAATGTGTAAAAGGATGAATCCGTGTGCTCCTATATTATGTTGGCATGTATGTATATAAATATATGTTGTGCATTGATGAATAATGATGAGCTAATGATGACCCAGCTATGTGCGAATGTAGGGAGTGCACATGAGCTGATGATGACCTAGCTATGTACAGATGTAGGGACTGCACATGAGTTGAGGACCGGTGGGGAATTCTAGCTGTGTGCTGATGTAGGGAGTGCACATGAGCTGATGATGACCCCGCTATGTGCGAGTAGGGAGTGCACATGATGATGATGATGATGATGATGATGATAATGATATGGAAATGTGCGAGTAAGTAGTGCACATGACGATGAATGAAGTAGGGTGGTGTACGTGTTTATATATGTTTCTATATGTATATGTGATAGAAAGTTTATGATTATAATATATGATTGAAATGAATAATGAAAACTTGAGTATTGTCAATGTGTTCAATTTAATGTGCAATGTGGCATGAGTGGATATTCCTGGTGGCATTGAAAACCCCTTGGATTTTATCTGGCTAGAATTTTATTGCAACGAGAATGCCTTTTCGCTGCGGTGAGAGTCAATATATTATGCTTGACTTGCTTGAATTCTACTAAAGTGTATACTTCTCAACTTCTTTGTTGTTCATGAGTTTTTTGTCATCAAATGACTAACCGACCAAGGGTTTGAGTGAGGGGTTTTTAGTAAGAAATTAATTCAATTGCATTTTTTTTGAAACAAGTACATCATGTTTTCTAAAACCTTCATTAATGTTGCTTGTTCCCCTCCTATGTTCACTCACTGAGTTTGTACTCACGTTTTCAAAATTCATGTTTTAGGTTTCCTGAGTTAAAGGTGATTGGATCCTAGAACGAGGTGCTCCTCCCTATACATTGCTCGGTAGGTTTAACGTGACACAAGTGTTATCAATCGTGCCCAAAGTCACTCCACTGACGATCAAGGTCTAATTATGTGTATATGAATATTTAATGTGAAACATTAAGAATCATTTGTTAATCTATTTATGAATATATTGGTGGATGATGCCATTATGAATGTATGATTGGGTTTTAAGAATCGTTTTCAAAGAAACGGTATTTGAGCATTTCGAGCGTTGGATTCTAAAGGAATAGGGATTAATGTATAAGATCAATTAAGTAGGCTTGCTTGGGCTTAGTGGGTTGAGCCCATTGGGCCCTTGCGTCGGTCATTGCCCGGAAATTGGGTTGTGATAGTTACCTTGCCAAGTAATTTCATAATCACAATGGCACTTTCTGAAGCAATTCCGCGAACACCACAAGGAACAAAAATCCTAGCCAAACAAGTGCTTGACCTCCAACAGTAATACACAAGATTGCACTTAAACCTTCAACAAATGAGGGAGTTTTTTAACTATACTTTATGCTAGCAAAGAGGACAACAATTGTCTTTTTCTTCTTTTTCACAATCTTAGCCAAACTTCTCTCGAAAATTGCTTCATAAGCAATTTTCTCTTTCACACTAAGGGAGTGGTGGCAAAGAGAGAAAACGTTTTTCTTTTTCTAATAAAAACTAGGTTTTCTTCAATTGAGAAAAACTTTCATATGGAAAATAGTTAAAAGGTGACTTATATAGTTAGATTAAAATAACTTCAATTTTGCAATTAAGCCCTCAATATTATAACACCTTATAATATTGGGCCTATTACTTAATTAAACTCTTTTAATTAAGTCCTTGAAAATTAAAATCAAAATTAATTTCCTTTATATTTTGCAATCAAGGCCTTATAATTATAACTATTTATAATTATGTCTAAAACTTAATTAAACTCTTTTAATTAAGTTTATAAAAGTTAATTACCTAGCATGTGATTTAAGTCTAACTTAAATCATTACTCTCTCAATTTAATTCAAATGCAATCATTATGTGTGACCCATTAGGTTCCCAACATGTTGGCAATGGAATTGATTAATGACTTAATTGATTAATATAAATTTCAATCAATTAATTTATAATCAATTCCATAGACCAAGATTGGCATCTAGCAATGCATCATGACCACCCAATTGTTGGGAGAGTCAAAGGGTTCTTTGACAACCTTTCAGTGTACAGTCTATCAATGTAATTCATTCCCTCATCATATATCTCGAAGATGATAAGAGCTTGATACAGTGTCATTCTTATTGATCTCCATATTTGTTCCTGCAATTATAGCATTAGCTTTTATAGAGAGTTATGAAACCTTTTTCATAATCTGCACGTCACCTTGGCGAAGGACTTCAATAAGCTAATGTTAACCAAGAACTAATAAGATATTTCCTCTAAAACACTTGAGGTGATGATTCCTATCTTGACGACTCATTTGCCTTCACATGCTTCATACTATACCCAAAAGCATCTTGTAAAAGCATCCTTGGTTAGGCACCCGTAGGGATAAAATCAAAGCATAGCACTCCACACATAAGACAACCTAGTGTCTCAAGTCTAGGGAGTATTTACACAATTGACACATGAAAAGTGTTGCGTAGACACTAGAGTGTATTATCGAAAGCATTTCTCATGGCGGGTCATGTTCAATGAACTTGCTCTCCAAGGTAAGCACCTATATTCTAGTTCCATGTATCTTTATACTTCAATCTATGAGATCGATTGCTTACTTCCAAAGTAAAGAACATAGAATATACCAGTCTCTGAGCATCATTGATGTCCAGTCTCAATGATACATTGACTAGGAACATTTTGAGATTATGCTTTGATGCATAAGGATTTCATAACTGCAACCCATTACAATTCCCTTGCAAGGCATATTAATCTCATGGACTTAATCCAATTAGACTTATAACTCATTATAATTGGTGTCTTATTGATGAAGGAAAACCTTTAATCATTCAACATGAATGATACTATTGCATGATTGGAATCAAGCCTTAACCAATCCCAATTGGCTGCAGGGCTCATCCCAACACACGATCTTTCCAAGAAATGGGATGTGAACTTAAGCTATATTTTGTGGATGAAAAACTGTAAAAGAAAGTGTTATAGTTAAGATAGTGATTATAAATAAATGCTTCTTGGGAGACAACCCACGCATTTTAGCTTGACTTACTTAGTTTAAATTATTTTTTCATTTATTCATTATTAAATACCATTATTTATTGATTTTTCTAGGTACCTGTAAAAAAAAGGTAAAGGTCAACATTGCGACCCATGAGAGGAAGCATCGCGGCACCTTGGCATAGAAGGGAAAGCGTCGTGGTGCCCTAGTTTCGACACTACGTCAAGCACAATGCACTCTCGCAATTGAGCAGACGATGAAAACTTATGCAAAACATGTGGGCATGGATATCACTACTTTCCCTGTGTTGCCAAATGATCCCACCATTATTGCTAGAGCTACTGATGACATTAACGAAGAGGACGTTTAGATATTCTCTCTTTTATGGCTTAATTGATAGAGGAGTTTTTGTTTTCCTTTCTTTTTATTTTTATTTTTTTAGGCATTAAGGATAATGTTTAGTTTTAAGTTTAGGGGGTGTCTTTAGATTTTGTTATTGTGTGCCTTAATGTACTTTTCTTTGTGTGTCTTTATTTATTTTCATTTTCTTATCTTTATTTTATTTGTTTTAAATTTGTCTTTTGTTTTGCATGTTTTGTTAGCTTTAATTTTTAGCTTTTATATTTTAAAAATTAAAAAAAAAAAAAAAAGTTGAGTTGTTTTGACACCTTGTTATGATTTTCCATATCTTACGATGATATTTTGATTATTTTATGATTTTAGCTTTTGGGAAGAATATGGATAGGATTTAAGTTTGTGTTGATATTCTTGTGATAGCTTCATTATAGAATATGACTTCCAATAATTTGAGCACTATATTCTTTTACTTAAAATTGTGATGTGATTTAGAAAAAGTTTATCTTAATAAAAATATAGTGAAGTTAGGAATTCTAGAATTTGTTTGATTATCTCTTGAGGTGAAATCCTAGTTAACATCTAAGATAAGAAATGATTTAGGCCATCTTTGGACCATTTGAGCTTATTCGAACCTACCTTGTTATATATTTATCCCTAGTAACCCCTTTTGAGCTTAATTTTCTTTTTCTTTGTTTAGCCACATAATAACAAGCCTAACTTTCAAAATAAAAGTTTAATGTTGTAACCTTCACTCCTAAGCATGTATATCAGTTTTTAAGAAGTGTATCGAGCTAGTTGTTGAAAAAGGTAGAAAAAAGTGGAGATGTTGAAAAAATTCAAAATTATTAGAATTTACCCCATTACTTACTATAAAAGAAATAAGTTTTAGGGTGTAGAATTATGATGTATATATAAAAAAACATAAATTTCAAAGAAAAATGAGTTGCTTGGAGAAGAAAATAAAGCTATATGTAGGTCCTATAATGAGCATGTGTTGGCTCCATTAGTTTTTGATGATAATAAAACATTCCCATTTATTTATGTCTAATATCTTTACTTGAGTGTGTAGGAAATTAATATATGAAATTAATTTATTAACTCTTCAAAGAGTATTTTTGATAGAAAAAGAGGGATAAAATTAACAAGATGTAACTGAATAACAAGGAGGAAGCTTATTGGTGAAACAAGGAAGAACATTGGTTGACCAAATTTCAAATTGGAGAAATGGCGGGCTGAAGAGTTTGAGAAACAGAATCAATTTAGTCAACCAAGTTAGTCGACTAAGTGCTCTCTACCAGAATCTGCAAACTAGAAACAAAACCAACTTAGTCAACCAAGTTAGCCGACTAAAAGCTCTCTGTCTGCAATTTGAACCAGAGTGCTACAAGACAGATTAATGGCTAGAACTCATTCTCAACTATTTCCAACGGATATAAACTGCCAAACTACCATAAGAGTTGAATCTCCAAGTATAAAAGGGTCTTGCAACAATTAGAAACAAGTTTTGAGAAGCCTTGAATGAGATTTGAGCTATAGAAAGTAGAAAAACCAAAAAAGCTTCATTGCACTTGTCTGCACTTAAACGCCTACTCTTTGTATTTGTATTTAGCACTCAATCTTGTACCAATCAGATCATCCAGTGATCATAGGTACTTTCTTTTACTACTTCTCTTGTATTCTTAGAGTGAGGGAGTCACTCTAAGGGGTTATTCAAGCTTGGGATAGCTTGATTGTTAAAGGTTGTGGTTGAGCCTTGGAAAACCACTTTGGGTTTTAGTTGAGCCTGTGAAAAACTAGTGTAAAAGGTTATGGCTGAGCCTGGTAAAAGCCATTGTAAAAGCTTGGTGGAAGCTTGTGAATTTCACCTGTTGTTAGTGAGTTTGTGAGAAAATCCTTGGTTGGATAATCAAGTACTGGATGTAGGTCTTGGATCGAACCACTCTNTTGGTTGGATAATCAAGGTAATGGATGTAGGTCTTGGATCGAACCACTCTAAATTGCTGTGCATTTTATACTTTGTTTTTGTTTTCTTAAGTTCTGGAAATTAGTTTCCAATCTTGTCAAGAGCCAAATTGTGTTATTCACCCCCCTCTAGCACATATTATAGGGACCAACAATTGGTATCAGAGCAAGTTCCCTGCTATTAAGGCTTAACATCCTTTGGGAGTATCCAAATGGCTCAACAAAAATCAGTAGTGGTTGAGGGACAATCAACAAACAGACCACCTCTATTTGATGGCTCTAATTACCCTTATTGAAGCATTAGAATGTCAATTTACATTAGAGCTATAGACTATGAAATGTGGGATGTCATAACTGATGGACCCTTTATGCCCTCAACCGTAAATATAGTGACAAATGAGTTGATCCTCAAGCCAAAGTCTGAATCGACTGAGGCTGAAACTAAGAAAGTTCAAATAAACTTTAAGGCCATCAACACGTTACATTGTGCCTTGACCCCCACTAAATTTAACAAAGTCTCAAGCTGTACAATAGCTAAACAAGTGTGGGAAAAACTTAGAATAATCCATGAAGGGACTTCTCAAGTAAAGGAGTCCAAAATTGCTCTCTTAACACATAGTTATGAAATGTTCAAAATGGAGCCTGGTGAAGACATCACCAGCATGTTTGATAGGTTTACAAACAACACAAATAAATTAAGTCAGCTAGGCAAGCCTATCCCTAAACATGAATTAGTTAAGAGACTGCTTAGATGCCTACTAAAATCTTGGAAGCCAAAAGTGACTGCCATTAGAGAGGCTAAAGATCTAAACATCATCACACTCGATAAGATTTATGGTTCTCTTCTTACTCATGAGTTGGAGCTTAAGGAAGAAGAAGACCAAAAGGAAGCAAAGGAAAAGAAAAAGAGCATTGCACTTAAAGCCAGCATCCTTGAAGAAGAGCTGGAAGAGCTTTCCTGTGATAATGATGAAGAATTAGCTCTAGTTGCAAGAAAATTCAGAAAGCTAATGAGCAGAAGAAATCAAAGGCTAACTAAAAGAGGTTTCAGGAAAGACCAAGGTGCTTCATGGAAAATAAGGAACAAAAATGACTCCAACAAAAGGGAAGAGATGATCTGCTACGAATGCAAGAAACCTGGTCACTTCAAGTCTGAGTGTCCATTACTGAAAGATGAAACCCCCAAGAAAAATAAGAAATTCAAGAAAGCAATGGTGGCTGTTGCATGGTCGACAGTGACACATCAAGCTCTGAAACTGATGATGAAAAATATGAGGAAAGAGCAAACATCTGTTTAATGGCACAAGAGGATGAAACAGAGGTTAAGCTGGACTTAAAGGAAACATGTTCAAAAGCTCAACTCAAAAAGAAACAGCCTTGGTACTTGGACAGTGGCTGTTCACGGCACATGACAAGACATGAAATGCTATTTACTCAACTGGATAAGAGAAAGGGAGGAACCGTATCCTTTGGAGATGATTCAAAAGGAAGAATACATGGTATAGATACGATTGGTAAGAATTTCCAAACTCAAATTAGTCATGTGTTGTTGGTTAAAGGCTTAAAGAATAATTTACTAATTATTAGTCAATTATGTGATAAAGGATTTAGAGTGTGCTTTGATTCAACTAAGTGTGAAGTGATAGATATGAGTACAAATAAAATCTCATTTATAGGAAATAGATTGAAGAATATGTATGTAATTTTTCTTGAAGATCTTGAAGTAAATAGTGAAGTATGTCTTGTTGCAAATGCTGAAAATGATAGTTGGCTATGGCATAGAAGATAAGGACATGTGAGCATGCATACTATGTCAAAATTAATTAAGAAGAATCTTGTTGCTGGACTACCTGAGTTAAAATTTGAAAATGATAAGATATGTGATGCTTGCTAACTAGGAAAATAAGTTAGGACACCCTTCAAGTCTAAGAAAATTGTGTCAACATCTAGACCTCTTGAATTGCTTCATATTGATCTATTTGGTCCAATAAACACAACTAGCTTAGGAGGAAAATCTTATGGCTTTGTAATAGCTGTTGACTATTCTAGATATACTTGGGTGTATTTTCTTGCTCATAAGAATGATGCTCTACAAGCGTTCTTAAGTCATTGTAAGAAAGTAGAAAATAAAAAAGGATTAGCCATAGTTAGCATAAGGAGTGATCATGAAGGAGAATTTGAAAATGATGAGTTTGAAAAGTTTTGTAATGAAAAGGGGTTGGATCACAATTTTTCTGCACCTAGAACACCTCAACAAAATGGAGTTATAGAGAGGAAAAATCGAACCTTGAAAAAAATGGCTAGGACCATGTTATGTGAGAACAACCTACCTAAATATCTTTGGGCTGAGGCAGTAAATACGACAACTTATATTCTTAATAGAGTCTCAATAAGGCCCTTGATTTCAAAAACTCCATATGAACTTTATAAAGGTAGGAAACCAAATATTTCTCACCTTATAAGTTTTGGTTGTAAATGCTTTGTATTGAACAATGAAAAACAGCCCCTAGGGAAGTTTGATGCAAAGAGCGATGAAGTAATATTTTTAGGATATGCTTTAAACTTAAAGGCCTATAGAGTTTTCAACAAAAGGACCTTGACCGTTGAAGAATCAATTCATGTAGTTTTTGATGAGCCAAAATGCATTGCAAAAAGAAGTTCATGATGATGATGATGATGTAGAAGTCCTAGAAAAACAAATGGAGGAAATGAACTTAGAAAACAACAAAAATAATGAAGAAAGCTCACCTAGAAGATAAAATGAAACTCCCCCTCTAGAAAATCTGCAAAGAGCAAAAAATCAGCATGATGATCTACCAAGGAGTTGGAGATTTGTGAGAGATCACCCACATGACCAAATAATTGGTGAGATTTCACAAGGAGTTAAAACTAGGAAAGCAACTAGAGAAACATGTGAGTTTTTCAGCTTTTATATCTCAAATTGAACCTAAAAACTTTGAAGAAGCTGAAAAAGAGGAAAGTTGGATAATGGCCATGCAAGAAGAACTTGATCAATTCACAAGGAGTCATGCATGGTCATTGGTACTTAGACCTTCAAATCACCCTATTGTTGGTACAAAATGGGTATTTAGAAATAAGGTAGATGAGTAAGGAAATGTAGTTACAAATAAAGCTAGGTTAGTAGGAAAAGGATACAACCAAGAAAAAAGAATAGATTATGATGAAACTTTTGCTCTGGTTGCTAGGATTGAAGCCATAAGGTTGTTGCTAGCTTTTGCATGTTTCATGAATTTTAAATTGTTCCAAATGGATGTCAAAAGTGC
Source organism: Theobroma cacao (assembly GCF_000208745.1). NCBI lineage: Eukaryota > Viridiplantae > Streptophyta > Magnoliopsida > Malvales > Malvaceae > Theobroma > Theobroma cacao. The sequence continues at coordinate 9,369,677 of NC_030853.1, read as the reverse complement.
ATTCTTAAATCGATTAATTCAAGAGGAAGTATATGTAGAACAACCACCTTGTTTTGAAGACTTTGAAAAATCTGATCATGTTTTCAAACTTCATAAAGCCTTGTATGAATTGAAACAAGCTCTTAGAGCTTGGTCTGAAAGGCTTTCAAAATTTCTAGTTGAGAAAGGGTATGATAGAGGCAGCATCGATACTACATTGTTCATTAAGAGATATCTAAATGATTTAATTGTTGTGCAAATATATGTGGATGATATTGTATTTGGTGCAACTAATGAAGCTTTATGCAAGAACTTTGCAAAGGAAATGCAGGGTGAATTTGAGATGAGCATGATAGGAGAGTTGAAGTACTTCCTTGGTCTTCAAATCAAACAAAGTGAGGAAGGAATCTTCATCAACCAAGAAAGATATACTCATGATATGCTCAAGAAATTCGATATGCTAAAGCTGAAATCAATTTCCACACCAATGAGTCCATCCACCAAACTCGACTTAGATGAAAAAGGTAAGGATGTAGATCAAAAGCTCTATAGAGGTATGATCGGCTCTCTTCTCTACTTAACAGCAAGTAAACCAGATATTCAGTTTAGTGTGTGCTTGTGTGCTAGATTTCAGTCACAGCCTAAAGAATCACACCTAACAGTCGTTAAGAGAATTTTTAGATACCTCATAGACACTCAAGAACTAGGAATATGGTACTCTAAAAACTCAACTCTTAGCTTAGTTGGATATTCAGATGCTGACTTTGCTGGCAGCAGAACTGATAGGAAAAGCACTGGTGGAACATGCCAATTTTGAGGAAGGATGCTTGTGTCTTGGTCCAGCAAAAAGCAAAACTCAGTGGCACTGTCTATAGCAGAGGCTGAATATGTATCATTAGGTAGCTGCTGTGTACAAATCCTTTGGAACAAGCAACAATTAAAAGACTATGGAATAACTATGCATAATGTATCGATATACAGTGATAACACAAGTGCAATCAATATATCAAAAAATCCTATACAGCACTCGAAGACAAAGCACATTGAAATTAGACACCATTTTATTAGAGACCATGTGATGGAAAATGATATTAAGATAGAATTTGTGAATACTTTACATCCATTAGCAAACATTTTTACCAAACCTCTGAGTGAAGATAGATTTTATGAGATTAGAAGAAAGTTAGGAATGATTAGTGTGAAGAAATTATAAGAAAACCTTTGGCTTTCTCATAGAAAACAGAATGCTTTCAGTCGACTAAGGATTTCTCAATCAACTAAGAGTGGTTTGACAGCCTTAAATAATAAGACTCAGTGAGTATAGAGAAAGAAGAGTAAAATATGGTAAAAATATGTGTTTACTAAGTGCAAAAAGAATGAAGAAAAATTGTCAAAGGTAAATAACCAAATTTTAGAGGGAAGTTTGAAATTATAAAGAAACAAAATAAGGCAGTACTTAAAGGAAGGTGAGCAGTTTTTTTTTTCAATAACTGCTGACTACCTCTCCTCATCTCTCCCCTGAAACTCGTTGCTCTAGAAACAAAAACCTAAATCTCCCTGTTTGGCTCTGAAACCGACATGGCTAGAACATCTCAAAGCAAAGAGATATCAGAAAAGAAGAAAGGGAAAAGGCCAATTGAGGAAGAAATAGGAATTGAAAGTGTGAAAAAGAAACTTAAAATCATGCCTGGTTCAATGAAAGATATATCCGAGAAACTTAGAGAAAAGAAGCACAAAACTAGCAAGAAGAGAGAAATAGAGCCCTCACTCCACAAAGGTACTAGTTCTTCTTCTTTGAAATTTAGGAATAAGTTGCATGAGTATAGATTCAAAAATATCGAGCATGTACTAATCTCTTGTGGAAAATTCATTGACTGGATGAGTTTTAAGGAAAATGTAGAAATCCATACCAGTCTATCTGAGTACTTTGATGAACTAAAACTAAAAGGCTATAGCACCTTTAAGAATAGGTCTTATAGTCCAAGTCTGGTTAAAGAGTTTTATTCTAGAATTGCTTTAAAAAGAAAGGAATTAATAGATTTTGATGATTATGTAGAAGATGGTTTGAATGTTTATCTGAATGGAAAAGAGTTTGTTATGACTGTTGAGGATTTAGGGAACCTGTTGAAAATAGAGTATGAAGAAGGTGAATTTGAACTGCTTGAAAAATATGATCCGTCCTCATTGTGGGAGATCATCACTAGAAATAAAAAAAAATATTCTTCAAAAAGTAATTCTAGTTTGATAACCAGCCTTCATATCAGAATTCTACAATATTTCATAGCAGCAAATATACAAGGCAGAAGTGGAAGCCTTAGCTACATCAGCCTCCAAGACCTTTGGCTGATAGAGCATGCTTTGAATTGAGTGTCTCTGAATTTGGGAAGATTTATGATTGAGAAAATGAGAAGTGCCTATAGACTTGAGAAGGTAAATCTGCCATATGGGAATGTGATTACATCCATTGTGCAGAAGAAGGGAATATGGGCAAAGAGGTATGATATGGACCTGGTAAAAACCAGAGATCAAGTTATTCATTATGGTAGCTTGGTTAAAATGGGGTATGTGCTCGATCGAGAAAAGTTCATTAAAACCTCTAAAACTGGCCCGAAAAAAGAACACAGTCTACATGCTCAACCTGAAGAAGCTCCCTCCAGATTTTCAAATGAAGTGATTTTTAATATGCTCATGAGGATTGATGGTAAATTGACTGATCAAGGAGTGAAGCTGCAGAAAATGGAAGATAAAATCACTGAGTTGGAAAACAAACTAAAGGAGAAGGAAAACATGCCATTTGAATCTGTGACCGCAGATAATTCTGCCACATCCAGCACTGCACCTGCACAACAAGGTGCTGAAAGTTCAGCTAAGTCAGTAGAAAAATCAGCTCCTCATGTTAGAAGTTTTGGCATTCAGGATGAAGGTTCCACCTACAAGTCTGCCAGTCCTGCTCTACAAACTGATCAACCAGCCAAGACAACCTCCCCTGAACCTCAAAGCAAAAATGATTCAAAGACAGAGAAACACCAAGCCTTTCCTCCAAATTCAGAGGAAGTTTCCATCATGGATATCTTCCACCAAATGGTTAAGGAGGGACAAGCTGAAAAAGAAATTGCCAAGACAGAAACTCAAAAGGATGGTGAAGGTGTAGGAAAAGGAAAGAAATCTACATCAACTACTAGAGTAAAGACAAAAGCAAGGAAAGCCAAAGCCATTGCAGCTCCACCAACTGAGCCAAAGCTACCAACCAAAGGCAGAAAGATAATGGTAACCAAGACAGCTTTTCTCAAGAGAAGAAAGTCTTTCAGGTTGGCAGAGAAATCCAAACCAATTTCAGCCTCCTCTCCAATCCTTGTCTCAAACAAGTCCTCTCTAAAACCTTCCCCAAGACAGTCATCACCTCTTCGGGAGCCCTCTCCTTTTCCTCTCAACCCTTTCTATAACACTGAATCCTCACCCTCTGACACATTAGATGAATAGAAGCCCCTCCCTTTGATGCTGACAAAAAAGGGGAGTATAATAGAATGGGTGCAAGAACCAAAAACCAGAAGAATAAATTTTAAAAAAAAATGTTAGGGTAAAGGAACCAGGAAGGAACCTAAGAAAGGAAAGAAGACAGAATCAAAGGTGAACGAACTTAGAAAAATAGGATATAGGAAGCAAAAATAGTCCAAGGGCAGTTTCAGAATACTTGTTGATTAACTATTATTTGTGCCATGGTGACACTTAAAATCTCGATTTTAATTCAGTTATTTATGTGGTTGTATGTAAAAAATGAATGCTGATATGACTATGTTGCTTAATTGCTAAAAATTGAAGTCTACTGATATTTTGCTATTTTGGTATTTTGACTGTCATGAACAAAATCTACTGGTGCTATGTTGATATTGATTTACATGCTGATAAATGATTTTTGTTATGGCATTGTGGATAATTTCTGTTTGAAAATAGATATAGATGTATGAATAGTATATAAATTGAAACATGAATGATTTGAACAAAATCTGAAATCAATAAACTGTTGACAGCTGCTGGAACAGTGATGAAAATCTGTCAATACTTAAAGTTGAAAGTTTAATGATGATCTGCTAATACTTACTTGCTACAAATCACTCTATGTTGCTGAACATATGTATACTCTAAATGTACAATATCATTTTCTATATGACTAGAATAAAATTGGATAAAATAAAATAAGCAAAATACGCACACACTAAGGGGGAGCTTATACTTAGGGGGAGCCATCCTCAATTTTTGCAGAAAACTAAAAAGAATTAAAATGACACTATGCTGTCAATCAAAGAGTGTTTTGTCATCATAAAAAAGGGGGAGATTGTTGGCTCCATTAGTTTTGTATGATAATAAAACATTCCCATTTATTTGTGTCTAATACCTTTACTTGAGTGTGCAGGAAATTAACACATGAAATTAATTTATTAACTCTTTAAAGAGTATTTTTTATAGAAAAAAAGGGATAAAATTAACAAGATGTAACTGAATAACAAGGAGGAAGCTTATTGGTGAAACAAGGAAGAACATTGGTTGATCAAATTTCAAATTGGAGAAATGGTGGGCTGAAGAGTTTGAGAAACAGAATCAATTTAGTCAACCAAGTCAGTCGACTAAGTGCTCTCTACCAGAATCTGCAAACCAGAAACAAAACCAACTTAGTCAACCAAGTTAGTCGACTAAGAGCTCTCTATCTGCAATTTGAACTAGAGCACTACAAGATAGATTAACGGCTAGAACTCATTCTCAACTGTTTCCAATGGATATAAACTGCCAAATTGCCATCATAGTTGAATCTTCAAGTATAAAAGGGTCTTTTAACAATTAGAAACAAGTTTTGAGAACCCTTGAATGAGATTTGAGCTATAGAAAGTAGAAAAACCAGAAAAGCTTCACTGCACTTGTCTGCACTTAAATGCCTACTCTTTGCATTTGTATTTAGCACTCAATCTTGTACCAATTAGATCATCCAGTGATCATAGGTACTTTATTTTACTACTTCTCTTGTATTCTTAGAGTGAGGGAGTCACTCTAAGGGGTTGTTCAAGCTTGGGATAGCTTGATTATTAAAGGTTGTGGTTGAGCCTTGGAAAACCACTTTGGGTTTTAGTTGAGCCCGTGAAAAACTAGTGTAAAAGGTTGTGGCTGAGCCTGGTGGAAGCCATTGTAAAAGCTGGGTGGAAGCTTGTGAATTTCACCGGTTGTTAGTGAGTTTGTGAGAAAATCCTTGGTTGGATAATCAAGGTAGTGGATGTAGGTCTTGGAACGAACCACTCTAAATTGTTGTGCATTTTATACTCTGTTTTTGTTTTCTTAAGTTCTGAAAATTAGTTTCCAATCTTGTCAAGAGCCAAATTATGCTATTCACCCCCCCTCTAGCACATATTATAGGGACCAACAGTATGTGCTTAGGGTAACTTAAGCTTAAATAATATCCCTTATCATACCTTGATCCTAGCCTTACATTACAAGCTTAATAAAAATCGATTGACCATTGAATAAGTGTTAGTCTACAATAGTGGAGAGAGAGATGAAAAAGCAAACTTATGGGATCCGAATACTAATCTATGCTTGGACTTACCATAAACCAATTCGAATTACATGATATTCTTTGTGAGAGATTATTTCACACACATAGGAAGTCCTTTCGAAATGGAGCCTTCATATGAATCGATGCATGAATTTGAAGATTATGTGTATTTTACCTTAAGTTGGAATTTCTAAGGAAAAATCAGGAAATCATGACTTGGTGAATTTTTATCTCTTGAAAAGTCTTTTCATTGATTTTCTTTGTTTTCTTTTCTTTTGATTGAGGACTAGCAAAATCTTAAGTTTGGGGGTTTGATAATTCTATTTTATAAAATTATTTTTATCTCATTTTGTTCTTGAAAGCTAGCTAAGTTCTTGAGTTTAGGTTAAGATTTAGTTATTTTTCTAATTAGTTTATTTTTATAAAGTTATTTTATTTTATGCTAATTTTATGTTTATTTTTCTTAGTTTAGTTATTATTTTTTTGTTTTCATGTTTTTGTAGAACTCTAAAGGAATAAGGCTCAATTTGGTGAAGAAAAGTGTTTAAAAAGTCCAGGCTCTATTCATACATGTTGCGATATTTTGAGAATAACTTTCACTCCAAAAATCCGATTACTATGATTCTTAAACCATTGAAAATATAAGAGATAGAGATACAACTTTCATGAAGACTACTTCACCTAGTTCTTCCTATAAGATGGAGAAAGTTTTATTGAAAGTTGATAGAATGTAGTAGTCGACAAGAAAAGGCTTAAATTCAAGGGAGCATTGCGGTGTAGATGGGCTATGCCGCGGTGTTGAAGAGGAAAATTTGAAAAAAATTACTGCAGGAAAGACAAGGCTATGAGCTGACTTAAGTTATATGGGCTTTACACTTATCCTAAGCCCATATTAAGAGTTATTATGCTAAATTAGTTTAATTTTAAAAAAATTAGGTTGAGTTTTGAGTATAAATAGTTAGTTCTAGGAAAGGTTAATGATAAAAAGAAACCCTAAGAGAAATTCAAGAAAATAGAAGTTGAGGCTAAAGATTAAAGATCAAAGCTACAAAATTTGTTTATTTTCTTTTTCCTTAGCTTTTGTTATTCTTGTTACTCTTGAAGGCTAAACTTCATATATTTTTAGTTATTATTGCAATTACAAGTAGCTATATTTCTTTTCTAGGATTGCAATTGAACTCACATGTAGTTTAAATTTTTAATCTCTTTCTTGTTTATTTTCAATGGAATTGAATTGTTTATTCCAGTTTGTTTTTAATGTTTTTAATTGCTTGATCACCAATTAAATTGATCTAAAAACCTAAACATAACTTGAAAAAATGAGTTTAGTGTAGGCTAAAATTGGAATAGCATATGATTATATTTATTTGCCGTAAGCAACTATATGCTGTATGTCCTATGTAGCTAATATTAGAGCTTGAACTTAATGAGTATGTTTTATTTCAATTCATATAGAAATATAGTGATTTGGTTAAAATAAATATATTTGTAGGAGTATCGAGAGAGCTTTATAAATAATTGAGGACTCTAAGTTAACAATTCAACCTATTAGAATAAAATAAGGAAGAAAGGTAAGATTTAAATGAAGTGTGACGGATATTGTAATCCTTAAGCTTGTTTGATTTGATTTTATTCAATTATATTCTTGCATTGATTTTTACCAATTAGTTAGTTTTTGTTAATTAATTTATAGTTTAATTATTTATCTATTTACTTACCATTATATTATCTTTTCGATATGTATACTTGTGTGGGTAGAAAATTTTAACAACACAAAGCAAGTGTGTGAAAGTTCAATAGCTTTAAGAATCCACACAACTAAAATAGTCAAGTTTGTAATCATGTAAGAACAAATGTATGAAAGTTAAATCTTTTCAAAAACTTGTCAAGAATCAATCAAATAACATTCATGAAAATTTGATCATATTTTCATAATCAAAACTATAATCATTTTAAAGCCAACACAACCTTCATGTAACTCTTATTTCGATCAGCATCATTCAAATGAAAGGGTGAAAACACGTTTGTTCATATCTTGATTAAGATCAATGTTTACTCCCAAATGTATGTTTATGTAAATGTGATTTATATGAAAAATTCTTCCTTTTTTGGCTTGTTCTCCTCCTATCTTTGCTCACTGAGTTTTATAACTCACATAAAAAAGATGCATTTGCTTTGTTTTCAGGTTGGTAACTAGCTTGGTCACCCTTTGTGGAGAAATGCTCTAAGTTTTATCTTTGGTAGGTGTTCATGAAAGCACCCAACCTAAAGTGGCTAGTCACGTTCCATTGATGAGTCGGTCTTTATCATTTATGTTTATATGATGTTGAACACGTTTATGTTCTGTAGTCACAAATTAGAATTATATTTGATATGGTTATTACATGGGAATAAATGAGATGGCTCAAAAACCTATACAAGCAGCCAATGTATGCATATCAATGTTTATATGAAATGATATATAAAACTTTATGTGATATGGATATTGATGGTAAAATGAAAAGTTTAGACACACATTATGATGGTGAAGTTCTCCAAAATGTATGATAGTGCACTTGATTAATTATACCCTTGTTATGCAATGATGTGCTTATGAATGATCAGTTAAAGGCTTGCTTGGGTCCAAAGGGCTTTGACTACTAGGTTCTTGCATCGATCATGTCCTCGAAATCAAGATGTGACACTTAATGAATGAGGTAGAAAGGGAACAAGCTAACATGAGTACTTCAATTAAACAATGACTTTATTTCAAACCATGCATTTTTGTAATAAATCAAAACATGCATATGTCATATAAACCATACAATTCAATTTATTTAAAAGTAATTCAAAGGTACCAAAACTCATTGGAAACTTAATTGGAAGTACATAAACAAAGTAAATACAACATTTCAAATATGTTAATTGATCTTCATGAAAACATCCCTTTCTAAGATGCACAATCAAGGAACACTTAATGACATCATCAATCATCATGGACATGCCCTTCTTTTTTCACACATGGCCATCTATCATAACACCATCAACACATCATGAACGTGTGCCCTCCTCTCTAGACACATGATTGTCTATGGTCATGAACATGAAGACCTTCCAAACATGTGCCTTCCTCTCTACACACATGGTTATCCACATCATCAACACCACTACAGTCATGTGCCCTTCATATACACATATACTGCCCACATTCATGTGAGGCCTCGACCTTTATAGACACGTAACTAGAAGTAGACGCGATAACATGGACTAGGGGTAATTTCGTCATTTTCTTGGTGAGCTTTTAGAAGTAGGTTTCCTAACATTATTAAGGCCTAAGGAATAAATGAATTATGTATATAATGATAAATAAAAGAAGAAAATAGAAATAATGATAATTTTCATGGTAAGGGTAAAATGGTCATTTTTCATCTCAAGTCGAAATTTTTAAGTTTTCGTGAACTTGAGTATTTCTAGACTATTATGGACTTTGTCTTAGTGTCAAAAGAGTAAAAAGATTGCACAAAGGATAGGAAGAAGGTAAAGCCACCTTGTCAAGGGTATTTTTGTAAATTAAGTAAAACTTGGATAAACTTTGGATATAAATATCTAATTTTCAGTAGCTTCTTCTAACTTCCAACAGGTTCTTCTTCTTCTTCCTTCCATCTTTTCTCCCCTTCTCACGTTTTTTCATCTTCCATGGAAGCTTGCTTTAACACCTTTATAAATTTTCTCATGGTAACCCCAAGACTTATGTTTTTATTTACCTTGTCATAAGATTTTTCATGCTCTTTCACTTTTACACTTCAAGAACCCTCAAAAGTCTTTCCTCAATACTTTTTCTCACTAGTTGGACATTTTAGAGAGAAAGAGAGAGAGAGATTATCCATAATAGCTTGAGAACTCTTGAGAAAGAATTCAACTACAAATCTACCAAGGTGAGTAATGAATTAGTATTGATGTTAGGTTGTTGATAATGGCTAGTAAGTGGAGTTGTGAGTTGTTTTATTTTTTTGAGGTTTGTTTATTTATTTCTAGTGTTACTAGAGTAGGGAGAATAGATAGCCAATCAAATGGTAATTGGAAGTTAGTTATGAATAACCAGTAAAGTTTGAATTAGAAAATAGCTTTTTGAGTAACATTTATGTAAATTGAGTTGGTTGTGATATATTGTGTGTGATAGGTTCCAACAAGGCCCCACACCTTCACTTGGAGCATTAGTCGAAGTTGGAGTCGATCCAAAAGCATTAACAAAAACAAGTGAGTGAACTTGCATTAAAATGTTTTGGGTAAATGTATATATGTTTGAATGAATCACTTGAAATATTTTAATTGATTTTTCTTCAAAATGCACAAGGGAACAAGCCCTTGATGAAACATTTTTTTTGTGCTGTGTTGTGAAATGTGACTGTGATGAACCCATGTACTCCTTTATTATGTTGATATAAACATATATGTGTTGCGCATTGAGAGGTGATATTGTGTAATAAATATAGTCGTGCATGTGCGCGATGTGGGGGAGCACTTGCCGGTGATGACAGGGGCAGGAGTGTGGATGATGATATTGCCTGTGCGCATGTGGGGGATGCAAGCGATGGTATTAACTGTGCGCCATGTGGGGGATGCACACGGTGACTCCAGCTATGTGCAGTGTAGGAGTGTACATGAGCTGGGTGAGGCGGTGGTGGTGTATATGCTTATATATATATATATATATATTTATATATATATATATATATATATATATATTATATATAGAGTAGNTATATATATATATATATATTATTATATATATATATATATATATATATATTTACTATATAGAGAGGTTTGGGGTTAATATGTGATTGTATTGACTATTAAAACTAGATTATTGTCAAATGTGTTTAAGCTGATTTTCATTGCAATAGGATTGGATTTATATAGCAGTGAAAATTTCCCCTAACTTTATCTAGCCAGATTCTCACTGCAACAAGAAAGTCTCGGGTTAGGGGAGGGTGTGCACTGGCTCTATTTTCGCTGCAGCGAGAAACTCTCGGGTGGTTAGAGATTTTTGTCTAAATTTCGTTGCAGCGGAAATTCATTCTCGTTGCAGCGAGAAACCTTCTATTTTGCTTGTCTTACGTAGATATTTGTTGAAATTTTTCATTCTTTTCAACTTCATGGGTTATCATGGATTTTAGATGCTAAGGAATTAAATAATCAAGGGTTGAATTAAGAGGCTTTACAAGATATTAAACTAAATTGCATTATTTATAACTAAAGTGCATCATGTTTTCAAAATCTCTTCATATTGTTTGCTTGTTCCCTTCTTATGTTCTTTCATTGAGTTTATACTCACTCTTTTAAACTTCATGTTTTTAGATTCGGAGGTAGTTGGAACCTAGAATAAGACTTCCACTTGTATTCACCCTTTGGTAGCTAGCTTGGCGTTCAGTAGCCGTACCCTCATTCAAGTCACTCCGCTAGTTGTCAAACGTCTGTTGCATGTGTACATATACACGTGATGTAAATCTTTAAGAGTTATGCTATAAACAGTATATGTATAATTTGGATTTGATGATGCCATTATGAGATGGCAAATGTACGACCATATTTTGGATAATACAAATGTAAATTCTTGGTTGTCATACTATGTTATTACAGTACTTATAGTGGAAAATTACAAAACATGGCTTTAGGAATGTTTGAAGAAAGTATGAACTTGATTACATAGAAAGGCTTGCTTGGGCTTAGTGGGCTATTCCCATTGGGCCCATGCGTCAGTCATGGTTCGAAAATTAGGCTATGACAATTCATCATCATCAAGCAACATTGTATCAAGCATGCCGAATGAACTCAATTTTCAATGATGATTACATTTGCCACATATCAATCATGATCAACGCATTCCCAAAAAATAGGCAACACATTCTTAAATCACTACACTCTTCAAGCAAGCATGCTATAAGTCGACATTTCAAAGTCCACATTTTAGTTACAACTTTTTAAGGTCCACATTACCATAATAAAATTTCAAGATTTACGTTTCGATAGTCAACATATTCATTCAATTCAACATCAATTGAGAATTGAAATGATAAAATGCTTGTTGCCATGCAAGTTCAAAATACTAAATAGTACATTCATATACATATACCATAGTATACTAAAAACATTTCTAAAACTTCATATTGGCAAATCTCACAAGAACACATAACTAAACTTGAACATTTAATAAGCATTTAAGTGAATATTTAGTAATCAACATTTATGCATAATTATTACAAAAATAGTTTTAAATGCAAACCCCTCACAATTTATTTAGAATTTTTCTTGGCCAACTTCAATTCTACCACAATTGTCACCCTAAGTTGAGTTGTGGAGCCTTGGGGGAACTTACACATGCAATTCCATCACAAACCATACTTAATTTAACTAAACATAATACCAATTTGTAAATTCCATAAAGTAATTCTACTCAATTTCTCAACCTAGCCTCAAATTTAACCTAATAAACCTTATTAACACAGAAGCCCTCCATTCCATAAGGCAATTTCAATCCAATTAACCACTCAACACATAAACCCTCAATTCCATAAGGCAATTTCCACCCAATTAACCATTCTACACATAAGCCCTCGATTTCCATGAAGTAATTACCAATTTAATAAAATTTCAACCCTTAATTCCATCTTACAACTCAAATTCACAACCTCAATTACCTCAATTTCAAGTCCACTTACCTAGATGAGCTTGTAAATGAACTCAATCTAGAATTCTACCACTAAACAAACAATTAATTGTTAGAAATTGAAAAATTATTGAAATAAACCCTAATTGAAAATTTGAAATTGGGGCTTTTCATTTACCTTAATCAAACCTTTAAATTTAAGCTAGAATATGTAAATTTGGTGGGAAAGAAAGGTTTTTAAAAGAGAAATCAAGAAATTGAAGAGAAAGAGGGACTTTCTCTCTCTAGAAATTTCAACCAAGGTTAAAAATGGTGGAAGGAGGCTTTTTCTAGAAGAAATTTAGTGTAGAGGTGAAACAAGAGAAGAAAACATGAAAAAATAGTACAAGAACATTAATTTTGGTGGAAGAATGATGAAGAAATGAAAAATGGAAGAAAGGGAGAGTGGGAATATTATAGGGCAGCAATGGATAGGAAGGATGAAAGAAAAAGATGAAGGCTTTACGGTTTTTAGGCCAAGGAATATGAAAAGTCTTGGTGTCACATCCTATTTTCTAGAGGGATCGTGACTTGCGTTTGGACCCCGACAAGCATAACTCACTAGGCTCAAGCAAACTTCTTACCATAACTTCAGTAAACATTCATCATTACATGCGAAAGCATCTTATAACATCCATTTGCATGCAAAATCATCATGCATGCACTAATAATACTTATTATACAATTGTCATGACCCAAATCCGAGGGTCCGTGACTGATGCACAAGCCTAACAGGCAAGCCCACTAGACTCGAGCAAGCCTTAGAGTCCAAAATCATATAACACAATTGCCAAGGGATTTATAATCAAATATTCATAACAAATTCAAATATAATACATTTTCCCTAGCACATAATTCATACAAATATTCATAAGGCCGTACGTTGGCCATCAAATCAAGTTTGTACATAACAACACTTATACAATTCAAATGGCACATCATGCCTAACATATTTCACAAACCAATCAAACGGGAAGGAGGAAGGCCCACACGAACTCAACGAAGTGACATGTTAGGAGGGAGACCTACTAGATGCCAATTATATGTCCGTCAAATCTACGACACTTGGCACGAAACCCCATAGCTTCTCTTATCTACACATGGTACAATAGAGGGGTGAGTCATCTAATACTTAATAAGGGGATGCTATCATTGCATAACAAATAAAATATTTTTAGGCCTATCTAGCCATAAAACTTTCATATTCAAACATCTCCAATTCAAAGGTGTGAAGATCATCTTAATCTCCTACATGCACAACTCATCATATCAAATTCATGCTGGATCACATCTTAACTGTGTATTATATTCACAATTCACAAGTTCTATGCTCTCACATCAAACCATATCAATTTAAGGCTTACCCTTAGAGCCGTTATTATTAAACTAGGCTTTATAGGCACACCTTAGTTGTCGAGCCCAACCTCAAGTCTCATTTACAAATAAACCACTTATCTCAAACTTTTCATCAAATATCATTCATAGTGGTCACCAAATATTCATATTTCAAATCAGATCATGCCATACCCGATGCATGTCATCATAGTCAAACGAAATCAAATGAGTAGTCCTGCCCTGGACATAGTCAGATCATGCTCAGTCAATCAATGGAGAAACAAATCACGAGCAAGGCAAAGCCAATGGGTAAAGAAATAGATTATGCACGTGCCGAAGCAACAGGGGGAGAACAGATCACGCACAACACTAAAGCAACTGGCAGAGAATCATATCATCTACCGAAGTAATCTCCCAACATTGGCATCACTTGAAGTAATCTTAACGGGTGGCATCAGAGCACTGTGAGCGAGAATCATAAGTAGGATTAGTGCCACCATCCCTGCAGGCACACACATAGTCATAAGGCATAAGACTCCACTCCACCTCAAGTCAAATCAACATCCGAAATTCATCCTTCTGATGAAACACAAATCCATAAATCAGGCCATCGTGCTTGTAACATTGCATATATCCCCATCAAATCATATTCAAGTTCAATAAGCTTCAATCATTTCTAGACTCGGTATAATTCTAAATGCCTTCAAATCTCCAAGGCATCATCAAACAAAACATAATCAATCATAAGCCCTCATGCCTTTAACACACATTAGTATTCATCATATTTAATTGTATCAATCATGGCTTAACAACCTTATGCATATCCTCAAATCAACCACAAATATGTTGGTGTTCACGCATAAATCCTGTCCATAAGCAATCATGGCTCTTTAGCCCCACATACTTAACATCACCTCGATCGCTATGCCATTAAGTCAAATACACATCATGCCCATATACCTAATTAGGCAATCCATTCATCACAATTTGGCACAGTCCTTAATTCATAATTCGGATAACACTATGGGTAGACCTTTTACTCTAGGTCCTACATACCATGGGTTCTAACACAATGCCATCATGTGGCTCACCACAAATCACACAAACACAAATTTCCTATTCTAGATAACTAATTAAAATACACATCCTCAACTAAACACAAAATCATATTCATTCTCTAACCTAGGCACATACCTCTAAGCAAACATACATATTCACACACACACACATACATATATATACATATATATATATCAATTTCATTAGCCTAGATATTCTCATCTAGGCATACACACAACATTTAAGTAGCATGGCAACGCATACATTATGAGAAATGCATAACATACATTTAATTAAATCCCACTCACCTTGACAATCAAAGGTGCATCATTAGCCAAGCTCCAATTCTTAGCCTCCAATTATTCTTCAGCTCAAGCATGAGTAAAATAACTCAACTTTCCCCTTGGACACATCTAAACATCAAAATCATAATTATTTCTTAACTTTTGAAAATATCCCAACTTTTAAAAAATAATTAAATTCAATATATATATGCTCAATCTTCCAACAAATCTAGTCTCCAAGTCTCCATTAAACTCAAAGGGAGAGAGTTTAACGAAACTTGAAAATATTTGGATATGAACTTATTAACTGATAAAATCGAAAATCAATTGGTAAAAATACATAATCTTACCTCTGGATTGTTTCTTAAGCTTGGATATAGCTCAAATGAGCTCCAAATGGCATTTCGAGGCTTAGGGTTTTGTATAGGGTAGAGAAAGAATAAAGGAAAAAGATGAAAAAAACAAATAAGGCGAAATAGCCCAAAACCCATTTTTAATTTTGCCTTTTTTCTTTGATGTATCGATACATTTGCCCTTATTTCGAATAAATGTATTGATACATTAAGGCAATGTATCAATACATTATGAGCAAAATGGTCCCAAGTGCTCTCTCCTTCAAATGTATCGATACATTTGGACAATGTATCGATACATGCTCATTTTTAGCCCAATCTATTGATACATTCTTAAATGTATCGATATAATTCCTCTTATAGGCCTTGCATTGTTCATCCTATCATAAATATATCGATACATTTGGTAATGTGCCAATACATATTCCCTTGTAAGCAGTTTCAAGCCTTTTCTAACTGTTGGTCCCAAATAAATGTGCTAGAAGGGGGTAAATAGCAATGTTTGGCTCTTACTAAACTTAATTTCTAATTGGGGGCAAATTGAAGATCAATGATGAGAAATTTGATGCAAGATGAAGGAATGATTTAAGGAAGAATGAAAATGAAAAATAAAATAAAGCAGACAATACACAAAGATTTATAGTGGTTTGGTCAAAAACCTACATCCACTACCTTGATTGTTCAACCAAGGATTTTTCAAACCAAATTACTATAAATGTTGGAATTCCCAAGCTTCCACCAAACTTTTACAATGGCTTTTCACAAGCTCAACCACAACCTTTAACAATGATTTTTTTCGGGATCAACCAAAACCCAAAACTAACTTTTCTAGGATGAGTTAGAACCTATACAACCACTCAAGCAACCCAAGCTTGATTAAACCCCTTAAAGTGACTCGTTCACTCTAAGTATTCAAGGAGGAGAGAAATAAAGAAGTACCTATGATCACTAACCTGATCCGAATGGTACAAGGTGAAGTGTTTAACTCTATTACAAGGATAAAAGTGAAGTGCAGAAAGTATGTAGAGAGTTTTTTCTATTTTTGAGCTCATTTTGATCTTGGAAGCATTTGATCTTGTTCTTAGCCATTGGGGAGGGTTTTATACTTGAAAAACCAACTCTGATGGATGTTTAACGGTTTCTGACCATTGGCAAACAGTTTGGAGATAGTTATAGCCGTTATTCTATCTTCTAGCATTAAATTCAAATTTTCTGATAGAATGCTCTTAGTCGACTAACTATGTTTCTTAGTCAATTAAGTCATCTCTGTCTTTATTCTCAGTTTTTGGTAGTAAGCTCTTAGTCGACCAACAATACTTCTTAGTCGATTAAGTTGTCTCTGTCTCTGAACCCAGCTTCTAACGGTAAGCTCTTAGTCTACTAATGATACTTCTTAGTCGATTAAGTTGTCTCTGTCTCTAAACCGGCTCATCTTCATTTTTGAGTTTTAGTTGACTAACTCCTTTCTTTATCCAACTAAGAGGCTTTTGTTTTGTGGCTCATTTGTAGCTCCTTATTCTTATGAGTTTTGATATTAACTTTTCAATGAATTATTATTGACATACATTTTTGTCTTACACACTCAAGTAGTAAAGTTAGACATAAATGAGTGGGAATGTTTTATTATCATCAAAAACTAATGAAGCCAATGATCTCCCCCTTTTTAATGATGACAAAACATTCCTTGATTAACAGCACAGTGTCTATTAGTTTCTTTTTGTTCTGCACAAAATGAGGATTTTCTCCCACTGAGTGTGTGCTCCCCCTTAATGTATGCATGATTTTATTATTCAATTCAACAAGTTTTTATCCATTTCTTTAAAAAAATTATAGGTATAGATTCAACCATTTGACAGGTATTATTATACAGCCTTACAAAACAATTAGCTATAGGTGATAGAATATCATTCACTGTCATCAGCATATTTTCAACAAATCATATCCATTCCAAAAATAAATGCCATTAACCATCCAACAGAAATATCATATATCATAAAAGCATAAGCAGCATCCATTTTCATTTTAAAAATAGTTTCCATTCACAATCCAATAGAACAACCATAAAATAGCTTATCAGCAAGCTATCAGCATCCAAAACAACCATCAGAACACAAAATAACATAAACAGCCCAATATCATCAGAGAGTTAGATTTGGATTCCTAAATTACTCCTAAATCACTTCTACTTTCTCCCTAAAATTCTTTTACTTTCTATCTTCCCTAAGCTTTCTATCTTTCCCTCTTTTTGTCATCAATAAAAACAAGGATGGTGAATTGGTTTGAGAAGAGTCAGAGAGGGTAGACTTATCAGTGCCAAAATGGACATTGAAGGGTTCAAGAGATGGCACAGGTGAGGATTTTTTTGGGGAAGAATCAGAAGAAGATGTGTCTGAAACTTGGAGTGGATCCTGAATAGAAGACTTGATTGAAGGTTTGGCTTTTTCAACTAATTTGGAGGACATTCTCCTTTTGGGGAACTTAGTTTTTGTTGCCATAGTCTTTCTGCCTTTGCTAGTAGGTTTAGATTTAGCTTTGGTGGAAGCAACTGCTTGCCCTTGTTCTATATCAGTAAGTCCACTATCTCTAGCAATGTGAACTGACTCAAGAGAAGCCTTTGCAGATGCTAACTTCTGAGCTTTATTCTTTGTTGCTTCTCTTTCTGCTTGTTCTTCTCTGACCATTTCGTGAAAAACATCCATTATTAAAACTTCTTCATAGTTAGTAGGAGATGGTTTTTCTGGTTGTGGTTCATTATGTGGTGGAGAGTTGTCATTAAAGGATCCAAGTACTTTAGTGCCTTTATTAGATTCTTCTTCATTTTGAGTCTTAAGAGTGAGAGATTTCCTTACTAGAACAAATTCTTGCTCATCACCTTCAGCTTGGAGGACAATACTTTCAGCAGCTTGTCCTGCTGGTGCTGGACTTAGTGTTGTAGAATTGTATTCAGTTGCAAGACCAAAAGGTGATTTTCCTTTTTCTTTCATTACATTTTCTAGCTCTTCCAACTTATCATCAATTTTCTGCATCCTTGCAGACTAGTCAATGAGTTTTCCATCAATTCTCATCAGCAAATTCAGAATCATTTTCTTCGAAATCTAGGAGGAAGTTGTCTAAGTAAGGATGGAATGCTCATCCCTTGGAGTAATCTTGGAGGTCTTGACAAACTTTTCTCCTTCTAGTTTGTACCCCATCTTTTGGAAAACTTCCTAGATAGATTGATTGGTCCTTACTTTCCACTTGGTCCATTTCATATCTTGAACTCCATATGCCCTTTTGCTTAATCATAAAGGTAATTATGTTCCATACGACAGATTTACCTTATCAACTTGACATGTTTCTCTCATCCTTTCTATCATGAATCTGCCTAAGTTAAGGGGAGTAACATTAAAGGCATGCTTCATCAGCCACATATCTTGAAGGCCTACGTAGCTGAAGCTACCACTTTTTCCATGAATTGTAGAGACAATGAAATAATGCAGGATCCTAATCTAAGGGCTTTTAATGAAACTAGCATAACTTTTGGATGAATATCTTTCTTTTTTCCCTATTATTATTTTCCACAGAGATTAGGGGTCATAATCTTCAGGAATTTCATATACTCCCTCTTCACACTCAACTTTGAGCCAACTTCCCAAATCCATGGCCCCGACCACAAACTCCTTTCCATTCAGGAATACATTCAGACCATCATCAACAAACTCCTCAGGTTCTTCAAGTTCACTTCATTAAGTGCAATGCTAGCATAGAATTCCTCCACTAAGCTGGCACTATAGGTTCTGTTCTTAAAAACACTCAATTTCCTTAATTTTATCTCTTCAAAATAATCTGATCAACCCTCTTTAATTTTTGGAACCTCATTAAAGCTATCCCAGTCAATGTATTTCCCACATGAAATGGGTGCATTCTCTATCTTCCTAAACCTCTCCCCATGAGTTTTGTTTTTAAATTTGGTGGATGGAAGAGTGCCTTTTCTAGATGATTTTTCTTTTTCCTTCTTTTTCTCTGATGTTTGTTCTTTTTCTTTCGTTTTTTCCCAGTCTTCTCTGTCATCGAAGCTGACTCATCCTTCTTCCTTTTCTTTTGAATCTCGATTGATGGACTCTCTTCCATGGATCATTTTCCTTTTTTCTTTTCCAAAACATTATTAGGTAATGCGAATTCGGCCATCAATTTTGAGCAGTTTCAGACTTAGGGTTTTGAGAGTTTGAGAGGAACGGGGTTTCGATTTTGAGAGAAGTGGCTTCTGATGGGAGAGAATAAAAGGAGAGGGTGAGGAGTTAAGAGTAGTTTTTCTTCTTTAAAAACCGTTAGACTCCCCCTTTTAAATGCAATCAGTTACCCTCTTTTTCAAAATTCAAAATTTTGGCTCTTTTTTTATTTTTCATTTATGTGGTTTTTCTTTTCTTTTTCACCCGGTATGCTTGCTTTTTTTCTTTTTATTATATTTTATCTCAGTTTCTTAACTAATTAAGTTTTGCTCTTATCCGGCTAAGTCTATTAACAAAAAGAAACAGAATGCTCTTAGTTGGTTAAGCGATTCTCTTAATTAACCAAGTAACTACTGTCTTATGAATGAAAGGCTCACAAATTTTCCTAAAGCTCCTGTACATTAACCATTCCTAGATTTCTCCTAATTTCACAGAATCTTTCCTCATTTAGGGGCTTGGTGAATATACCAGCTAATTGTTGCAAAGTGTTAACAAACTCAATCTTAATGTCTCCTTTAATCACATGGTCTCTAATAAAGTGATGTCTAATTTCAATATGTTTGGTCCTAGAGTGCTGAACGGGATTCTTTGAGATGTTTATGGCACTTGTGTTATCACAAAATATTGGTACATTATGCATGGTTACTCTAAAGTCTTTTAATTGTTGTTTAATTCATAAAATATAAGCATAGCAATTACCTAAGGAAATATATTCAGCTTTAGTTGTGGAGAGTGCAATAGAGTTTGTTTCTTGCTTGACCAGGACACAAGCATATTTCCTAGAAACTGACAAGTCCCACTAGTACTCTTTCTATCCGTTTTACTTCCAGCAAAATTAGCATCAGAATATCCAATAAGGCTAAAGGATGATTCTCTAGAATACCATATTCCTAAAGTTTGTGTATCTATGAGGTACCTCAAAATTCTTTTTGCAGTAGTCAAGCATGACTCTTTGGGTTGTGATTGAAATTGTGTGCACAACCATACAGTAAATTGGATATCAAGTCTACTAGTAGTTAAAAAAAGCAAAGATCCAATCATACCTCTATAAAGCTTTTTATTGACACTTTTTCCTCTCTCATTAGTATCAAGTTTGGTGGAGGGACTCATTTGTAGTATCTCATATTTTGATACGGTGGCTAATAAAGTTTACAAATGCCAATTGAGGTTAAATACCGAGTTAAAAAGGGTAATCCAAAAGTGAACTTTTGAAATCTCGATTTCCATAGACATATAACTAGAAGTAGACGCGATAATGCAAACTAAGGGTAATTTCATAATTTCTCTTAGTGAGCTCTTACGAGTGGGTTTTTTTTTATGCTATTAAGGTCTGAATAGGCCTAAGGAATGAATGAATGATGTTTATGATGGTAAATAAATGAAAAAGATAAAAATAATGATAATTTCCACAATAGGGGCAAAATGGTCATTTTGCATCTTGAGTCTAAATTTTATGTTTTCGTGAACCCGAGTATTTCTAGACTATTATGGACCTTGCCCTAGTGTCAAAAGAGTAAAAGGTTGCACAAAGGATGGGAGGAAGACAAAGTCACCATGTTAAGGGCATTTTGGTAATTTATGTGAGAAGTGGATAAACTTTAGATATAAATATCTAAAGCTCCAATAGTTCACAGCAGCTTCCAGCCATTGCTTCTTCCTTTCCCCTCTCACGTTTCTTCATCTCCATGGGAGCCTCCCTTAAAGCTTCCATAACTCTCTCTCTAACTTCAATTTTCATGCTTTTGAGCACTTTTTCATAGAACCTTTTGTGCTATTTCACTCTCTCACCTTAAAACCCTTAAAAAGTCTTACTTCCATCTTCCTCTCACTAGCTGGACATGTAAAGAGAGAGAGTGATTTCCCTTGTTAGCTTGAAGAATTTTGAAAGAGAATTCAACTACAAAGACCATCAAGGTGAGTATAAGTTAAGGTTAAATTTCTTTAGTTGTTGATAATGGCTAACAATGGGGTTTATGAGTGTTTTATCATTGAGGTTGTTTATTCACTCTTAAGGTGACTAGAGTAGTGTGAATAACTAGCCACTTAATGGCAATTGGAAGCTAGTTAGGAATAACTAGTAGAACTTGAGTAGGAAAGAGCTTTTGGAATTATATTAAAGCCAATTTGGGTTGGTTTGTGTGTATAGGTTCCAACAAGGCCTCACATGTCCATTTGGAGCATTAGTTGAGGTTAGAGTCAAGCAAAAGAATCAACAAGACTGGTGAGTGAACTTGCATTTAAAAATTTGCTTTGGGAAATGCAAATGTATTTGGATTTAACATTTGAATGATTTTATCCAACCTTTGTTTAAAAATGTGTGCTGGGGAACAAGCCCTTGATAAAATGCTTTGATGTTGTGAAAATGTAAAATATGTAAAAGGATGAATCCATGTGCTTCTATATTATGTTGGTAGGTATATATATATATGAATATATGTTTTGTATTGATGAATAATGTTGTGTGATGATGTTAAAGTGTGCGAGTAGGGAGTGCACACATGATGATGATAGAGTGTGCAAGTAGGGAGTGCACACATGATGATGTTGAAGTGTGCGAGTAGAGAGTGCACACATGATGATGATATTGCATTGAGTTGAGTGTGGTGGAATGGTATGCGTTATGATGTATGTATATACAAATATATATATATATATATGTTATAGAAAGTTTATGAAAATAATTGTGATTTTGTTGTGTGTTGTCATTGTTAATTGCTCCCAAATTGCTTTTCATTTCAACAAGAAAAGGGCTTTTGATGTAACAAGACCCATTTCACTCAAAATGCCCTGTTTCTTGCTGCAGCGAGATTCATTTTCACTGCAGCTAGAAACTCTCGAGTTTTTGGGCTCACATTGGCCTGATTCTCACTGTAGTGAGAAACTCTCAGGTTCTAGTGCAGTGCTTTCACTTTGATGAAGATTTTAACCACCTTCCCGTCCGAACTGGGAAAGGTAGTAAACATAAAAGTTGTAGCCCTTCCTCTTATGTTTTTAATTGTATAAAAATCAGGTCAATTGAACTTTTGTAGTGGGAGATATGCTAGAAAAACTGAAATACATGCAAACTGACACTATTTCTCGCTGTAGAGAGAAACTTGCTGCCATGCTTGCCACCTTGCTTGATTTTGACATATTTTTCACCCATTTAACTTCATGGACTGATAATGGGTTTTTGCAACACTATGAGGTTATTAATCAAAGTTTGAAAGAAGGGGTTTTTAGTTAAAAATTAAATCAATTACATTGTTTTTGAAACAAGTGCATCATGATTTCTAAATTCTTCCTATCGATTGCTTGTTCCCTTCTTATGTTCACTCATTGAGTTTTATACTCACATTTTTAAACTTCATGTTTTCAGATTCGAAGGCAGTTGGGACCTAGATTGAGTTGTCCATATATGCTCGCCTTCTTGGTAGGTACTATGGCATCTCAGTAGCTGTACCTTCACCCACGGTCACTCCGTTGATGGTCAAGAGTCTGTTACCTGTTAACACTTATATGTAATGTAATCCACTAAGATTCATGTTATAAGTCAAATATGTATATTTGATTACTGATGCCACTATGAGTTGGCAAACAGGTGGCATTATTTAGACATAACAAAATGGTGAGTATTGGGTCACTATAAAATGTTACTAAAATATTTTTAGTTGAGAATTACAATATGTGGTTTTAGAAATGATGGTTGGGATAAATGATCGAGATTACTTAAATAGGCTTGCTTGGGCTTAGTGGGCTATGCCCATTGGGCCCATGCACCAGTCATAGCCTAGAATTTGGGTTGTGACATCATTTGTGTGCTTATTGATTTCAACTTCAGCATATCAAACTTTTTCATCATGTCTTGAATATATCTTTCTTGACTGATATAGATGCCCTCCTTACTTTGTTTGATTCGAGGGCCAAGAAAGAATTTCAGTTCACCCATCATGCTCTTTTCGAATTCACCCTGCATTTCTTCAGCAAAGTTCTTGCACAAAGCCTTATTAGTAGCACCAAACACAATATCATTCACATAAATTTGAACAACAATTAAATCATTCTAGCATTTCTTAATAAACAATGTTGTGTCAATACTTCTTCTACTATATCCTTTCTCAACTAAAAACTTTGAGAGTCTTTCATACCAAGTTCTTGGAGCTTGTTTTAGTCCATACAAGGCCTTATGTTGTTTGAAAACATAATTAGGTTTTTCAAAGCCATCAAATCTGAGGGGTTGTTTGACATAGACTTCCTCTTGAATAAAACCATTTAAAAATGCACTTTTCACATCCATTTGGAATAATTTGAAGTTCATAAAATATGCAAATGCAAGCAATAATCTTATGGCTTCTATCCTAACAACAGAAGCAAATGTTTCATCACAATCAATGCCTTCCTCTTGGTTATACCCTTGAGCCACTAGCCTAGCTTTGTTCCTAATAACATTACCTTGCTCATCCACTTTATTTCTAAACACCCATTTTGTGCCAACAATTGGGTGATTTAATGACCTAGAAACCATTGTCCATACTCGATTTCTTTCAAATTGATCAAGCTCTTCTTGCATGGCCAATATCCAACTTTCTTCTTTTTCTGCCTCTTCAAAGCTTTTAGGCTTGATTTGTGAGATGAAAGTTGAGAACTCACACATTTCTCTAATTCCTCTCTTGGTTTTGACTTCTTATGTAATATCACCACTGATCTGCTCTTGTGGATGATCTTTTACATATCTCCAGCTCTTTGGAAGGTCATTATGCTGACTTTCTGTTCTTTACAGATTTTTTAGAGGTGGAGTTTCTGTTTCTCTTCCAGGAGAGCTTCCTTCACTATTTTTCTTGTTTTCTAGGCTCATTTCTTCCATTTGTCTTTCAAAGTCCTCTGCATCATTTTCATTAACAAGAACTTCCTTTTGCAAGGTATTAGATTCACCAAAAACTACATGGATAGACTCTTCAACTGTTAAAGCTCTTTTGTTAAAAACTCTATAAGCTTTTGAGTTTAATGCATATCCTAGAAATATCGCCTCATCACTCTTAGCATCAAACTTTCCTAAAAAATGTTTTCCATTATTCAACACAAAGCATTTGCAGCTAAAACTTTTAAAGTGAGAGATGTTTTGTTTTCTACCTTTGTATAGTTCATATGGGTTTTTGATATCATGGCCCTTATTGAGACTCCATTAAGAATGTAGGCTGCTGTGTTGATAGCTTCTGCCCAAAAATACTTTGATAGATTATTTTCACAAAGCATGGTTCAAGCCATTTCTTTTAAAGTTCAGTTTTTCCTTTCTACAACCCCATTTTGTTGAGGTGTTCTAGGTGCTGAAAAATTATGATCCAACCCCTTTTCATTACAAAAATTTTCAAAATCATCTCCTTCAAACTCACCTCCATGATCACTCTTAATACTAACTATGTCAAGTCCTTTTTCATTTTGAACCTTTTTACAATGATTTACAAATGCATGTAGAGTATCCTTTTTATGAGCAAGAAAGTAGACCCAAGTATACCTAGAGTAGTCATCAACTATCGCAAAGCCATATCATTTGCCTCCTAGGCTAGTTGTGTTAATTGGACCAAATAAATCAATATGTAGCAGTTAAAGAGGTCTTGAGGTTGAGACAATCTTCTTAGTTTTGAAGGATGTTCTAACTTGTTTACCTAGTTGGCAAGCATCACAAATCTGATCATTCTCAAATTTAAGTTCAGGCAATTCAATAACCAAATTTTTTCTCATCAATTTTAAGATGGTATGCATGTTCACATGTCTAAGCTTTTTATGCCATAACCAAATATCATTTTCTTCATTTGCCATAAAACATGTTTCACAATTAAGCTCAAGATCTTCAAGAAATATAACATACATATTCTTGATTCTTTTTCCTATGAATGAAACTTTGTTGGTACTTATGTCTATCACTTCACATTTATTTGAATCAAAACATACCTTAAAGCTACACAATTGACTGATACTTAATAAATTATGTTTTAAACCTTTAACAAGCAACACATGACTAATTTGAGCTTCAGAATTCTTACCAATAGTTCCTATAACATGAATTTTCCTTTTGAATCATCTCCAAAAGAAACAATACCTCTTTTTTTCTTATCCAACTGAGCAAACAGCATTTCGTTTCCAGTCATATGCCTTGAGCAGCCATTGTCCATGTACCATGGTTGCTTCTCCTTCAGTTGAGCTCTTGAACATATGTCTTCTCAGTTTGGCTCAACCTACAAGACAAATTTTTAGCTTTTCTTAACAAGTACCCATACCTTGATGAGTCCTTGGAGGTTAGTTGCTACATGGGATCCTTTTAGAACCCAAATCTTTCTTGTTTTTTGCATGCTTTTTTCTCTATAATAGTCATAAGATAGATGACCAATTCTATCACAAATATAACATCTAGATGAGACATTATCAAAATTTTTCTTGAAACATGTGTTTCTTCTTGAAGTTTCTTTTCTCAAACTCTTACGAGCAGCATTTTCATCAATTGCTTTTTGTAAAGCTTCAGTTCTATTTTCCAATTCCAATTTTAGAATTTCAAAATATGTTTTTGAATGTTCTAGTTTGGTTTGAAGAAAGTTTCTTTGTTCAAAAATAGAATTAAAGTCATGTCTTATCTTTTCTAAATTTGTCTTAAAAGATGCAGTCTTTTTCTTTAAAATCTTGTATTTTGAAGCAAGTTTTTCGAATTCACCATAAAGACATTCATACTCTTCTTGAAGTTCATTAATAGAAATATCACAAGGAGTTGAAGATACCTTGGATTCCTCATCTCTTGCCATCAAACATAAATTTGCTCTTTCTTCCACTTTTTCTTCTTCAGCATTTGAACTTGAAACATCACTATCAGACCAGGTTGCAGCCACCATTACCTTCTTCGATTTTATGTTTTTCTTGGGACCTTCCTCCTTCAGCAAGGGACATTCTGACCTGAAGTGTTCAGGCTTCTTGCATTCATAACAAATGACATCATCTTTCTTGTTGGATTCATTTTTACTTCTGTTTTTTTGTGAAGAACTTTGTTCTCTTCTATAACCTTTCTTAGCCAGACTCCTATCTCTTTGTCCCGTGAGCTTTCTGAATCTTCTTGCAACCATAGCCAATCTTTCATCATCATCACAGGATAGATTGCCCAATTCTTCTTTAAGGATGCTTGTTTTTATGGTAATGTTTTTCTTCTTTTCTTTTGCTTCTCTCTTCTCTTCTTCTTCTTCTTCTTTAAGCTCCAGCTCATGAGTGATAAGAAACCCACAAATTTCATCAAGAGTTATAACATTTAAGTCCTTGGCTTCACGGATAGCAGTTACCTTTGGCTTTTAATTTTTGGGTAGGCTTTTAAAAAGTCTTTTGACAATTTCATGTTCAGGAATTGGTTTGCCTAGCTGACTGAGTTTATTTGTGATGTTAGTGAACGTATCAACCATGCTGGTGATATCTTCACCAAGTTCCATCTTAAAACATCTCATAATTATGAGTAAGGATAGCTATTTTGGACTTCTTGACTTGTGAAGTCCCTTCATGGATAATCCTAAGTTTGTCCCACACTTGTTTAGTAGTGGTACAACTTGACACTTTGTTAAACTCAGTAGTAGTTAAAGCACAATGCAAAGTGTTTATTGCCTTAAAATATGTCTAGACCTTTTTGGTTTCAGCTTCAGTCCATTCAGACCTTGGCTTAGGAATCATTTAATTGGTCACTACATTTATGGTTGAGGGAATGAAGGGTCCATCCATGATGACATCCCACATCTCATATTCTATTACCCTTATTGTCACAACCCAATTTTTGAGCCATGATCGGCTCATGGGCCCAATGGACATAGCCCACTAAGCCTAAGCAAGCTTATTTATATAATCGTACTCATTATCCCGTCAACTATTCTTACATTTACATCTCATAATCTCAACCCTTTAAGTACTTTAATAGTAATTATAACAATCAAAACTGCATTTATATTATCCTAAAATAACATTAACTATTGCCACTCATGGTAGCTGTACCAATCAAAATGTACATATATGGTCTAAGGTATACATCTTAGTATTTTACATCACAAGTATGTATTTACAACAAAAATGACTTTGGGCTTTTAGCAGAGTGACCAAGGTGAAAGTGCTGCTACGAAATGACAAGATACCTAAGAAGGATACGAATCTACGAGAACACCTCGACCTAGTTACCGGCTGCCTCTTGATCTAAAAACATGAATTTGAAAAAGGTGAGTATAAACTCAGTGAGTGAACATAAGAAAGGAACAAGCAATCTATAGGAAGAATTTGGAAATCATGATGCACTTGTTTCAAAAACAATGCAATTGATTTAATTTCTTACTGAAAACCCCTCCTTTCAAACTTTGATTAATAACCTCATAGTGTTGCAAAAACCCATTATCAATCCATGAAGTTAAATGGGTGAAAAATATGTCAAAATCAAGCAAGGTAGCAAGCAAGGCAGCAAGTTTCTCGCTGTAGCAAGAAACAGTGTTAGTTTGCATATGTTTCAGTTTTTCTAGTATATCTCCCATTACAAAAGTCTAATTGACCTGATTTTTATACCATTAGAAAGATAAGAGGCAAGGATACAACTTTTATCTTTACCATTTTTCCCAATTCATATGGAAAGGCAGTCACAATCTTCATCAAAATGAAAGTACTCCATTAGAACTTGAGATTTTCTCGCTGTAGTGAAAATCAGGCTAGTGTGACCCCCAAAACCTGAGAGTTTCTTGCTGCAGCGAGAAACAGAGCATTTTAAGTGAAATGGGTCTTGTTACATCAAAAGCCACTTTCTTGTTGAAATGAAAAGTAATTTGGGAGCATTTAACAATGCCAACACACAACACAATCACAATTATTTTCATAAACTTTCTATAACATATATATATTTGTATATACATACACCATCATGCATACCATCCCACACCACTCAATTCAATGCAATATCATCATCATGTGTGCACTCTTTACTCGCACACTTCAACATCATCATGTGTGCACTCCCTACTCGCACACTCTATCATCATCATGTGTGCACTCCTTACTCGCACACTTCAACATTATTCATCAATACAAAACATATATTCATATATATACCTACCAACATAATATAGAAGCACATGGATTCATCCTTTTACACATTTCATATTTTTCACAACATCAAAACATTTTATCAAGGGCTTGTTCCCTGGCACACATTTTTAAAGAAACATTGGATAAAATCATTCAAATGTTCATTCAAATACATTACATTTCCCAAAGAAATTTTGAAATGCAAGTTCACTCACCAGTCTTTATTGATGTTTTGGTAGGCTCTAGCGTTGACTATGTTCCAAATGGAGGTGTAGGGTTTCGTTGGAACCTATCACTTACAACAACATGACCATCAACGCAACTTGGCATTATTACTATTCCAAAGCTATTTTCTAAATTGGGTTCTACTAGTCATTCTTAACTAATTTCCAACTGCTATTAAATGGCTATTATTTGCACCATCCTAATCACTTCAAAATGAATAAACAACCTTAACTACAAAACATTTCCAAGTCTCATCACTTGCTATTCTCAACACTTAAATATCAAATTCTAATTCCCTACTCACCTTGGTAGCTTCGTAATTGAATCTCTTTCCAAAAATTTCAAGCTATTATGGAAGCTCTCTCTTTCTCTCTCTAAAACACCTAGCTAGTGAGAGAAAGTATGGAAGTAAGATATTTTTTTCAAGGGTTTTAAAATGAAAGAGTGAAAGAGCACAAAGATTCTATGAAAGGGTGCACAAAAGCATGAAAAGTGAAGCTAGCTTGAAAGAGTTATGGAAGCTTAAAGAGAACTCTCATGGAGGATGAAGAAACGTTGGAGGGAAGAAGGAAGAAGAAGAAGAAGCTACTGGAAAATGTGAGAAGAAGCTGCTTGAAGATGATATTTATAGCTCAAGCTTATCTAACTCCACTTAAATTACAAAAATGCCCTTAGCAAGTTAGCTTATTCTTCTCCAATCCTTTGTGCAATCTTTTTACTCTTTTGACACTGAGGCGAAGTCCACAATGGTCTAAAAATACTCAAGTTTACGAAAAATTAAAATTTTGACCCGAGTTAAAAAATGACTATTTTGCCCCTACTTTGGAAATCATCATTATTTTATTTCCTTCGTCATTTAATCCTTATTTTCATCATTCATTTATGCTTTATGCCTACTTAGGCCTTAAAAATGTTTGAAAGCATACTTCTAAGGGCTCATTAAAGAAATGATGAAATTACCCCTGGCTCGGGTTATCGTGTCTACACCTAGTTATAAGGCTATAAAGGTCGAGGTCTCACATTCTCCCCCACTAAAAGAAATTCGGTCCCTGAATTTAAATCAAACTATAAGGTAGCATACCTTTATGAATTAAAGAAGTGTGGATACTTGGTCCACATCTCCTCATCGGCTTCCCACGTTACCTCTTCACTGATGTGGTTTCGCCATAACACTTTCATTGAGGCTACATCCTTAGAACAGAGCTTTTTGACTTGCTTATCAAGGATAGCCACTAGTTGCTCCTCATAGGTTAAATCATCTTGCAATTGGATGGTTTCATACCGTATTACATGAGATGGATTTGGGTTATATTTCCTAAGCATTGACACATGGAATACGGGGTGAATGTTCGAGAGGTCTGGTGGTAGCGCCAAATGGTAAGCCACTGCTCCAACCCTTTCTAAGATCTCGAAGGGTCCTATATACCAAGGACTCAATTTTCCCTTCTTGCCAAATCTCATTACCCCCTTTGTTGGTGAGACCTTCAAAAATACGTGATCTCCTACCTAAAACTCCAAGTCTCTCCGTCTGTTATCAGCATATGATTTCTGTCTACTTTGTGCTGACAATATCCTCTCTCGAATCATGCGTATTTTCTCAATGGCATCCTGCACCAACTCAGGACCCAAGAGTTTCCTTTCTCCCACCTCTAGCCATCCAATAGGTGACCTGCACCTCCATCCATATAATGCTTCAAATGGTGCCATTTGGATACTAGCTTGGAAACTGTTGTTATAGGCAAACTCCACCAAGGGTAGATATCAATCCCACTTGACCCCAAGGTCTATTACACAGGCCCTCAACATATCTTCCAATGTCTGTATCATCCGTTCAGATTACCCATCAGTCTGAGGGTGATAATTCTATTTTATAGAATTATTTTATTTCGATTTTGTTATAAATATTAGTTAAGTCCTCGATTTTCAATTATAATTTACTTATTTTAGTTGTTTTTATAATTAGTTTATTTTTAAGTGAGATATCTTTATTTTATATTATTCCTTTTAATTTGGTTATTATTTATTAGTTTTTATATTTTTTGTAGGATTAAAGTGATTGGGCTTAATTTTGAAAAGTAAAGTGTTGAAAGACCCAGAATCTGCTTGCATATGCTTTAGTATTTTGACCATATCTCAAGTTAAAAAACTCCAAATGATGTAATTCTTAGACCATTGGAAAGCTAAGAGACAGAGCTATAACTTTTATGGAGATCATATTGCCCAGTTCTGCCTCGAAGATAGAGAAATCGCATTGGAAAATGGCTAGACGTACTGTGTCGGGAATGGAAATTTGTAAAGGCTGATAATTGATTTTTTGGCCTTTTATTACACTTTTAAGCCCAATTAAACCCTAGGTCAACTTAAGGAACTTTAGGTTAAGTTTATTAGTATAAATAGGATATGTTTAACAACATTAGAGAAGAACTTTTGTAAGATTCAAGAACTTAGAAGTTGAGGCTGAAACTTGGAGATCAAGACGGTAATTATTATTTTATTTTCTTCCTTGGCTTTTAATTTTCTTGTTACTTTCAATGGTTGAATTTTATACAATGTTATTTTATTTTGCAATTATGAGTAGCTAATTTTCTTTTTCTAGGATTGCAATTGAACTCACATGTAATCTAAGTTTTTAATCTTTTTCTTACTTATCTTTAATGGGATTTGAATTGTTTATTCCAATTTGTTCTTAATGCTTTTAATTGCTTGGCCACCAATTAAATTGATCTAGGAACCTAAACAAACTTGGAAAAGGGAGTTTAGAGTATACTAAAATTGGGATAACATATGATCATATTAATTGATTTGCTTATAGGATAGGGATATACCTATAGGCCATATGTAACTAGATTAAAGCCTGCACTTAATGAGTCTATTTTAATTTCAATTCACATAGGGATATAGTGTTTGGGTAAAATAGATATTTTTATAAGATGAGTCAGGAGATCTTTATAAATAATTTAGGACTGTAGGTTAGCAATTCAACCCATTGAAATAAGTTAAGGAAGAGAGGTAAGATTTAGATGAAGTGTGAGGGATATTGTAATCCTAGGCTTGTTTGATTTGATATTTTCTCAAGTTATTATTATTTTGATTTTTCTTGATGGTTTTAATTTTAGTTAATTAGATTTAGTTAATTAATTAATTTTGATTGTTTGGATAAGATTAGATTGTTCTAATTTTAGTACTTAGTGAATTTTTAGATCAATTCCCTGTGGGATCGATACTCTGCTTGCTATTATACTATCTACTCGATACGTATACTTGCGTAGTGGAATTTTAACTGACAGAGGGTGGAAAGTCATGCTGAAATCCAACTTAGTGCCCAATGCTTCCTATAACTTTCCCTAGAATCGACTGGTGAATTGTGCTCCTTTATCAGATACTATAGAAATGGGGATACAATGCAGTCGTACTATCTCATCCACATAAACTCGAGCATACAGGGCAGCCCCGTAAGTATTCTTAACCAAAAAAAAATGGACTGACTTCGTTAACCGATCTACTATGATCCAAATCGAGTCGTAGCCCCCACTAGTTCGAGGCAAGCCCGTTACAAAGTCCATTGCGACATGCTCCCACTTCCATTCAGGCACTGGTAATGGCTATAGTAGCCCTGCAAGCCTTTGATCCTCGGCCTTAACCTGCTGACAAACTAGGCACTTGGAGACAAACTCAGCTACATCTTTCTTAAGTCCTTCCCACCAATATACCTCCTTCAAATCTTGATACATCTTTGTAGCCCCTGGATGTACCACATAGGCTGCCATATGCGCCTCATCCAATATTTCTCTCCTCAATCCATCACTATCGGGCACATAAAGTCTGATTCCATACCTCAATACTCCATCTGCGGCTTTAGTAAACATTTTTCCTTTCCTTCCTTAAGGATCCTCTGAGGCCTTAGCTATGAACTCATCTTTACTTTGTGCTTCTTTAATCCGGTCCATTAAAATAGGCCTCACTCTAAAATGTGCTAGCAATTCATTTGCCTCCGAAACTTCTAAATGCACACCTATGTCTCCCAAACTATGGATCTCTCTAATCAAGGATCTCCTATCTGTAGAGATATGTGCCAAACTCCCTATAGATTTTTGACTCAAGGCATCTGCCACTACATTTGCCTTATCGAGATGGTAGAGAATAGTACAATCATAATCTTTTAGGACCTCCATCTACCTACGTTGTTGCAAGTTAAGATCCCTCTGCTGAAATATATACTTTAAACTTTTGTGGTCCGTATATATCTCACAAGTCTCACCATACAAGTAATGTCTCTAAATCTTTAAGGCAAACATGATTGTTGCCATCTCCAAATCGTGGGCAGGGTAATTCTGCTCATGCCTTTTAAGTTGCCTTGATACATACGCAATCACCTTCCCATGCTGCATTAATACACACCCTAAACCAACCCGCGATGCATCACAGAATATCGTATAACCCCTTGTGCCTTACGGTAGGCTTAATAATAAAGTTGTGGTGAGACATGCCTTGAGCTTCTCAAAGCTATCCTCACAAGCACTTGACCACTCAAATTTTGTATCTTTACATGTCAACTTAGTCAAAGGGGTGACTATTTTGGATAAGTCTTTCACAAAGCGACGATAATAGCCAACCAAACCCAAAAAGCTTCTAATCTCTGTAACTGATGTTGGCCTTGGCCACTTTTCCACTGCCTCAACTTTCTTTGGATCGACTTGTACCCCATCCTTGGATACCACATGCCCAAAAATACAACGCTTTCAAGCCAAAACTCACACTTGGAGAACTTGGCATACAATCAATGTTCTCTCAAAGTTTGGAGCACTATCTTAAGATGCTGCTCATGCTCCTCTCAGCTCTTCAAGTAGATCAAGATGTCATCAATAAACACCACCACGAACTTGTTCAAATAGGGTTTGAACACTTGGTTCATCAAATCCATAAAGGCTGCAAGGGCATTCGTAAGCCCAAAAGACATCACCAGGAACTCATAGTGCCCATATCTTATTCGAAATACAGTCTTTGGTATACCTTCATTTTAGATCCTCAACTGATGGTACCCAGATCGCAGATCTATCTTAGAGAAACATTGTGCTCCTTGTAGTTGATCAAATAGATCATCTATTCTTGGAAGGGGGTACTTATTCTTCACCGTCACTTTATTAAACTGTCGGTAGTCAATGCACAATTTAAATGACCCATCTTTCTTCTTTACAAATAACACCAGTGCTCCTCATGGTGAGACGCTAGGATGGATGAAGCCTTTATCCAACAAATCTTCTAACTGATCCTTAAGCTCTTTAAGCTCCGCAGGTGCCATTCTATGTGGGGGTATGGATATAGGTCTAGTGTCAGGAATTAAATCTATGCAAAATTCAATCTCTCGCTCGGGAGGCAAACCTGGTAGTTCC
Organism: Theobroma cacao; assembly: GCF_000208745.1. Taxonomy (NCBI): domain Eukaryota; kingdom Viridiplantae; phylum Streptophyta; class Magnoliopsida; order Malvales; family Malvaceae; genus Theobroma; species Theobroma cacao. The sequence continues at coordinate 9,335,560 of NC_030853.1, read as the reverse complement.
TCAAGAAATACATCCATGAACTCGTTCACCACCGACACTTGGCTTATATCTCCAACCTTCACTTGAGTATCCCTTACCATAGCCAAATAACCTGAACAATCCTATCATAATAGCCTTCTAGTAGACATGACCGATATCAAATTGGTTGGAGCATTGCTTCTATCCCCCTGAATACTAAATGGTGGCTCATTCGGGAAATCAAATCTAAGCAATTTATGATAACAATCCACGCTAGCATGGCAGGGTGATAGCCAATCCATTCCCAAGATCACGTCAAAGTCTAAGGTGTTTAACACCACAAGATTCACCAAAGTGTCTTTGTCTTTGACTCGAACTACACAGGACTCATATTCCCATTCGGCTACAAATACCTCCTTTAAAGGAGTAGACACTAGTAATTTTTCTTCTCTCCTAACACGATCCTTACCCAGACGAAGTGCAAAACATGGAGAAATAAAAGAATAGGTAGCACCAGGATCAAACAATACTCGAGCATCCATATTACAAACAGAAAGGGTACTTAAGACAACTGCATTGGATGTTTGGGCCTCTTGGGGTGTTAAAGCATATATCCTCGCTTGGCCCCTACTAGCAAAACTTTGACGTCCGGACTCAGACGGCCTGCTCTAGGAGGAAGTAACATCACCTCTACCCCTCGATCCATTAGCCCCCTGATCAGATAAGGTGACTACTGAATGAGCAAATAAAACTAGCTGAGTAGAGTTATGAGCAGAATCTTGTTATTGATGAGCCATCGGGCAATTCCTCTTAACATGCCTAGGTTTCCCACACCCATAATAAACTCTCGTAGTATGGAAACATTGTCCACTATGCCGCACTCCACAATTATTGCAACGATCAATAGCTTGACTACCTTGCCTTGAATCTTGCTGCCTTCCTCGATTAAAAGTTTCTGCCTTGATCCAATGCTGGCACTAGTCAAGTGTCAAGCCCAGCTCGACAATATGTTTATTATGCCATTCCTACATAAGAATGGATGTTTGCTTACTTGGGTACCTCGAAAATCGTTAAAAGACGGCAATGTACCAAATAGTACAACTAAGTTGAATTAAGCCTCGAACTAGTCCAAATAGAGATTTTAAGATGAAATAGAGAATTTTAAAACCCCAGAATGACTTAAAATGATGTTTCGGAGTTCGAGGACTGATTTGGAGTCAAATTAGAATTTTCATGACCTAGGGGCAAAATGGTCATTTTGCCACTTGAGGTTAAAATTGGAATGTTGGAAGAAGTTTTTTATCAAGATTGACTATTTAGAACATAATTTGAGTTTGAGAAGTGAAGAATTTTAATTTCGGTATTTTTTCGAGCATAGGGGTAAAATAGTCATTTTGCCACCCAGGGGCAAAATTGTAATTTTACATCACCCAACACTTATCCAGCACATGGATTTTACCCAATATTATCATGGATAATTGAAAAAATTTAAGTGGTGGAGAGAGATTGCTTAATGGGTAAGTATGACACATGGACCAATGGAATGGTGACATGTGTCAAATTTTCATCCATTTATTATTTGGCTTAAAAATCAGCATACAATCAGCCCATTTCTCTTCATTATGTCTGGCCAAAGCAAGAACAAAGGAAGAAAAGAAAGAACAAGAACCCTAGGGTGAAAATTCAAGAGAAAACTGGTGGATTTCAAGTAATCAAGCAATCAAAGGTAAGATTTCTTGATTTT
>NC_030853.1:9313800-9332145 GCF_000208745.1 Theobroma cacao | reverse complement strand
CTATAAATATTGTTTTATAAGAAAATAGAATATTTTATTAAATATTTTTATTATATTCAAATAGTCATAATTTCATTTTAAATGAAGGTTTTAGACGTTTAAACTTATTTTTGATTATGAATTATGTGTTTTATACTAGCATACTACATTTTTAGCTGGTTTCGAAATTTTTAAAGAAAAATGACCAAAATACCCCTGTGAGAAAAAAATTATTTTTCTATTGTTTTGAGTTGGAAATAGTTTATAATCTCTCAAAACATGATACTTAACAATGATTACTCACAGGGAAAATGAGAAACTGATATTAAAGCCTTACAGAGTTTCGATTGACATTCCGAGTAATGAGTGTCGATCGAGATATCACGGCTGTTGTCACGGGCTCGAGGGGAGTATTGAGTCGTGACATCAAGTCACTCCCCTGTTGGGGTAATCGTGAGTCCCTCTGTGGGCCTTGATGGCTAGAAGATGAAACACCGCTACTAAAGTCCTTGCGACCTTGATAGCCCTCTGTCTTGACCCTCTTTGCTCTATCCTTCACAGCCCTACTCTCACTAGTCCTCATCTCAATCCACTGAGCGTAATCCACTGCTGCAGAGTAGGTATTTAAATCTCGTGATGCCATAGCCCTAAATAGTGGATCCACTAGCCCATCCATAAACCTCTAAATCTTCATGTCCTTAGTAGAAACTAGATAGGGCGCATACCGAGCTAGCTGCGTGAATTTGATGTCGTATTTTGACACCGTCATATTTGGGGTCTGTACTATGGCCTCAAACTCTCTAGCCCGTGCATTACGTACACTGACTGGTAAGAATCGATCTAAGAAGGCTGTACTAAATTCTTTCCAAGTCAACGGTGTTGTATCTGCTGGCCTACCTCTACGCAACGAGCCATACCACTTTTGCGCCACATCCTCTAATCGGAAGGCGGCTAACTCAACTAATCTAGTACTAGAGCATCCCAAGGCCTCACAAATTTTCTCCATCTTATCTAAAAAAATTTGGGGTTTCTCCGATGCATCAGACCCTGAAAATGACAAAGGCTTAAGCTTCAAGAAATCAGGAAGAGAAATCTCTAAATGACCCCTCTCAACCTCATGATGTTGGCGATCAGCCTGTCCTTGGGAGCTGGGGGATTCTTGTAATGTAGGTCTCCCTTCCACTATCATTTGTATATCATCCATATGAGCTTCCATCATTTTTACAACTCGGTTAACTCCCTGTAGGCCTGCCGCCAAGTCCTTGATGGTAATACCCCCGGTTGGTTGTCTACCCACATCACCTAAAGACTGTCCCTCATCGTGTCTGCTCACAGGCATATCTGCCCTCACCGGCTTAGTGGCCGTAGCGAGAAATAGTGTCAGTTTACATATGTTTCAGTTTTTCTAGCATATCTCCCACTACAGCAATTCAATTGACATGATTTTTAGATCATTAGAAAGCTAAGAGGTAGGGCTACAAGTTTTATGTTTACCACTTTTCCTAGTTCAGACTAAAAGGTGGTCAAAATTTTTATCAAAGTGAAAGTACTGCACTAGAACCCGAGAGTTTCTCGCTACAACGAGAATCAGGCTAGTGTGACCCCCAAAACCTGAGAGTTTCTCGTTGCAGTGAAAATGAATCTCGCTGCAGTGAGAAATAGAGCATTTTAAGTGAAATGGGTCTTATTACATCAAAAACCATTTTCTTGTTGAAATGAAAAGCAATTTGGGAGCAATTAACAGTGCCAACACACAACACAATCACAATTATTTTCATAACCTTTCTATAACATATATATATATTTGTATATACATACATCATCATGCATACCATCCCACCACACTCAACTCAATATATCATCATCATGTGTGCACTCTCTACTCGCACACTTCAACATCATCATGTGTGCACTCCCTGCTCGCACACTCTATCATCATCATGTGTGCACTCCCTACTCGCACACTTCAACATCATCACACAACATTGTTCATCAATACAAAACATATATTCATATATATACCTACCAACATAATATAGAAGCACATGGATTCATCCTTTTACACATTTTACATTTTTCACAACATCAAAACATTTTATCAAAGGCTTGTTCCCTGGCACACATTTTTAAAGAAAAGTTGGATAAAATCATTCAAATGTTCATTCAAATACATTACATTTCCCAAAGAAATTTTTAAATGCAAGTTCACTCATTAGTCTTTATTGATGTTTTGGTGGGCTCTAGCATTGACTAATGTTCCGAATAGAGGTGTAGGGTTTCATTGGAACCTATCACACACAACAACATCACCATCAACCCAACTTGGCATTATTACTATTCCAAAGCTATTTTCTAAATTGGGTTCTACTAGTCATTCCTAACTAGTTTTCAAATACTATTAAATGGCTATTATTGCACCATCCAAATCACTTCAAAATGAATAAACAACCTCAACTACAAAACATTCCCAAGTCTCATCACTAGCCATTCTCAACACTTAAATATCAAATTCTAATTCCCTACTCACCTTGGTAGCTTCGTAGTTGAATCTCTTTCCAAAAATTTCAAGCTATTATGGAAGCTCCCTCTTTCTCTCTCTAAAACACCTAGCTAGTGAGAGAAAGTATGCAAGTAAGATTTTTTTTTTCAAGGGTTTTAAAGTGAGAGAGTGAAAGAGCACAAAGGTTCTATGAAAGGGTGCACAAAAGCATGAAAAGTAGAGCTAGCTTGAGAGAGTTATGGAAGCTTAAAGAGAACTCCCGTGGAGGATGAAGAAATGTGAGAGGGAAGAAGGAAGACGAAGAAAAAGCTGCTAGAAAATGTGAGAAGAAGCTACTGGAAGATGATATTTATAGCTTAAGCTTATCCAGCTCCACTTAAATTACGAAAATGCCCTTAGCAAGTTAGCTTATTCTTCTTCAATCCTTTGTGAAATCTTTTTACTCTTTTGACACTGAGCCCAAGTCCACAATGGTCTAAAAATACTCAAGTTTACGAAAAATTAAAATTTTGACCTCAGATGAAAAATGGCCATTTTGCCCCTACTTTAGAAATCCTCATTATTTTATTTCCTTCGTCATTTAATCCTTATTTTCATCATTCATTTATTCTTTAGGCCTACTTAGGCCTTAAAAATGTTTGAAAGCATACTTCTAGGGGCTCACTAAAGAAATGACGAAATTACCCCTAGCTCGGGTTATCGTGTCTACACCTAGTTATGAGGCTATAGAGGTCGAGGTCTCACAGTTATATAGATTGACATTCCAGTGCTCCAATAGGGGTAATTTGAGTCATCAAATAGAGGTGGTCTGTTTGTGGACTATCCCTCAGCAACTACTGATTTTTGAAGAGCCATTAAGATCTCCCTTAGAATGTTAAGCATTAAGAAAGAGGGATAGGCTCTAATACCATTTGTTGGTCCCAAATAAATGTGCTAGAGGGGGGTGAATAGCACTTTTTAGCTCTTACTAAACTTGATTTCTAATTAGGGGCAAATTGAAGATCAATGATGAGAAATTTGATGCACGATGAAGGAATGATTTAAGAAATAATGAAAATGAAAAATAAAACAAAGTAGACAATACACAAAGATTTATAGTGATTAGGTCAAAGACCTACATCCACTACCTTGATTGTTCAACCAAGGATTTTCCAAACCAAATCATTATAAACGGTGAAATTCCCAAGCTTCCACCAAGCTTTTACAATGGCTTTTCACAAGCTCAGCCACAACCTTTAACAATGGTTTTTCTCAAGATCAACAAAACCCAAAACTAACTTTTCTAGGCTGAGTTAGAACCTATACAACCACTCAAGCAACCCAAGCTTGATTAAACCCCTTAGAGTGACTCGCTCACTCTAAGTATTCAAGGATAATAGAAATAAAGAAGTACCTATGATCACTAACTTGATCTGAATAGTACAAGGTGAAGTGTTTAACTCTATTACAAGGATAGGAGTGAAATGCAAAAAGTATGTAGAGAGTTTTTGCTATTTTTGAGCTCTTTTTTATCTTGGAAGCATCTGCTCTTGTTCATAGCCATTAGGGAGGGTTTATACTTGATGAACCAACTCTGATGGATGTTTGACAGTTTATAGCCATTATTCTATCTTCTAGCATTAAATTCAAATTTTCTGATAGAATGCTCTTAGTTAACTAACTATGCTTCTTAGTCAATTAAGTCGTCTCTGTCTTTTATTCCCAGTTTCTGGCAGTAAGCTCTTAGTCAACTAACAATACTTCTTAATCAATTAAGTTGCCTCTGTCTCTGAACCCAATTTTTGGCAGTAAGCTTGTAATACCTCGTACCCTCGTATAGTAGTCAATGTAACCGTCTCGATAAGACGAAGGGCTAATTGGTATGAAATAATTATGTGCACGATTGGTTAACTGAAGTTAAATAAAATAAATAAATAAATAAAATAATAAATAAATAATGAATGAATGAATGAATAAAAAATAATAAAATAAAAGAAGGAATAAAGGGAGGTAAGATGAATAATGAAACAGAATAAAGAAATGAGACATGTAAGAAATAAGTAGGCAGCCGCCCATGTGCACATGAAAGAACTAAAATATATTTTTAGCTTTAAAGCATGTGAAAACATGTAGGGGGCCGACCTCATGAAGCCATAAAGAGAGAAGAAAGAGCTAAAAAGTGGATAAGGATGGCTGGAAAGAATAAGGAGAAAAAGGGAGAAAGAATTGGACTTTGAGGAGAAATAAAAGAAAGAAAAAGAAAAGTCAAAGCATTAAATCATGTGCACAACAAGTGGGGGCCAACCACTTGAACAAGAAGAAAGAAAATAGAGAGTGGGCTAGAACCAAAAAGGGAGAAAAGACAAGAAAGAATGGAAAAAAAAGAGACAAAGAGAGAGAAGAAAAAGAGCTGAAAAAAAGAGAAAGAAGAAAGAGCTGGTACAGTCAGCTGGCAAAGAGGGAAAGAAAATCTGCCAAGCCTAAGAGAAAAGGAAAGAAAAAGAAGAAGAAAGAGAGGGAGAGCGATGGTGCCGGATGAAAAGGAAAAAAGAGAAGAAAAGGAAGAAGAAAAAGAGAGAAAGAAGGCCGACTGGAGGAGAAGAAAAAGGGAAACGGAAGGCTAGCTGAAAGAGAAAAAAAATTGAAGGAAAGCCGATTGGAGGAGGAGAAAAAGAGTAGAAGAGAGAGAGAAAGAAAAGGGAAAGAAAAAAATGGAGAAAAAATAATAATAATAATAAAATAATAATATATATATTAAATGGGTTTCAATATTCAAGAGAAATAAGTTAAGGAGGTGCACTACGATGGCAGGCAGGAGGAAATAATGAGTCATGGACAAGAGAAATAACAATGTAGCATCCCGCTATTATGAGGTGAGTGGGTGCTAAATTTCAAAACCATATCTCTATAACATATTATACATGTTACATTTGATAGTTGACAAAATTGTGGACAGCATGAGTTGGTAGAAAGCCTTAGATTGTTTGTGTTTGTGACAAGGATTTTAAAATTTTTTTTCTTTAATATATTTATAAATATAGCATATATATATATATATATATATATATATCTACATGCTTTTAATTACTGGAAAACAAACGTTTGATTGGCTTTTCGCTTCAAAATCATACCGTGCAAGCTTGTGTGATGTTTAGGCCAATGGCCTTTGTATTGATTCATAGAATTTGATGATAAATTATTTATTTCACTTAGCATGCTGATTTGGTAAATATACCATGCTTTGAGATAAAATAAGCACAACATTGATTTGTGATTATATTGTTTACAAACTATTATGTTTTGTAAATGCATTAAAAGGGTATATATTTTCATTTGAACGTGATTGAGATTTGCTAGGTAGGACTTGTTACCACACCAGGTCAAGTGTGGTCTTTGTGCACAAAATAGTAATTGTCGATTATTGATATTTGATTAAAAAAGGGGACCTGAAGCCCCAATTTATATTAGGTGGTGTGAGTAGTTCCCACGAGTAGGTAAAGGGGACCTGAAATCTTNTTATTTCACTTAGCATGCTGATTTGGTAAATATACCATGCTTTGAGATAAAATGTGCACAACATTGATTTGTGATTATATTGTTTACAAACTATTATGTTTTGCAAATGCATTAAATTGCAATGATTTTCATTTGAACGTGATTGAGATTTGCTAGGTAGGACTTGTTACCACACCAGGTCAAGTGTGGTCTTTGTGCACAAAATAGTAATTGTCGATTATTGATATTTGATTTAAAAAGGGGACCTGAAGCCCCAATTTATATTAGGTGGTGTGAGTAGTTCCCACGAGTAGGTAAAGGGGGACCTGAAGCCCCGATTTATATATGGTGGCGTGGGTAGTTCCCAAGAGTAGGTAAAAAGGGGGACCGAAAGCCCCGATTTATATATGGTGGCGTGGGTAGTTCTCACAAGTAAGTAAAAAGGGGGACCTGAAGCCCCGATTTATATATGGTGGCGTGGATAGTTCCCACAAGTAGGTAAAAAGAGACTTGAAGCCTCGATTTATATATGATGGTGTAAGTAGTTCTCACGAGTAAGTAAAAAGGGGGATCTGAAGCCTCGATTTATATTGGGTGGCGTGGGTAGTTCCCACAAGTAGGTAATGATGTCGAAGAAAGTAAACCTAAGGGCTATACTAATCCTACCCGAGGATAATGCTCCCTTATGGATTTTTATTTCACTATGCATGCCATTAACACTTGAATTTTTTTTTATTTAATGACAAGTGAAATTTACATATTCATTGGTGATCAATTATTTCGCCTTTTTATATTTGAGACTCTTCATTTTTCACTTGTCATTGAATTTAATGTTGACTAGATGTCGGAGTTGAAAGATTTTCTAGTACCTTAAATACAACTGTTTTCATATATGTTTACTTGTGAATTAGTATTTTTAAGAATTGCAAGGTATAAAAAACAAAATCTCTTAGTTTTATGGAATGTATTTTCTACGCTTACTCTTGGATTTATAAACATTCTACCTTTACGTTTGTTTCCCCTCCTCACCTGCTCACGAGGTCGATGATGATCACTGAGTCTATGAGACTCACACCCCTCTTATTTTCCCTTTTTGCATATAGGGATCAGCCTAGCATGTAATCATCGGTGCGTACGGACCACCGCAGAGTAAGTAAAGGCATATCCTAACCCCGCTCCAAGTCGCTTCTATGTTTAGGATTGTGTCAAAACGAAATTGCTAGATGTTGAAAAATGTTGTTAACTCATAGACATGAATGTTTACTTAATGAATCTAATGGAAATCTCAAATGAGGCTTGTTTGGGACTTAGGAAAAATTTCTCGAAAGTCTCGGACGCCGATAGTGACCTAGGAGGGGTCGTTACAGTAAGCTCTTAGTCGACTAACGATACTTCTTTGTCGATTAAGTTGTCTCTATCTTTGAACTAGCTCATCTTCATTTTTGAGTTTTAGTTGACTAACTCCCTTCTTTATCCAACTAAGAGGCTTTTATTTTGTTGCTCATTGGTAGCTCCTCATTCTTATGAGTTTTGATATTAACTTTTTAATGATTTATTATTGACATACATTTTTGTCCTACACACTCAAGTAATAAAGTTAGACATAAATGAGTGAGAATATTTTATTATCATCAAAAACTAATGGAGCCAACACTAACTGCCAAAAATCCAACTTAACACTCGAATTCCATTTCCTATTAATCTTATATCTCAAGTAACTCATATAATTCAAATCCTCATAAATATGTCCTGAAACATGCATCAAATTAAATCAAATTCTCAATCTATACAATTAATTCATCATTTTCATTAATATGTACCTTAACATCATACTTAGATGTCAAACTGACAAACATCTGCATAATTTCATTAAAGATCTTAATTTACCCCCCACATTCATAGTCATTTATCTCTAGACATAATCATATTCATCAAAACTTAAATAACTCCTCAAGTCACTTGGCCAACTTCACATATAAGCCATATCAAAAATCAAGGATGTTACAACAATTAAGGACTTTCTCAACTTAATTGAATAAGCTCAAGCATGTGTTATACATACATATATATATATATATATATGAAAAAGTGCCACTATTATAGTGCATATTATCATTTGTTGTCAACAACACCTTGGGTGTCCATGTAGGCTCTCAAGCCATCATCATATCTCATACATAACATTATCAATGTAAAATGCCTAACATTGAAAACATTTACATAAACATGTTCATAGTTTGTAAGCATAAACATAAAGTAAAGACCAACTTGTCAGCGAAACGTGATCGATTCTCTAGGCTTCAAGTGGCTATTAAACGCTTACCAAAAAATGAAGACCAAACACTAGTATCTGCGACACTGGCAGCTATTAAACGTTATCACTAGTCTACAACAAAATAAATAGGAAAAATAACGTGTGAGTCACAAAAATTCCATGAGTGGATTCGAGAAGGGGACAAGCTAGGGGATAATTATTGGAGTAGGATCTTAGTGGATTAATGTGATTGTGTAAAGCATGGATTTAAAAAAATTTCTTTTATAAAGGAAGCAAGCAATCCAATTACACAAGTAGAAACACACATCATTCTTATTGCAAGTAACATAATCACATCCTTAAAAAAATATAAATCTATTAACTAAGAAAAAACTTACCTTTTATTTTGAGATTCTAATTTTCGGACACCATCACACCAATGAATGATTTCTCAACCGAACAAGTTTACCACTTATTCTTCAAGAATGCTTTCAACTTGCACCTTAAGTGGATAAGATGTGGAATGCTAGACTACATGATGGCAATCGATTTTATGTTTCTTTTCTTCCTAAAAATTAATGGCTATTTTCTTTCAAAAAAATTCAATCAATAACAGGAAAAAGGAAGAAAGAAATTGAAAAGTTTTGAGGAAGAGGAGAGAAGTGACGGTTGAAACTTTTTCAAGGAAAAGTACGTACGTTTCTTTTCTTCTAATCTTTTCTCTTTTTATTGAAACTCTTCCCTCAAAGGTTTAATCATAATCAAACACCTTTGAATCGATCTTGACCATCCATTTAGAGTTATGGAAGTATCAAACATGCTCCATAATTATCAAAATTAAAATTAAAGAATAAATAATTGAATTCTTTAATTATCATTTAGAGTTCTTGATAAAATAAAACTCCCTATTGAATAATAACTCTTATTTTATTAGTATCCATCTTTATTTAAAAAGAATTAATAATAAATAAAAGAGTGATAGTCAAATATAGAGTCTCCTTTTATCAACATGAATGTCTAGATTTATTTTACAAGAATCCTCTTAGCATTATCTTAATTTAAGACAACTCTTGTCTTTACTTAAAACAAAAATATTTTGCCTTGTCTAAATTGAGACAAATATGTTTTCTTATCTAGATTAAGACAAAAAATATTTTTCTTGTCTTAAATTAAGACAAACATAGTTTCTTATCTAAATTAAAACCTAACATGTTTTATTATCTAAATTAAGGCAAACACGTTAAAGCTGTCATTTTTGTACACAATTTAATTAATCAAATTAAAACATGCATTCTAACTTAAACAAGTTGAATTCTACGAAGCTAAGTGGGGAATATATTTGGACATAGATATTCCAAGCTCCAATAAACTTAAAATTATTTTTAATCTCATTAAAAATAATTCAAGCTTATTAACCATGAAATCACTCCACCATAGATTCATGGTTACAGTCTTGGATTAACTATAATTACAAGAAACAATTCAATACTTGATATTAACTATTAGTTGTCTAATGCAAACCTTATATTGTGAACCTTCAAAACCATCCAATGACAAAAGGTGAAATTACTGTTTTACCCTTTATGTCAATTTTGTCCTCTAGTCTCAAATTTCATCCAATTAGTGATTCAATACTCTAGAGCTAGCCTTTTTAGTATCTAGATGTGATAAGTAGCTAATTCATCAATCCACTGGGCCCAAATTAATCACCAATCTTCTTGAAATCACTAGAAGTAATATTAATGCTATGAACTCCATTATTTGGATATATGTTCCCAGATGTTCATCTTGATTATAATCTCAAAATACGGAGTCTAGATCAATGCTTTATGATGATCATTCTCATGGTAAATCAAAATTATAAGGAGATTAAACATGAGTCCACTATCCATCAAGATTTTGATTCTACTATAAACAAATACACAAGTGTGAGATCAAGATTTAAGTAATGATTAAACTTAAATTTGATTCTCACATGATTCCAGCATGTTATAGTGTCATTGCTTGAAGTCAATCATTTCGATGATTTGAGACTCATCATTCCCTTGAAGTGAATCACATTCATTTCATTGGAAGTAATCTAAAGACTACAGCACTAACATAATAAAGTGACCAGCTTTATTATATGGCTACAAATAATTTTTAAATTCAATTAAAATACATGTCTCCTATGTATGACTCTTCATACAAATGTATTTTAATATCTCAATAGAATCATGGTACCTTAATAACTAGATAATGAATGCTTACTTAAAACAAACTCTTAGTCTTATTATCAAAATATACTTTTATTACAAATTTAACGAAATTCAGATGAGAATATACTTACTTTCCAAGGCACCATATTCTCAAAATTCCTAACAATAAAAGTATTTCGTAAACATGCACTTGTAATCTCATGACATTCATAAACAATTTAATCATGGAATTCATAAAACATGTTATTTGAATACATTTGAACGACTGAAAACATGTTAATATAAACCTTTGGAAATCCTTTGTCACAGCCCAATTTCTGGGCCATGATTGGCACATGGGCCCAATGGACGTAGCCCACTAAGCCCAAGCAAGCCTATTTATATGACTTGTTCATCATTCCATCAAAAGTTCCTAAAGTCACATTTCATAATTCTAATTAAAAATAATGCTAACCATTGCCAACTCATAGTGGCATTACCAATCAAAATATACATATATTGTCTAAAACATACATCTTTATAATTTACATCGGGTTTGTCTATAAACAACAAAAGGGATACTCGACTTTCAGCAGAGAGACCCAAGCGAAAGTACAACTATTGAATGTCGAGATACCTACCAAGGAGACGAATCTACGAGGACACCTCGACCTAGTTACCGACTGCCTCCTGATCTGAAAATATGAAGTTGAAAACAGTGAATATAAACCCAATGAGTGAACAAAGGAAGGGAACAAGCAAACGATAAGAAAAGTTTAACGAAATCAGATGCACTTATTTTCAAAAATAATGCAATTTAGTTTAGTTCTTATTAAAACCCCTCATTAAACCCTTAATTGGTTAATCACTTGATGATGAAGGATCCATGCATAAGCAAATGATAAGAAAATTTTAAAGAAATCATGATGCGAGAATCATTCTGTCACGACCCAATTTTCGGGCCATGACCAGGGCATGGGCCCAATGGGCATAGGCCACCAAGCCCAAGCAAGCCTCTTATATAATCTTGCTCAACATTCCATCAACTATTCTCAAGTCACCTTTCATAAGTCCAACTTATAATCACTTTAATAATGGGCTATAGCAATCAATAATTTCATTAATATAAACCCAAAATGATGTTAACATTTTAACTCATGGTGGCTTTAACAGTTAAAATATACATATTTTGTCTAAGGCACGTATCTTAGTACTTTACATCACATGAACATATTCATAAAACAAAATGACTCTTGACTTCCAACGGAGTGACCACAGTGAAGGTTCGGCTACTGAATGCCAAAATACCTACCAAGGAGACTAAACTACGTGGACACCTCGACCTAGGTTCCAACTACCTCCTGATCTGAAAACATGAAATTGAAAACAATGAGTACAAACTCAGTGAGTGAACATAAGAAGGGAACAAGTAATCGATAGGAAGAATTTGGAAATCATGATGAACTTGTTTCAAAAACAATGCAATTGATTTAATTTCTTACTAAAAACCCCTACTTTCAAACTTTGATTAATAACCTCATAGTGTTGCAAAAACCCAAGATCAATCCATGAAGTTAAATGGGTGAAAAATATGTCAACATCAAGTAAGGTAGCAAGCATGGCAGCAAGTTTCTAGCTGCAGCAAAGTTCATTCTCGCTGCAGCGAGATTCAGGCGGCCAAAATAGAAAGTTTCTCGCTGTAGTGAGAAATAGTGTTAGTGTGCATATATTTCATTTTTTCTAGTATATCTCCCACTACATAAGTCCAATTGACCTTATGTTTGGACCATTCAAAAGATAAGAGGTAGGGCTACAACTTTTATGTTTGCCACTTTTCCCAATTCGGACGGGAAGATGGTCAAAATTTTCATCGAAGTGAAAAAACTGCACCAAAACTTGAGAGTTTCTCGCTGCAACGAGATTTATTCTCGCTAAAGGGAGTTGCTGGCGGCCAGAACAGAATGTTTCTGGCTGCAGCGAGAAGTGGGGCACCTAAATGTAAAAAGGACCTCCTTTGCACTAAAAATCCATTTGGTGCTGCAATAAAATCAATTTGCAAGAAAATGGAAAATTTTCAAGGTTCATCATGCCAATTTCAACACGCCATACAATCACATTTTACACTCACACACATTCTATCACATATCTATAGATATAATCATATATAACACCTACACCACCCCGCCTTCCTCTGCTCTTGTGCACTCCTTACACACATAAGGCAATACAACCATATGTGCACTCCCTACTTGCACATTTCAATGTCATCATGTGTGCACTCCCTACTCGCACACCTCATTATCATCGTACAACATTATTTATCATTGCACAACATACATTCAAATATGTATACCAACACAATATAGGAGCACATGAATTCATCCTCTTTACACATTTCACACCTTTTACAACATCAAAGCATTTATCAAGGGCTTGTTCCCAAGCACCCATTTTTAATGAAAAGTTGGATAAAATCATGCAAATAATTCATCTCAACACAATTCTATTTTCCAAAACAATTTTGAAATGCAAGTTCACTCACCAGTATGTTGAACCTCTAATCGACTCTAACCTCCACTAATGGTTCAAATGGGGCTGTGGGGCCTCGTTGGAACCTATCACGCACAAAAACATCATAACCAATCCAATTTACATTAATATCACTCCAAATGCTAGTTTCTAATTCAAGTCCTACTAGTCATTCCTAATTGGCTTCCAACTATATCAAATGGATATTCCTTGCACTACTCTAATCACACTAAAAATGAATAAACAACCTCAACAATAAAACAGCTCATAATCCCAATTACTAGCCATTATCAACAACTTAAAACCAAGCCTAGTTCATCACTCACCTTAGGGTTTCTTTGTAGCTTAATTCTCTTCCAATAGCTTCCAAACAAATGTGGATAGTCTCTCTCTCTCTCTCGAACATCCAGCTAGTGAGAGAGTTTAATAAGGAAAGGTTTTTGAGGGTTTTATGGTAAAAAAGTAAAAGAGCACAAAGAACTTTGTGAAAGGGTGCATAAAAACATGAAAATCGGGGTTAACTTGAGGAAATATATGGAAGTTTCAAAGCAAGCTTCCATGGGGGGTGCAAAAACGTGGGAAAGGAAGAAGAAGAAGAAGAAGTGTTGGAAATTTGAAGAACCTCTTAGAAACTTAGATATTTATGCTTTATGTTTATCCATTTCTCATGAAATTACCAAAATGCCCTTAACAAGATCATTTTGTCTTTCCATTGCCTTTATACAATCTTTTTACTTCTTTAACACTGAGACAAGGTCCATAAGGGTCTAGAAATGCTCGGGTTCATGAAAAATTAAAAATTCAACTCGAGATGCAAAATGACCGTTTTACCCTTATCGTGAAAATTATCGTTATTTCTATCTTCTTCATCATCTTACCCTTATTCATTCATTCCTTAGGCCTACTTGGACCTTAATAACATTAGAAAATTACTTTTAGGGGCTCACCAAGAGAAATGATGAAATTACCCCTAATCCGTGTTATCGCGTCTACTTCTAGTTACGGGTCTTTAGAGATCGAGATCTCACATTCTCCCCCGCTAAAAGAAATTCGATCCCCTAATTTAAATCCAACTATAAGGTAGCTTACCTCTATACATTAAAGAGGTGTGGATACTTTGTCCACATCTCGTCCTCGATTTCCCACGTTACCTCCTTACTGGTGTGGTTTCGCCATAACACTTTCACTGAGGCTACATCCTTTGAACGGAGCTTTTTGACTTGTCGATCAAGGATAACTACTGATTGCTTCTCATAGGTCAAACCATCTTTCAGCTAGATGGTCTCATACCGTTTTACATGAGATGGATCCGGGTTATACTTCCTAAGCATTGACACATGAAACACGGGGTGAATATTCGAAAGGTCTGGTGGTAATGCCAACTGATATGCTACTGCTCCAACCCTTTCTAAGATCTCAAAGGGTCCTATATACTGAAGGCTCAATTTTCCTTTCTTGTCGAACCTCATTACCCCTTTTGTTGGTGAGACCTTCAAAAATACATGATCCCCTACTTGAAACTCCAAGTCTCTCCATCTGTTATCAACATATGATTTCTGTCTACTTTGTCTGAAAACATCCTCTGTCGAATCATATGTATCTTCTCGGTGGCATCCTGCACCAACTCAAGCCCCAAGAGTTTCCTTTCTCCCACCTCTACCCATCCAATGGGTGACCTACATCTCCGTCCATATAATGCTTCAAATGGTGCCATTTGGATACTAGTTTGGAAACTGTTGTTGTAGGCAAACTCCACTAAGGGTAGATATCAATCCCACTTGACCCCAAGGTCTATTACACAGGCCCTCAACATATCATCCAATGTTTGTATCGTCCGTTCAGATTGGCCATTAGTTTATGGGTGGAAAGCCATGCTAAAATCCAACTTAGTGCCCAACGTTTCCTGTAACTTTTCCCATAACCTACTGGTGAATTATGCTCCTCTGTCAAATACTATAGAAATGGGGGTACCATGCAGCCGTACTATTTCATCCACATAAACTCGAGCGTATTGGGCAGCACCATAAGTAGTCTTAACCGAAAGAAAATGAGCTGACTTCGTTAACCGGTCTACTACTATCTAAATTGAGTCGTAGCCCCCACTAGTTCAAGGCAAACCCATTACAAAGTCCATGGCAATATGGTCCCACTTCCACTCAAGCATTGGTAACAACTGTAGTAGTCCTGCAGGCCTTTGATGTTCTGCCTTCACTTATTGCCAAACCAGGCACTTGGAGACAAACTCAGCTACATCTTTCTTGAGTCTTTCCCACCAACACACCTCCTTCAAATCTTGATACATCTTTGTAGCCCCTAGATGTACCACATAGGCTGCCATGTGCACTTCTTCCAATATTTCTCTCCTCAATCTGTCACTATCGGGCACAAAAAGTCTAGTTCCATACCTTAACACTCCATCTGTGCCCTTAGTAAACATTTTCCCTTTCCTTCCTTGAGGGTCCTCTAAGGCCTTAGCTACGAACTCATCTTTACTTTGTGTTTCTTTAATCCGATCCATTAAGATAGGCCTCACTTTAAAATGTGTTAGCAATGCATTTGCCTCCGAAACTTCCAAATGCACCCCCATGTCTCCCAAACTATGGATCTCCCTAATCAAATATCTCCTATCTGTAGAGATATGTGCCAAACTCTCCATAGACTTTTGACTCAAGGCATTCGCCACTACATTTGCCTTACCGATATGGTAAAGAATAAAACAATCATAATCCTTTAGCAACTCCATCCATCTACGTTGCCGCAAGTTAAGATCCCTCTGCTGAAATATATACTTTAAACTTTTGTGGTTCGTATATATCTCACAAGTCTCACCATACAAATAATGCCTCCAAATCTTTAAGGCAAACACGATTGCTGCCATTTCTAAATCGTGAGGGGGGTAATTCTGCTCATGCCTTTTAAGTTGCCTTGATGCATACGCAATCACCTTCCCATGCTGCATTAGTACACACCCTAAACCAACCCGCGATGCATCACAAAATACTGTATAACCCCCTGTGCTTTATGGTAGGCTTAATACTGGAGCTGTGGTGAGACATGCCTTAAGCTTCTCAAAGCTATCCTCACAAGCATCAGACCACTCAAATTTTGTATCCTTTCGTGTCAGCTTAGTCAGAGGGGCGACTATTTTGGAGAAGTCCTTCACAAATCGACGATAATAGCTTACCAAACCCAAAAAGCTTCTAATCTTTGTAACTGATGTTGGCCTTGGCAACTTTTCCACTGCCTCAACTTTCTTTAGATCAACTTGTACCCCATCCTTGGATACCACATGCCCCAAAAATGCAACTCTTTCAAGCCAAAACTCACACTTGGAGAATTTGGCATACAATCGATGTTCTCTCAAAGTTTGGAGCACTATCTTAAGATGTTGCTCATGCTTTTTTCGGCTCTTCAAGTAGATCAAGATGTCATCAATAAACACCACCACGAACTTGTCCAAATAGGGCTTGAACACTTGGTTCATTAAATCCATAAAGGCCACAGGAGTATTCGTGAGCCCGAACGACATCACCAAGAACTCATAGTGCCCATATCTTGTTCGAAATGTAGTCTTGGGTATATCTTCATTCCGAATTCTCAACTGATGGTACCCAGATCGCAGATCTATCTTAGAGAAGCATTGTGCTCCTTGTAGTTGATCAAATAAATCATCTATTCTTGGAAGGGGATACTTATTATTCACCATCACTTTATTAATCTATCGATAATCAATGCACAGTCTAAGCGACCTATCTTTCTTCTTCACAAATAGCACCGGTGCTCCACATGGTGAGACGCGAGGACGGATGAAGCCTTTATCCAATAAATCTTCTAACTGATCCTTAAGCTCTTTAAGCTCCGCAGGTGCCATCCTATATGGGGGTATGGATATAGGTCTAGTGTTGGGAATCAAATCTATGCAAAATTCAATCTTCCACTCCGGAGGCAAACTTAGTAATTCCTCGAGAAATACATCCCTGAACTCATTCACCACCGACACTTGGCTTATATCTCCAACCTTCGCCTAAGTATCCCTTACCACAGCCAAGTGATATGAACAACCCTGTCTTAATAACCTTCTGGTAGACATGACCGATATCAAATTGGTTGGAGCATTACTCCTATCCCCTTTAATACTAAATGATAGTTCACCAAGAAAATCAAATCTAACCAATTTTTGATAACAATCCACACTGGCATGGCAAGATGATCGCCAATCCATTCCCAAGATCACATCAAAGTCTAAGGTGTTTAACACCACTAGATTCACCAAAGTGTCCTTGTCCTTGACTCGAACTACACAGGACTCATATTCCCATTCGGCCACAAATACCTCCTTTAAAGGAGTAAATACCACTAATTGTTCTTCTTTCCTAACACAATCCTTACCCAAATGAGATGCAAACCATAGAGAAATAAAAAAATGGGTAGCACCAGGATCAAACAATACTCGACCATTCATATTACAAATGCAAAGAGTACTTGAGACCACTTGTCACGACCCAAATTCCAAGCCATGACTGGCGATGGGCCCAATGGACGTAGTCCACTAAGCCCAAGCAAGCTTAATAGTCCGACGTATTCATCATTCCATCATAAACTGCTAAGTCATTTTTTTTTAACTTAAAATCAAAATAGTAATAGACGTTGCCAACTCGTATTGGCATTTCTCATTTTAGTATATAAATGCATTGTCCGCAACATGTATTCCAATAATGTACATTAGGTTCGCCTATACATCTCAAAAAGAAGACTTCACTTCCAGCGGAGGGACTCGGATGAATGTACAGCTACTGAATGCCGAGACACCTACCCAAAGATGGACACAAGTCTACAAGGATACCTCGTCCTAATTACCGGCTGCCTCGTGACCTGAAAATATGAATTTGAAATGGTGAGTATAAACCCAGTGAGTGAACAAGGAAAGGAACAAGCAACAACAAAGGAAAATTTAAAATCATAATGCACTAGTTTCAAAACAATGCAATTTGGTTCATTCCTAATAAAACCCCTTATTGAGCCCTTAAATAATTAATCATTTGAAAATCATGAACCCATGTGTCACGACCCAGAACTCCCCATCGGGCCCGTGACAACCGCCACGAGGCCTCGACAGACATTCTTCACCTCGAATGCCGATTGAAACCTCGCAAGGCTTAGCATCAACTTCCGCATCTCCCCGGTGAGCAACAATTATTAAATCTCGTATTTCAAAAAAATCATAAGTCATTTTCAAATAAGAACAATAAAATATTATTTTTTGGCTCACAGGGGTATTTTCGTAATTTTTCGTCAAAAATCTCAAAACTTGCTAAAAATGTAGTAGGTAAGCAGAAAATATATATTTAATGATTTAAAAACAATTAAGTATCTAAAACGTTCATTTGAAAGCAAATTGTTGACAACTAGTACTATTCAAAAATAATAAATAA
>NC_030853.1:9241459-9307678 GCF_000208745.1 Theobroma cacao | reverse complement strand
ATATATAGTATATATATATATATATATATATATATATATATATATATCAGCATCTTATAAGAGCACAAGGATTCATCATATTGGACACTCACCACATAAAACATTTTAATAAAGGCTTGTTCCCATGCATAATCTTTAAGGAAAAATCAAATAAAAATCATTCACATGCTTCATCCCAATACTAATACATTTCCCAAAATATTTTAAATGCAAGTTCACTCACCTTGGTGGATTTGTAATTGAATTTTTTTTCAAAATTCTTCCAAGCTAATAAGGGAAACCACTCCCTCTCTCTCTACACGTCTAACTAGTGAGTGAATGTACTTAAGAAAGACTTTTAAATTTTGTTGAGGTGTAAAAGTGGAAGAGCATGAAAAACCATATGAAAGGGTATTGAAAAACATGAGAAATAAAGCTAATTTGGGGAAGTTTTAAAGGTTTCAAACGATACTTCCATGAAAGGTGCAAAGAAACATGGAATGGAGAGGAGGATAGGAGGAAGAAGAAGAAAAGAAGCTGCTGGAAAACTGAAGAAAAGCTACTAGAGATTAGATATTTATAGTTAAAGTTTAACCAATTTTCATACAATTTACAATAATGACCTTAACAAGGCCACTTGTCTTCCTCCTTTCCTTTATGCACTCTTTTTACTCCTTTAACACTGAGACAAAGTCCATAATAGTCTAAAAGTACTTGAGTTTACGAAAACTTAAAAATTTAGGCTTGAGATGCAAAATGACCATTTTACCCCTATCATGGAAATTATCAGTATTTATATCTTCTTCATTTATTTTACCCTCATTCATTTATTCCTTAGGCCTACTTAGACCTTAATAATGTCTGAAAGCCTACTTCTAGGGGCTCACCATGAGAAATGACGAAATTACCCTTGGCCCATGTTATCGCGTCTACACCTAGTTATGGGCTTATAGAGGTCGAGGTCTCACATCTTTTACCTTTGAAATTTTCATCAAATTCAATCAAGCAACCTATTCTACACCAAATATATTGATATCTTCTTGAATGTATCGATACTTTCAAGCATCTATCGATATATTAGAAAAATGTATTGATACATTTCACACAAAAAGCCTCTTGAAGCATTTTGTTTAGAATGTATCGATACTTTCAGCCTAGAACCCAATTTTCTGAGCAAAATCCTCCATTTTTATCATTTTTTAAGTTTCCTTACCTCTTAGGACTTTCTTTAAGGCTTAGCCTTATTCACTAAGCACATTCTCATGCCATCATAGAGTACAAATTATGAACAACGCTCAAACAACATTAGTATGCAACATACCATAAACAAAATAATTATGATCATTCCATTAACATTAAACTCATACCTTTTTATGGTACATCCCTCATCACCTTGGGTCGGCAACGTACTTCTCCATTGCCCTTGGGCATTTATGATGCATCATAGGAGTGAAGTCGTCACTTGCACCCCGTGAGAGTGGAATCAATCACACTCATAGAGTTCTCATAATCGTTGCATTAGGTTTGTGGAATATCTTCACATACAAGCTTATTCATCTTATAATGTTTATGGAAAATACATCATAGACATAATCTCATGGCATTCATCATGCTTTCTAAATCATCTTACATAGTATATGGAATATGCATCATATCTAAATCTCATGGCATTTATCATGCATACTTAATCACCTCATATGGTATATGAAATTTAAATTATATACACAATCTTGGAGTATATATCATGCATACTTAATCATCTCATATGGTATATGGAATTTATATACATAATCTTATGGCATTCATCATACCAAACATGCACATTATAACATCTATAAATAAACAGACAATATCTCGTACCCACACTAGTCCAAAAATCGAAGTAATTGAGTGGATTTCAAACATAAGATGTTTGTCCCCCTTGTTGAAAATTAATACATAATAGAATATTTACCTACACAGTAGATTCGTAAACAATTTGAAAATCATTGTTTCAATTATATCACAATCATATCAAGTTAAAAATGCAAACATATAAAGCATAGTAAAATAGAAGCTATGGCCAAGATGAATAAACCCTAACTAGCAGAGCAAAGTGTTAAAACCACAAATCATGTCAAGACATGCAAACCTAAGTGCAACAAAAAATGAAAAGAAAAATATTCCAGTTCTTCCTCTTTCATAACAAAAAAAGAGATCATAGATCCTAAATATTTTAAGGCAAGAGCAAAACACGACAAAGAAACCAAACAAGATGAGAGAATGAATTAAAGAAACAATACCTAAAAACCATAACCAGCAAATTGATGAACAGTGAGAAAAAGCCTAGGCGCAGCCCTAAAGAATATTAGAAAATGAGAAAATGGAAAAGAATGAAAGAAGAAGAAAAATCATGAGAAAATGCCCAAAAAAAACATAACTAGCAAATTCAATGAACAATGAAAAAACCCTAAGAGATAAACAACGAATAAAGGATATGGCAAAGAACAAAGGAAGAAGAAAAATAAAGGGCAAAATGTGAAGAAGAAAACAAAGCACGATGAGAGAATGAGAAAATAAGGAAAAAACCTAAGCGGTAGACAAAACCACAATGTCTGTTCAAGAGCAAAGAAAACCCTAGGTGGTAGCAAATGAAAGGAGAAAATGAAGGAAATAGAAGAAAGAAAAGGAAAGGAAAAAAAGAGTACAAAGATAAAATACCCTTGACATTTGGATTGAAGAGACGGAAACACCCTCCATATCATTAATGAAAAGCTCAAACCACCTTTTGGATTTCATAAAATCACATGACCACATGTAAATGATAAGAAAACCCTAAAAAACCCTTGAAATCTTAGCAAATGATATAGACACGTGTTGTGCTCTGAGGGCTATACATAGGCTAAAATAAATATATTTTATATTTAAAAAGATGGAAAAGTCACTAAAAAAAAGATAGAAAGAAAATTGAAGGGAAATGTTTCGTGGTTTAGCTTAGTGTAATTGTTTCCACTGTTTGGGTCCGAATCACAATCCATGCGTCCAAACAAAAAGGCCCAGAAAAGCCCCGTTCCCGTTTTCAATATAGTTTTCCATTCTTTCTTTTTCTCTCAAAATTTCACAGTTTCAGAGCTGATCTCTAGCCTAGCCGTTACCAATCTCCCTTTCTCTCTCTCAGGTGCTTGAAATTTCTTAATCTATTCTTCAATTGTCAGCCATTTTGTCGTTTCTCAAATTTATTATATAATCTTCAGATCTGTTTCGTGTATGGTAATTTAAGTTTAATTTAGATTCATGGTTTCTAGACTGAAGTTCTTGTAGATATGACATGAATCCATTTTCGAATTATTTATGCTGGATTGTTTTCTTTCTTTCTTTCTTTTTTTGTTTGAGAAAAGTTGGGTTTTTTTCTTATGCTCTAAATTAATTGGATTCTTTTTTATATTGTTATGATTTCTGGGATTGATTTTGTTTGGTCGGTGTCTCTTAAATTTTTGTGTTGTTTCCGTTTAATTCTTGAAAATCTGTTTCTTTTCATTTGGGATCATAAATCCTTTTGAGATGAGTATCATTTGTTGCATCTTCAACGTTGCTATGAAGCCAAATTGTGCATTTTGTTATTCAAGGGAGTTAAAAGTTTAAACTTTTTAATTCTTGAAAATATTTGTTGTTTCTGTATCCAAAGACGCTCTTTTGTTGAAGGAAAGGCTAGTAGCGAAGGAATAATCAAACATAGCCTTAGTGATTTCTTACTAGTTAGAAATGCTCATGATATTACCTATTAGATTGCTATTGCATGTAAAACAGTTTATGAATTACTTGAAATTACTTGGGTGGTTTAAATATTATTGATCAATGTCTATTTGATATGACTTTGGATATTCAAATTTGAAGATACAAGGAGCTGCTAGTTGGAGTTCAAAAGATGCCTGCACAGAGAATTGAGACAGGTCATGAGGACACAGTCCATGATGTAGCCATGGATTATTATGGAAAGCGTTTGGCGACTGCCTCATCTGATACTACCGTTAAGATCATTGGTATAACCAGCTCTGGTTCTCAGCAACTTGCTATTCTTCATGGCCATAAAGGACCTATTTGGGAGGTTGCTTGGGCACATCCCAAGTTTGGATCGGTCCTTGCATCTTGTTCTTATGATGGCCAGGTGATAATATGGAAGGAAGGTAATCCAAATGAGTGGGTTCAGGCTCAAGTTTTTAATGATCATAAGTCATCTGTGAACTCGATTGCATGGGCACCCCATGAACTTGGCCTTTGTTTGGCTTGTGGATCTTCTGATGGGAATATCTCAGTCTTCACTGCCAGGGCTGATGGTGGTTGGGATGCCACCAGGATTGACCAAGCTCACCCTGTTGGAGTGACCTCAGTTTCATGGGCACCATCAACAGCACCAGGTGCTTTAGTTGGATCTGGTCTACTGGATCCCGTTCAGAAGCTGGCTTCTGGCGGGTATGACAATACCGTGAAAGTCTGGAAGCTGTATAATGGGACTTGGAAGATGGACTGCTTTCCTGCCCTCCAGATGCATACTGATTGGGTAAGGGATGTTGCTTGGGCACCCAATTTGGGGCTTCCAAAATCCACCATTGCAAGTGCTTCTCAGGATGGGACAGTTGTTATATGGGCTTGTGCTAAAGAAGGGGAACAATGGAAGGGTAAGGTTTTGAAGGATTTCAAGACCCCAGTTTGGAGGGTCTCATGGTCACTGACTGGGAATTTACTGTCTGTTGCCGATGGGAATAACAATGTAACCTTGTGGAAAGAAGCAGTTGATGGTGAGTGGCAACAAGTGAGTACTGTTGAACCATGAATTTCAGATTTTTTGCTTCATCTCTCTACAGTCATTTTAATATTTTTTTGGACTTGTCAACTTCAAGTCTATCAGTCTGTTATTATTATTTTCTAATTGATTTTTGTTTGAGTACTTCAAATGTGTTGGATTGTTGTAATTTTTTCTTGGCAAACACTGAGGTCAAAGAATGATGGTTAATTAGTCTTATAACATTTCTTTGCTATCAAATTTTATCATTTGTCATATGTTTTTAACCATTTTATTCTAGTTATTGGAAAGGTTTAAAATTGATACTTGCTATGCTAGGATGCTTTGATGCTTTTGTTTTAGATAGGTTACACTTTACGCAATCTCAGCTTCATTAAGAGTAAATCTTGAGCATGGTTTATTTATTCTGAAGTGAGGGTTCTAGCAAGCATCTATATCATAGTCCTTGACAGTCTTAGCTCATGCTGTAGTTGAATGTTGGGATGATGCAGTTGCAGAAAGGCATTCACCCTCACCCTTGCCACGCAGAGCATGGGGATGATCTATGATCTTCTTGGTAGAAATTGGAAAATGAATATAATTAGAGGTCATAGCGAAGGTGTTGCTGCTCTTGCACACCTCCTGAAGCCATTGTTGATACCCAGACCAATATTTTCAATTCCATGAACAGTCCAATAAGTATGGGTTGTGAGTACGTGATGAAACTAACTACTACCCTTTTACATTTAGATAGTTAGGGAAGAGATTCGATGCTTATTAAAAAAAATAAAATAATCAATGAGCAACATCCAAGGAATCGCAAGGGCAACCGAGTCTTTGTATTGTGACCTTGTGTGGTTTTTTATTCCCAAATTTTTAACTTGAGAGCAGCAGCAAGCACGTGAAGAGGTGAAAGTAAAACAGATTCAGTCTCGAGAGTCGAGGCCGGCCGGCGCCTTTCTATCCAAAGCTGTCACTTCTCCTTTGGCGCCACCCCTTTTCACTAACATGAAATTTCAGTTTTGCCCCTTAAAATGCTTTTTATCCAATAAAAATTCTAATATTTCGAAGAATTATAAATTCAAATATTACATGTTCCAACACTTGCATCCAAATGTTTAACCCTTGACAATTCCATTCTTTTCATTTTAGTCAAGAAGCCCAAATAGACGGCCCAATGGCAAAAGAGTAATTTCAGAGCATAGCGCGGTTCAAGATCTCAATTTGAATTCGCGCGACCCACAGCCAACGTAAAATAAAACAAACTAGATCTGATTTCACATTTGAATTCCCAAACCCGCCAACCAACTCTTCTCGCTCTTTTCTTCTCTTTCTCACAAACCAAACACAAAACACGATTCCAGTTTCTCTTCTCTTGATTCTCGGGTAAACGTCCATGTCTTCGTTTCTTTCTCGAGAATCTGAACCCAATTCACGTACTTTTTACTGCCGCAAAGAGAAATCTCTCGGCCTTTTATGCTCCAAGTAATTAAATCTTTCCTCAACTCCTTGAAGCTTCTCAGATTTCATCTTGCTCAATTTTTAAGCTCTTTTAATGTGTTTTCCTTATTTTCTGTATATCAGCTTCTTGGCGTTGTATAACCATGACAGCATTCAAACGATTGGACTTGACGATGCCGCTTCAAAATTAGGTCCTTCATCCATTTTCTATTCATTGCTGAGAAAATATATATCTTTTAATTTGTGTTTACCAAAGTTGGATATATTTTGGATTTTGCATTAATTACAATTGATTAGTTAAGTTTTAAGCTTGAAATTCGATTGCAATTATTAATTTGCTTTATTGAAAATGTTTTGGATATTCCAGGAGTTGAACGTCGTCGTATATATGATGTAGTGAATATATTGGAGAGTATTGGAGTAAGATACATTTTTTTTTTTTACCATTTATATATTTCTTTTTATCGGTATACTTGTTGTATGGAATAGCTTGAGCAGGCTTTGTCCTTTGTTTGTCTAGGTTGTGGCGAGAAAAGGGAAGAACCAATACTCATGGAAGGGTTTTGGAGAAATTCCGAGGGCTTTGGAGAAGCTTAAGGTAGAGTTTAAATTTCTATTTTTCATTTCACTTCACAGTTTTGTTTTTGAATAAATTATTTTGAAGTTGAAGGACCTGAACTGTCATGTTTTCTGCTTACAGGAAGAGGCTCTGAAAGAGAATTTTTATATTTCTGGTTGCAACAAATCATTAAGGGTAGAGTTCTTGTTTTAGTTCCCTTACTCCATGGGTTTGTTGAGAAAGTTTTAGTCCCAATCAAACTTCAAAGTAATTTGATCTTTCAATGACTGGAACTGAGACTGTTGTTAACATATCTTAGTGATCTAATATAAGTGGGAAACTAGATCTAATATATCTTACAATCTAGTTTGATTCAGTTTAATGTCTTTAATTTGAACTAAAATTGTAAATCTTTAAGGAGTGTACAACTTTGTTTTTTCGACATTTTTTTTGAAAGGTTTTTCTACATTTTCTAATAGAGGCCTTATCAACATTCTGCTCTTCCTATGTTTTATTTAGTTGGACTATTTAATTTGCTCAGGTCTTAGATGAAAATGGAAGTAGAGGGTCCTTTAACTTGAAGATTGATGGGCAAGATAATCCTTCAGAATCATCAAAACATATCGGTAATAAAACCTTTTTTGTTCTGTTCTTGTCCTTTGATATGTTAATATATCAATTGCAACACAGATTATTGCTCACGTACAGTCATTCATGCATGGAACACGATTATTGTAAAGAATTTTCATTTTTAATTATTTCTATCTATTTACTCAGCATTACCATTTGGATGCTTAGATACCAAAAGAGAAAAATCTCTTTGGCTTATCACGCAGAACTTTGTCAAGCTTTTCCTTTGTTCAGATGTAAGACAACTTCTTTTCAATGTGGGTTTGTGGTTTATGAATTGTTTGTTAGTCCTGTCTGGTGAATATCTGATTTCTTTTCTACAGGCTGAAATTATCACTCTTGATAGTGCTGCAGTTGCTTTGCTGGGTGATGTCCACAATTCAACTGCTATGAGAAGTAATTGAACAAACCATCATTAGCGTCATATCTGAAATTTTACACTGCCAATCACTTATGGTCTTTTCTTGTAACAATTTTGCAGCAAAAGTTAGACGATTGTATGACATTGCCAATGTGTTTTCTTCCATGAATTTAATTGAGAAGGTATGGTAATGTCGCAAAAAGTATATCCAAATCCAGCCCCGAAAGCAACCTAAAATTTGTGTATTGCTCCTTACTAGTACTTTATTTGCTCGATGGATTTCAGACCCACCACCCCGAGAGCAGGAAACCGGCATTTAGGTGGCTGGGATGGGGAGCCAAACTTCGTAATGGATCAACGACAGCTTTGGCTTTGAATGAATCAAAGAAGAGGATGTTTGGGACTGAGATTACAAACCACAGTTTAAAGAGAATGAAGGCAAACTCCTCAGTTCATCGGAAGTTAAACCAGAAGGAAAATATGGCAATGCACATTAAACACGAGTGTGTAGAAAATGATAACAAAATGAAGCAGCATCTAAAGCAGAGCTCCAGAGGTTTTGTGTTCGGCCCTTTTACTCCTGGCGTTATGCCCACAGGATACAAAAATGAGAGACCAGTTGGGGACTGGGAGAGCCTTGCTTCTACGTATAAACCTCAATATCTTAATCAAGGTACCTTCTTTGATTCATTGCTTAAAATACACATTATTGACCACGCATGATTAATAAGTGGCGCAGCAAAATTCTGGCACCATTTTGATGGTTGATTAAGCACAAAAAGGATTCCAGCAACTTCTCTTGCAGCCACTTTTATTCCCACCAATGAGAGCTATCTTTTGTCATAGTTCATGGTGATTGGACAAGAAAAAAAAGGTTGAAATTCTTAGTAATCCGTTTCGATAAAATAACTCATCAATCACAGTGTTTACCCTCAGAACATAATGGAATCTGTTACCGGATTGTTCTTCTGTCTTGCATGTCATGTGTCGTCATATTATACTCCAAACTATGGCCATTGTAATTGTATGATATGGTTCTGTTAATGGTATTGCAGCTCTTAGTGACCTCTTTGCTCATTACATGGAAGCATGGAAGTCTTGGTATGCAGAAGTTGCTGGAAAAGGAGAAACTCATTTTAGTCCCTGATCCTCTTCTCTGCTTTTCTAACTCAGGATCACCAAACACACCAGTTCAAAATGGAAAGCAAACATTTTTTACAGGTCTATGACACTTTGTTGGATGTATTTTCTCAATCCAAGCCTCTCCCGTAATTAATTAATCATAACCTTTCACTTGATGCATTTCCTAATTCTCTCCGTGAGCTTGCAGCTCCCCCCGTTACGTCTTTCATTTTTTCTCGTTAGAAACTTGAACATGCCACAAGTTCCTGACTTAAGTTTTGTATCTAAGTTACAGATTAAAGAAAGAAGAGAATTATTGTGAATTTGACGGGTTTTTTTTCTTTTTTTGTTACATTAGAGAAGTGATGGATTGAACTTCTTTTCCAGGTTCCTAAACAATTTGCACTGAGATTTGTGTTTCCCCCAACTTTTGTTAATGAATGGTCTCCAATTCCTTTGTTCGGTAGTCGTTTTGTTTGTTTTTTCTTCTTTTTCAGGACAGCATGCAGTGCACATACATAGATTAGATTCAATACCCAAAACAGCTAAGCTACGTGGGGTACATTCTTCAGTTTTCTGACTTGTTGAAAAGCTAAGCCGTGGCGACTCTGCTTTCTATTTGCCAACGTCACCTTGATTTCCCAATGATGTTCTCCCTCCTTTGAAATTACCCGCTAAATCCTCTGAACTTCAACATAATGTCAGGTTCCCATTAACAGCTGTCATACCATTGTTTCTGTTCACATCATCGTGAATTTGTCCTAACCTCAAGAATCCTTATCTCACCAGGGCTCATCAAGATTCATTTCAGGCCTTTATCCGAATCCAATTGACGTAGAATTTTTAAACTGTGCAGATATTATTGTGGCAAAATCACAGGTTTTGTGGTGCTCAAGTCTTTGCCGAGAAACCATGAGAGCCACATGCGACCCACTTGTTCCTTGTCCCAATTTTGAGAAACGTGATTTTACTGAGACAACGAACAATGGGCCTACCATCGTTTAGTGGTTTTCTTGAACCAGCCATCAATGTGTTTTTTATCCTAATTCGGCCCTTGCTTTTTGTATCATGGAATGACTCTTGGGTCTTGGGTGGGGGTGAAAGTGAAACCCAAAACATTAATTACAAGTTGGACGAAATCACCAACACGGTTTACTGTTTTCCATGAATTAAGGTGACTGAGTTCATTCCCTTGGACGTCAGATGAAAGTAGTTTCGTGGAAATCCTTTTCTTCTTCCCCTCTTACTAAGCATGCACAGATGCCAAACCAACCTTCTCTCCCCTGCTTACCCACATCTTTCTTTTCGACAAGAAAAGAAGAAATTTATCACAATTCCGATTACCCTTCTTTTCATCGTTTCGTAAAGAAGCATAAGTTTTACCAAACCTAACCCCCAACTTCCCTCTCTCTCCTCAAACTAACTCAACTTTTAGTTCATACACCAAACTGAGTTCCACGTTGTTAATTTTAAGCAACTTCTTTTAATATCCTCATCTTTTCAAAATGTTGGTTACAAAAAAATAAATATTATAATAATAATTTGATATTCTTTAAATCTTCAAAATACAAAAAACTAAATAAATAAATAAATATTAATTCATTTTCTAAGGCTTCTTTCATTAATATTTTTTAGAATTTTAAATATGATGATTATGTAATTAACTCAAAATAAAGGGGCATAAACGATTTTTTAAATAATTAAAAAAAATCAAGCATTAGCTGTCCTAAAATACTGGTGTAACAAAACGGAAACCTAGAAAACAAGAAAAGAAAAACAAAACAAAGAAAGAGCTCTGGAAGCTCTCAGCTCTCTGATGGCATCAACAGCCGCAGCCCGAGCCGTCATCTTCTCCCGCATCACAGCCCTGTCAGCCAAGCCTCTCCCACCTTCTCTCTCTCGCTTCCTCCCTATCCGCCGCAACCGCCCCTCCTCCGCCGTAACTGTGAGCTGCTTAAACGGTGGCGGAGTCTACGATGACTACTTCGTATCAACACAGAAATCGAATTTAGATCGTGGATTCTTAGTAATAGCTAATATGTTAAAACACATCGAACCTCTCGACGCTTCGGTTATTTCCAAGGGGGTTTCTGATTCCGCCAAGGAATCGATGAAGCGGACTATCTCAGCTATGCTAGGGATTCTCCCCTCTGATCAGTTCTCCGTTTTGGTTTCCCTCTCGAAACCTCCTCTTCATCGCCTCCTCTTCTCTTCTATCATCACAGGGTAAAATCTCAATTAACCTCGAGAAGATAAAATTTTTCTATAATTTGTTGCTTTCTAAAAAGAATGATTTTTTTTTCTTCATTAGGTATACGTTGTGGAACGCGGAGTATAGGATTTCGTTGATGAGGAATCTGGAGAGAGCGGCGCCAGCGGAGGAGACGGATGAGGGTTTGAGGCGGCGGCAGAGAGAGGCTGTGGAGGAGAAGAGGGAGAAGAGAGAGAGTGGAAGTGCTGGATTTGAAGAGTTGGAGAAGATAAGGCCGAGGGTTTTCGGGGATTTGTCGCCGGAGGCTTTGAATTATATTGAGAAGCTGCAGGCTGAGTTATCTGATGTGGAAGCGGTAAGGATTTTAGATTTTATGTAAAAACATTTTATTTCATAAAAAATTATATGTCTGCTTTTATTAAAAAAATGGTTGTAGGGTGTAATTTTTTATAGTTAAAGATTGGAAAGATGCAAAATTTGAGGGTTTTTTTTATTCTTATTAACATGATTGTAAGTTGGCTATGCTTGCTTAATTTGCAGTTGCAAATTAGTTAAATGATGTTTGATTGTTGTGAACAATTCGGAGGTAATTATCTCTTTGCTAAATTATCTGTAGACTTTCTAGCTTCTAAAAGTTGTTGGTTATTGAAATTCCGGTTTCCTGCTTGAGTTTGTAGAGATTGGAAGCATTTTTCTGTTTTGTTGTCCACTCCGTGTATACCATTCTACTCATACACACACCTGCAACAAGTGGTGGTTTCTTAAATTCGCTGCATGGATGATTTCTAATATAAAAATTCAGAAAATTATGGCTGTTGCTGTACCCATTTAGCCTAACTTACAAATGCCAATGCATGGATAAGTTGCGCTTACTCATTTTGCATTCCTACTGATCTTGCTTTGTGTTGCAAATATCAAACATGCATTGACATTATAAATTTCCCCCTTTGAACAGCTGAACTTACAATTTTCAGCTGTCTTAAGTCTCTGTTTATATACTTAGATATACTTACTTGTGTACGTATTGTCTAGACTTTTCAAAGAGTAAGAGACAAAACAAAAGGAAAGACTGGAATGCCATTTGTTTTAATTCCGAATTTTCTTTGTTATGCTTTTACATTGCTTGGTATGAATGCTAGTAGATGGCCAAAGAAATGGATATGGAATATACTACTATTAGATTTCAATTTAAAATTTAATTGCATTGCTTATTCCTCGCTCGATCTCTGGGATTTAGAGGGCTTCAGCAACAAGCATTTTTGGGCAATCAATTTTATACTTCCCTTTTGTTTTCTTTGTATGTGGGTTGTCTGAAGTTTGACATACGCCAGCAGTTATTTAGCATTGATTTATTTATTTACATGAATCCATTGTTCCTAAAATTGGTGGATCATAGTACTCAAGGCTTTTCCATTAGTTTGGTAAATAAATATGCATGTCTGAATGAAAGAAGTTATTAATGCTTTCTTTTGCTATATGTTACGTTGATAACCTGTTTCCCGTATTCCCTCCATATAAGCTAGTTATCCTATGTTATTTCAGGAACTGAAGGCCCAAAAGAAGGAAAATGTGCGAATAGAATGTGACAGGGAAAACAGGAATGATTTGTTAGAGTATTTACGATCTTTGGATGCCAACATGGTAGTTACCAACAAATGTTTCTGTATTGGATTATCTTGCTCTGAAATTGAATTATCTTAGTTTGGTCCTACAACTGACTTGAAACATCTTCTCATTATATGTAATTTTTGTTGCCAGGTGACTGAATTATCCCAGCCATCATCTGTACAAGTGGAGGAAATAATCCACCAGCTTGTTCAGAATGTATTGCAAAGATTCTTTAAGGATGAGCTTACCTCTGACTTTATGAGAGATTCAGGGATAGTAAACACAGGAAATCACCAAGATGCTTCTGATGAAAACTGTGGCACTGTTGGCACTTCCCGTGATTACCTTGCAAAGCTGCTTTTCTGGTACATATTTTTTTTCCATATTATTAATTTAATTCTCTTGCTTTTTTCAAGTTAAATGTTTGCTAAAGGAGGGTGCATTAGGCTTTGCTTGCACTACCTGCTAATGCACAACCCACACCACATGCATGTGCATTTTAGTTGGAGAGATGGAGGGTGGATAAGAAAATTTATAGGGCTCATTGATTTGAAAGGGAATTCCTGGTTTTCATTCATAACCTAGCTGAAAACTCAGCAATTTTTGTTTCAAAGATAACCACTTCTCTGTTCTAATGTATGTATCAAGCATAGTTCTATTCTTTCTTATTTTTCTCCATCATCTATCCATTATATTTCCCCTAGGAATTGTAACACTAAGGTTGTCTTTTCTTCGAGCAGGTGTATGCTATTGGGTCATCATTTGAGAGGCTTGGAAAACAGATTGCAACTAAGTTGTGTTGTTGGATTATTGTAAAGTAAGGCGAATTGAGAAATGTATATTCTTCTTCTTTTTGGCCACTTTTCCTTTGTTATAGTTTTGGTTAATCCAATAATACACATTCTTTTCTCCATTAATGCTTATCCCATCAATTTTCTTCAACCTGTTTTCACGAACCAGTATTGATTCACTGTAAAAAAATAGTTGAAAGATCATTGATGGAGTTGTGGCTGAGTAGTTTGTTCCTAAAATAAGAACCTTAATTTAATTCATTTTGGAAGTGTTGGCCCCCCATATTTCTTATCTAAATCCCAGGCACGAAATATTGATTAAGCTAGCTTCACTTGTTTGGGCTTGGATTCCCAAGGTGCATGATGAAATTGCCCTTCAATTCTTTTGCTAAAGGGATTGCACTTGCAGAAATAATTAATGCTGCATCCAGCCTAGCAGGCAGGCACCCCACAACTGCTATGCACCAATCAAAAGTAACAAATAAGGTAATCCAAAAAAGATAGTAACAAAAATCTATGAATTACTCGAGTACCTTAAATGGTTTGCATACAAAAAATACCTCCTGATACAAAGAACTCAAACAATATTCCGCACCTTCTTTTGTGTCTATTTACACAAAAAAGAAATCTCTAAGTTTGTCAAAATAAAAAAGAATAGAAGAGAAATTATACAAATAAATCACAAGGAATCCGATGAAAATCTAGGCAATTCTTGTTTTGGTTGTTTATGTTGCTCATGTCCCTGCAATTTACTTATGAAGATCATAAGGTGCCCAAAGGAAGTCAACCGGGCAGGGTCTCCCTGCATCGAGCCTGACCCATGGCTTCCCTCTACCACTCCAATGCAGCAAACTTACAGGACCTGGATGCAAAGACCTGCAACTATTCACCAAATTATCTCCACCAAGCCCATGTTGGTTCCATCTATGATCGATGGCCTCAACATCTCCACCAAAAACCAACAGAAATGGTGGAAGAGAACCCAACTTATAAATCCTTTTCTCCTTCTGAATTCTCATCCATCTCTCAATCTTCCTTGTGTAGTCACCTTCTCTCCACCTTGCCAAATCCATCACCATCACTCCTGTATTGAAATAACAAGGCCTTTTCCCTTCAAAAACCCTGGATAACTCAGGGTCTGACCAGAATTCACCAGTGAAATACTTGGCAAAGTTTGCATGACAGTACTCTGGAGCTCCAATGGTTCTTGATCCAGTCAAAGTTATCCTCCAGAGCTTTTGGGTGTCATCTACAACAATGGTATCAGAATCTAGGTAGATCACACGTTCAACGCAGGCCTCAAATATATCAGCTAAGTAACTTCTTGCATAATTTAAAGGGCTGTCAAGAGCTTGGCGGATAGAAGATGAGATGAGATTCCTGACAAGATTTTCCTGGAAGACATAGACCTTGAAACTCAAAGATGGAAATGCAGACTTGACGATCTGAGTAAGGTCATTTGCATTAACAAAGCTCGAATCGGAGGCAATGAGGTGAAAGAATACATTTTCTGGACAAGAACTATGCTTGACAACTGAATGAATTGCTGCTGTGCTACCTCTCAGATACTCAGGATCAATAGTCATTGCAATATGAACAACGGAAGGGTCGCATAACAAACTTTCTTCAGCCAAAACAGGACATTCAGGTCCATTGTGATACTCTGGTGCCTCCGCAAACTTCATGAACAAATCTGATTCCCTTTCTGTTTCATCCCTTCCGCTGCTTGTAACCTTTTCTGTAAACAACCTGATTGCATTTACAGGGAAAAGAAGCAAAGAAGCCAAGAAAATAACCCCAAAAACTGATCTAGAAACAAACATCGTATCCAAGTATGAAAGCAAAATGGGAACTGGGTTTCTGTTCTGGTTTCTTATGAAGTAAGTATTGGAGAACTATTGCTCCAAATGGAACTGAAACGAAGAGAAATTAAAAAGAAAAGTGCATGTTATAGGAAGACAAGAAATATGAAAGAGTCAACCAAGATTTAGACATGTCCAAGTATGTCTGCTTTTCCAATGGGGGACGCGGCTAAGAATGTGAAGGAGAAGCTTCACTGCTTTGATTGATGTCATGGTCATACCTTGGGTTTTTCCAAATAATTTATTCGTTTGTTAGGACTTGGCTTCAAGGAACCTGCTTGGTTGCCTTTCGGTCGGTTCATCCGCCATTGAAAAACATGTGACCACGTGCTTTGAACAAATTTTAGGAATTTTGGTCTCTTAAATTATATTATGGGCGAGTTAAGTTCGTGAAAGACCGCGTACCATGAACCAAATCAATTTATTTTGCGTTTCGATGATAGGTTCTTTGAGTGATGGCTTCCAAACTAATTGAGCCTTTTGGTTTGGTTTTTTTTTTTTTAAGTATAATGTTTTAAAAAATCTTTAAATTATCTAAAAAGTTTTAAATAAGTTATTATTCTCTAATTATGTTTGATTAGTGACAGACTAACTATACTTGTTATTTCTATGTCATTTGGCACTAACATTGATATTAACATAAAAGGTGAAAATTATTATATAATCATCTATTATGTCATTCATCAACATATCGTATCATCATTTATTATGCTATATCAATATATCGAGTCATCATCATATGACATAAAAGAACAAAAAGCATTTTAATTAATAACAGTTAGCCAATCAAGATATTTAAATCAAATTAAAAATGTAAGAACTTAATTGAATGTAATAAAAAATTAAAAATTTATTTGATTTTTCTTACCTAATTGAAAATTTGTTTTAAATATTATATCTTTTTATATATAAGAACATCACTCTATCAATCAAGTATTTATCACACACACATATATATATATATATATCTATAACTAATTCTAGCTTCTAACGATTAGAATACAAAGGGAGCCCTTATATAGATGGGCTCTCCCTTATGCATATGATTACATTTTTGAAAATATTACAAAGATTGATTCAAATGTAGAAAATTTTTTCTTCTTTTTTTAATTTTGTTGAAGATGCTTTGCAGCTTTAAAGATGTTTTTATCTTTTACTCCTCACAGTTGCCTTTGTCTTATATATATATATATATCAAACTTTAGAACAAACCCAAAAAAATGTTATCATCTAAGTAAACAAGGGTTATACAGGTCTTTGTCATGTTTTTCTCTTGGAAAACACTTCAACTAACAACCAAAACATGTTAAATCATCACGAAAGTTAAGTGAGATTTGGTATTATGTAATGCAATGTGATTATGGGTAATGTGATTGCAAGCAATATAATTGTAAGAAAGATAATATTTCAGTGTTTGATAAATAAGCAAAATAATGTTTAAAATGTAGGAAAGATAACATTATAGTGTTTGGTTTACAAACACTTTGTTAAGAATATAATATCAATTTCTAAAATTATTCTTATTTATAAAAATATAAGTTTAATACACTTGTATTTTTTTATTGTTAATTTTTATATAATATCATCTCTTAAATATATTTTTAATATCATATATTTTATTTTCATGTTTTATTATAATCTTATATATCTTATTTTGATTTCTTAAAATAATTTCATATATATTTTATTTTAATTTTTTTTTCTTTTGAAAGAAAATATAAATTTTATTGATAGTCACCATCCATCATTCAAATGGCTATTGAGAATAACAAAAAAATATCTCTCGAAATCTATGTAAAAAAAAATAAATTGTAACATTGCAAAATGTCTTTAACAGAGTTGAAAGATAAAAATGTCTTTAACAACATTATAAAGTGCAATGTAATCTGATTACATTAATTTTGAATTATCATTGCATTACATCCATTAGTTATAATGTAATTTTATTATAATCTTATATTGAAATGATTTGTTATAAACTATATACTATAATATAATTTAATTAAACACATTATAAAAAAAAAGCTTCCACTTTTCATATATAATGCAATGAATTTTTTTGTTTTTGTTTTTCTTTTTGAATTTCCACGAGAGAAGCGTTAATTTATTATAATGTTGATAAAGTCGTTCAAAGTATGCACAGTCACGTGGACAGCTGTGAATGGCTGCAGGCTTTCAAGTGTTTTCCTTTTTATGTTGGGTGTTGTATTTTGAAATTTCCCATCACATAACAGCAAATTACTTTGACCAATACGAAGGAAAGAAAGGAAAAAACCATATGCCTTTTCCTTCCCTTTTATTTTGTTTTCTTTTTCTTTCCGAAAGAAATGTATTCTTCGTGTCGGGCAGGCACTGTTTATTGCCACGTGGAAACTCCTGGACACCGCTCTTTTTTCACTGTTATGGTAAGTTATAATATATATATATGGGTTAACAAAGCCCTTTGTTTTCTTTCTGGGCCAAATGACGTCGTTTTGGCCCCTCCATTTGAAAAATGAAAGAAGCACGTTTAGCGACGGTCAACATGGATGGCATACTTGCCTGATGCCCTGTCGACGATAGTAAATACCACATCATCCTCATCACTAATTCCATGCATCAACTTAATGCAATACCACATCAGTAATTTTAACAGAAAAATTTTAATAATGTTTAAGAATTATAGATTGATATTAATCAATTTTGAAAAGTTTAAAATTTTGATTCATACGAATTATAAAAGAAGATTAAATTTAATATTTTAATAAAATTAAGAGACTAAATACAGATTTTGATTGGAGAAAGCAAAGAAGATGGGAGAAAACTGAAGGAAAACAATAGAAATCAGAAGGATGAGAGACAGGCAGAGAGGGGAGGAAACATGGGGTGCAATAGGGCTGAATATAATTTAACTAAAATTGAATAAATCGAAAAAAATTAATTAATTTAAAAATAAATACAATTAAATCTATTAATTTTAATTTGGAAAATTTGATAAATCAAATTAATCGATTTATATATATATATATATATATATGACTTAAGTTTTTTTTTAAAATTTTTTTAATGCTTATTTAACTTTACTTTTACTATTTTTGTTTATGTATTTGAAGATCTTTCTAGAATTGCATTATAGCCGACAGTTGATTGGGAGAAAGGCGTTTTTATCATTTGAAAGGATGACCGATGAAATTGTCTTTGAGACTTGTTCCCTTGTTGAGTTTTTGTTTGTCCAAACTTTTAAATGCTCGTAGTTGTTGGATGTTGGAAACTTGGAACCATTTTAGTATTTCCGTTGTCTTTGTTGGAACATATTAGTGCATTATCATTTATGTCTGTTGAAACATTTCAACGTATTTTATTATATTTGTTGAAACATTTTAATGTTATTAGACTTGACCGTATTAAGGTCCATGACCCAAAAAACTTTCAAGTAATTCAATTATTAACTAATCTAATTCGGTTGTAATAGAATTTTGATCCATTCAGTTAATTTTTTCAAAACATTTTGCTAATTTGATGGGCATGTCTAAGGCTGTTTTTGGTAGGATCTGATTTTTTTTTTTAATTTCAATTTTTTAAAAAAAATGTTGAAAAGTTGGCCAAATCCAACTATTTGAGGTCATTTCCGATCATACCAATGTCGAATCTAATCTCGAACCTTGTCGAATTTAGCTTACTTTTTTTTATCTATTAAAAGATTTTTATTTAAAATAAATAATGTGATCTAATCAAAAATATTTGTTGTGATTGCAAACGTCACTAGATTCGATCTGATTGAGATGATTTCCAATCATAAGGTCGGATTTGATATTTTATTTATGAAAAAAACAATTTATCGAATCCAATTTAAAAAAACTATGAAATTATTTAAAAAAATTCAAATAAACTATTATGATTAATAGTTGACTAATTGTTATTAATCAAAATGTCATTTGTTATTCTATATCATATGGCATCAATATGACATATTGATATATCATAATAAATAATTATGTGGCATATTGATATGATATAATAATATGATTATATGCTATTTTCACTCCACATTAACACCATGTCGATAACTTGTACTTTAATTAATAACAATTATTCAATTCTTATTTGACCAAAAACAAAAATTAAAGACTTGATTAAAAGAAAAATAATAAAATTTAATTTAAAATTTTTTAAATAACTTAAGAATTTTTTCAAATATTATGTCATTTTCCTTTTGTAATGATAAGAAAGTAAATGTCTCTTCAAAGGGATGGGTGAGGATGGGTGAGTATAGATTCTTTATGTAAGTAAATTATTTTGTTGATCATGTTTCCCTTGGTGGTGCCATTGCTTTTACAATCTACACTGAATGCTGATGGAAGGTAATGTTGGAACTAATCCTTTCGTGTTCCAAGTTCCAAGTTCTGGTGGATCAAAGGAGGGCAGTATTAGTTAATTATAATCATATTCACAGCACTAGTCCACTTCATGATCACCATGTTCACAGTGTACTGATATTTAACAAAAATAGAAGTAAAGGAAGAGACCAATAACTTCATGGATAAACAACTGTTTTTATCCTAGGAAATTTGGCATTATGCTGCATTTCATAATATCCTTGTGTCTATCTTTCTTCATATACAAATTTCTCATTCAAAATAACTTCAATCGGCATGTGAAAAATCTCTGTTCGTCTGAATTGACCCGATGATCTGGAAGGGTCTAAGAAAGCAGAGCAGACAAGACCAAGGCAAATTCAACTTTGAATGCGCCGTTGCCAACAAGGCCAGGTGGAATACTTGAAATACCGGCTGCTTTAACAATGATCATAGCCACTTTAAATTTGACAAGTAGAACCTGGGAGAAGGCTGCTTCATTCATTCCATTCTGGTTGCCTCCTAATGCTTGTTACTCTTTGCCACATTTGCGGTTGTTCTTCTTGTTTATCTCCAACGCTTAACGTAGGAAGGAAACAAAGAAAGATACATCACATCAGCTCAGCTACAAACAAACCTCATAACATTATTTCGCATCAAATTCAGCCAATGCAAGTTAAGAGGGAAAAGGAGAAAAAGATGAACTTGTCATTCCCCTTGAGATCTTGGGTTTGAGGGCTACCAGCAGCGTTGGTGGAAGTTGTTGAAACCCTGAAAAAATTCTTATATTTTACGAGGACCAATAGAACAGCAGGTTGAATACCAAGCAACAAATTCCATCCGGTCTGGATAAAGTGCCAAAGTCCATTTTTTGCATTACGCTACGACTTTCCTGCCAAAAATCCAATATACATATCCAATGCATTAATTATATGCAATAAACACAAGGAAATAAAAAACATCACATACCGTACAAACCAGAAACAGAGCAATGGTGACCATTGAGAGCAATGGATTGTATGAAATTATCATAGAATTTAGATCACTAACCAGAGTACTCAGATTCAGAGATGCAAAACATTATGCAAGTAAAAATGCAACTCAGAATGACTTAGTTCAGTTTTATGTCACTTGAAAGAACTGTTTCTACACTCATACAGTCTTTGCCAATAAAAGTTTATTTCTATTATGTGACACACATTATTGATAGATGGAGAAAGAAATGACCCATATGCATTTTATTAGTATGAAGAAAAAAAAAAAAAGAAACTCTCCTCCTAAGCTCTAGGACTCATTCTACAAGAATAGAATAGACTAGTTTAAAAGTGCAGCTCATCTACTGAAACATATATTCCCATTAATGGTATCATAATGTTTCCTACATCCAGGGCATTGCCCATCTGCTTCAAGAATCCTTTTGTGACAGAAGAGGCAAAGCCGAAATCCACATGAACAAGGGAGAAAGCTAGAGTCTGTGACATCCAAATTCTCACAGCAAATAGGGCATGAAGAAGGGTGGGAAATAGAACTTCGCTGTGCCCAGGTGATAGCCCCATGGCCATCATGCCAATCTGAATTAGAAGAATATTATGCTGTTTCAATAGGCTTGGCAGAATCCGAGGACGAAAAGCATCTTCAGGTCTCCATGCTCGACAGTTCATTTGTGAGCCACAAACTGTTCCCTCACTGTCTGAATTCAACTGATTTATTCTTTGGTTCTTGTAATGTTGGTCAGCACAAGCTGATTCAATCCTTGTTTCATATTTGGAAGGAGTGACTGTGGCTGGATTATGTTGATTGTCATCTACGCTCAAGGCATCTGCAACATCCTCCCAATTGTCTAGGCACCCATCCTCTTCTTCCTCACTGACACTTCCAGAACAAAAACCACTGCTTGTACTACTGCCAGTGCTACTGCCACTGCAGCTACTCCTGCTAAGAGCTTCCCTTGAATCATTATGACCCAGATCACTTGGAATGGGGCTGTTCATCAAGGACTCCAAGTCACTGTCATGGATGCTCATGTCTTCATTGTTCTCTTCCCTCGACTTTGTCCCCAAATTGTGCAACGATTTGTTTCGCTTATCAGCTCTTTTTGTGGAGAATGGAGAAGACCCATCTCCCCCATTCAAATCCACTTTGCTCTCCTCATTCTTTACTGCATTACAACCTGACTCCATATGAGTAAATGAAATTTCTAAAAATGCAGTAACTCTGTAAATTTTTCCAAGCTGATCCCAAAAGCCATCTTGTAGAACCTTTCTCTTCCAATAAATAAATCAGATAAAAATCACTTCTTTCAAACAAATCTTAGTTCCCACCTAGCAAACTAAATTTGGGTGAAAATGGGGGTAAAAGGTAGAGCTTGCT
This sequence comes from Theobroma cacao, assembly GCF_000208745.1. Lineage (NCBI taxonomy): Eukaryota > Viridiplantae > Streptophyta > Magnoliopsida > Malvales > Malvaceae > Theobroma > Theobroma cacao. Next base: position 9,285,630 of record NC_030853.1, on the reverse strand, counting down.
ATTGTTCTGTACGCTTGTCCAACAATTCTCCCCACTTTGCATTTCAATGCTAGCATTGAGATGATTACATATATATAGAGCTCTAGGATTAAAAAGAAAACATACTTATGTACTTGAATGCAGAATGTGCAATCATCAATATAAAACCAAATTCTAAAACATGATAACCAAAAAAACAAAAAACAAACATAGTTTGGTTTTTTGAGAAAAAATAACCAAAAATAATTCAAATAATTGCATTATGGGTTTTGTTTAATAAAAAGGAAAGACAATTCATACAACTAAATATTCCAATATATTTTCTTTCTCCTGCATTTCCTCTGTAAACAAAACAATAAAAAATCCTTATAACATTTCATTTCAACCAAAAGAAATATAACACAACTTCTTTTCTCTCAAAAAAGAAACCCTCATTTAAATAATGCTCCATTTCATTTCCTAATTCAATCAAAGATAATACCTTTACCTTCTAAAACTCACATTTTCAAAGAATAGAATATCATTGAAATTTTTTTTTAAAAAAATACCTTGAGATAGCCATTGTTCACGCCTAACATCGAGCTTACACTGCTTCATTCTCACCAATCTGTTGGTCTATATCACCATAAAAACCACAAAAAAAAAAAAAAGACAAGTGTAAAACCACTACGTCTTCTGAGGAAACAAATAGAAAATGAAGTAAGCAGAAACTGTACTGACCCTTTTCCTTCTTGGAGAGGCAAGGCAGAGAAACGTTGGAGACGAAATCCCAAACCATGGTGAGAATCAATAAACAAAATACAATCCGGTGTTTGGAGCAGAAGAGGCTCCGTTTGGCAACGAAATTAATACCGGAACAGAATTAAGCGATACTAGGGATGTAAATGGCCAGTTAATAACCGGTATCCGCGGGAATCCGATTCGATAAAATAGGTTTTCAGTATTTCACAATCGGTTATAGGACGGGTTCGGATATTATTTTTAATACCGAACTCAAATTTGGGTAGGATTTGAGTATCACCTTACTACACTCGATTATATTTATTTCGAGTTTTAAGTATCCGGTATTTGTATAGAATTTGATTATAATGATATTACTTATAAACTTTTTATATTAATTGAATTTATAAATTAACAAATGTAAAATTAATTTATATTATTTATGATGTAAACTTAAATATATAAAATTTTTATATTAATTGAATTTGTAAATTAACAAATAAAAAATTAATTTATATTACTTGAACAATAATGGAAACTTAAATATATAAAATTTTTATATTTGTTGAACTTATCAACTAACAAATGAAAAATTAATTTATATTATTTGAACTTCGATGTAAACTTAATAACATATTATTGTTTTGTTTAATAAACATTTTAACCTTTCACAAGCAACATATAATATTTTTTCTTAATTTACGTTTAATTTTTCTTAAAGTAACTTTAATTATCTTTACAACTAATTTAATTTGATTTGGTATCTTATATCTATTTTCTTCCCACTTATTACTTATTTACCATATACAAATAAAGACTAGATAATTATAAAAGATATAAAAATTTTACATTATATCTCATTTCTTAATTTTTCATTTAAGATAATATAAGATAACACTAGAAATAGATATAAGATAACATAATGTAATAAAGACTAGATAATACCCCATTTCAAGTTCAAAAAAAAAAACCCTATTTCATTGTATTGTTGTTGATTTTAATTGTGGAATAGTTTTTAATTGTTAGTTAATTATATATGAATTAATATAGAATATTTTTTATTTGGATTTCGAGTTCGAGTTATTTAATGGGTATCCGAATACTAAAAATTTACTTTGAATAATCGGGTAATTAATGGATTCGGATATTAACGGTTAGTGCTATTCTAATGAGGTTCGGTTTTGGGTAGTATTTTTTAATTTTATTTCGATTTTTATAGAATTCGGGTACTTTAATATTTAAATGGTTTTGGGATCAGTATCTAAAAAATAATATATACCATATCCGTTTATATCTCTAAGCATTACCAGAATAGAATAAGAGCAAACTATGATAAAAGATAAGGAAAGTGTAGATAACATACAAAGGCTGTCTTGTCTATCTTTTTGGGGCTTTTTCTTCTGTTTCTGTGTTCCTTGTCTTTCTGGTTCTTCGTCCGCCTAAAGAAATTTTTAAACGGCTCTTTGTTTTTCTTTCCTTTAATACATATGTCCACTTACTATAATGCCCTTGAGATCTGATTTATTTACGAAATTATTTTATAAATTTTTAACTAATTTTATTAAAAAAATTCCTTATGGTTTACCCAACTTGGATGCTAGCGAAACTATATTTTAGAGAAAAAGAATACATATTTGAAAATTTGAAAAAAATTAAAAAAAGGTACAAGAACAAGATGATCTTCCATAAAAAAAAGTCACTTTTTTTATTTGGAAATTTCAATTTTAGTGCAATTTTTTATTTTAAATTTTTAAATTTCCTTTATTTGTAGTTAATATAATTCATTTTCAAACATTATTATTCAAACTTTGATTACTCTGTATTCATCTATGTCTAATAAAGAAATTTTCATAAAGTTGAAGGGGTAATATAGGAAAAGGGGAAAACTAATTATTCATTTTATATGGGCCATGCTTCTGACTTTCCTACTGGTCATGTTCAAAAGGCGTTAGAGAGAGAGATAGTAATAAGCAGGCCCTCAAAAATTGCCACATGGAGGGTCCATATTCCACATATCTCTCCACGACTCTAGCAAGCTTGGGCCTGATTTTATATATGGGCTAAGAATGCCACGTAGATGGGCCACATTTCACATATAGCCTAGATTTTATGTACTTGATAGATATATTTTTTGATTTAAAATATAAGCCGATGAAAAATGGTACTACAATCTACCTAATTTTTCATTGATATGGAGATCTCATGAAAAATAATAGAATCAAAATAAGTCTAAACTAAAGTGATCTCTCACCTCTACGAAGAAAAAGTCAATACAATGAAGGAATTAAGTGATGTAAAATATTATGAATCCCACATTAATAAGATTTGATACGTAATGAATTTTGATTTATAAATAAAAACTTTTTTTACTTAATAGATATGACTTTTGAATTAAAAAAAACGCCTAACAAATGCAACAATAACATTCTTTCTACAAATAATAATTAGTAATAAATACTTGTAAACAATAACATTCTTTTTTAGTTGAGAGAGAATATAAACCTAACTCCTTTAATTCTACCAATTATGGCTTTTTTTGTTTGAGAATCTTGAAGAATATTTGTGTTATAGTTTTAGAAAACTCAAATGTTTCAACGAGGAGCAACAACGACAATGGCAATGTAGAACAATCCGGTAAAATCTGTTAGGGTTGGGTTCATCCTCCACCGCCATCATCCTCTTCACCACAAAGTCCAAGAAAATGCATCTGTAGCCTCCAATCTCAAAGCATGTGATGAATTGCTTCTCAAAACAATGTGAATTTTTTTTAAAAAAAAACCTTATTCCTTCATGATTCATGTATAATCACAATAGTTCTTAAGTGCATTTATTAGCCAATGTTGTGGAAAAGCTTCAAGCCTGTTTCTTGGAACGGAGATCAATTGTCAAAGCGTTGATCAATGATGCAAAGTATATCTTTGATTTGAAGAGAATGGTATAGATCATTTATGTGATAGCAAATTAATAGTCGATTTCTTGGATTGATGAAAATGGCAAAAGGTTTCTTCTTAAACTTTTTTTGAGTGAAGAAGAAATTACGGAATCTATAATCATAAGATTGATAGAACTTCATCGAAGAGAAAGTGAGAGGAGCTTGAAATGAGTTGTTATAACAAAACCGTGGGACTAGATGTGATTAGAGAAATAAAAGAGCATATTTGCTTGCTAAGGATCATTTCTTGAATGGAATGGAGAAAGTTGACGATAGGGTTATAGTTACATCAATCTATTAATGTAGGCGGGAAGGGCATTCGGATAAAGCTCGTCTCAAGGTTTTCCAAAAGCATATTGGGATCACTAAGGGTGTGAGAGGCACTTCAAATGTGGTTTATGCATGGTATGGGGCTCTCACTAAAGTTGTGGAGAATGTTGTGGCTCATGGGTTTAGGTTGCCTAGCAAAGTTCCAGCGACTAACGATTGCAGGGTTGGCGTGTATTTGCCACCCTTTGGGTTGCCACAATTGAGTGCAGAGATGGCAGGTGTTACTGATGATAATGGTGTAAAACATGTTATTTTGTGCATGGTTTTATTGGAAAATGTCAAAAAACTGGAAGCAAGATCTAAACAGCATAACACATCTAGTGTGGATTTTGACATTAGTTTTGATGATCCTAAGAATCCCAAGTGGTATTTGTTATGGTCAATTAATGCGAATATGCATATTCTGTCCGAATGTGTTATAGGTTTCAAATTGTGTTTCCTTGAGAAGTTGATTTCAAAGATTAAGAACTCCTTTTTTCCTACCAAAGTGCGAGAAATAATGAATTCATACAACTCATTCAAGGCTGGAATGTTGGCCAATGATGCTTTTCTAACACACTAACAATTGGTTGTTGGGTATGAGCTTCTAAAATTTGCTATTTTTGGATTATTTGCAAGTTTAGAATCATAATTGTTAAATCGAGATACTTATCGTGTATTGAAATTTTATTTTTTAGTATCGAGTATCATATCGTAAGATATGGTAAAGAAATTTAAAATTATTAATAAATAACATTTATACATGTAAAATAAAGAAAAAAATTAAAAATGTTCTATTTTTTAATAGAATTGAATAGAATAGAGCATAAATTGAAAATATGATTATTTTTTAATTGAAATTCTCAATATATTCCTTAATAGTATATATTTTTAAATAAAATTTACATTTTTTATGTTAATTTATTTATTAAAAATTAAAAATCCTTAGCATTGTAACACCCCAACTTATGTATATATACAGGAATTAAGTATGAAAACTATGTTTGCATAATGCATTAGGCAAACAGATGTACATGTGGTTTATGAGTGATTTCATCCATGCATATATGTTAAGAACTGTTATAGCAAATTGTGATTCAAGTATGTTGAATTTATTGAGGACATGGTATGATGCCACATGTGCATATGAGTTGGTGGATGAGAAACCATGTGACATAAACTTGAAAGGCACAAGTATGTTAAATGCCATGATGGTTGAGACAAGATAGTCATATGTACACATATAAGACATGAATGTATGAATATATGCATGATGTGAGTGTGCAAGCATTATAGAGAAATAGCCTATGGTGGAACTTGGCTTAATTGATAAATTGAATGTATAAAGATTGATAATTATGCCTTGACATGTATATTGATGAGTTTAAAGGTATGTTTTGATTATCAAATGGTGATGTTCTTGGCATTTGAGCTATAATTTTGAGTTCTAAGGATAACAGTTGAAATCCTTGAGTCTGTAATGCTAAGTTTCCAATGATAATAGTTGAAATCCTTGATTCTATAATGCTAAGTTTCCAAGGAAAATAAGCAACATCCTTGAGCTGTGATATATATCTTGAACCCTTACTTTGGGAGAAAAACTAAATTGAAAAGAAAGAAAATGTTGGAGGACTAAATTGAAAAGAAAAAAAATATTGGAGGACCAAATTAAAAAGAAAGAAAATATTGGGGGACTAACTTGAAAAGAAAAAAATGGCAGGGACTAATGGGTAATTAGCCCAACATGGGTGGAAAAACTAAAGCTACCCACACCTTGTTATTCATGCCCAAAAAATGGGGAAATGCACCCCATGATTCCCATTTCTCATTCTAAAAGAAAGCACCAAAAAAAAAAGAGAGAAAATAAGGGCAATAGCAAACCTTTCACAAGCACACCTTCTCAAACCAAATTTCAAGTGAGTTTCAGTAAAAAAAGACTTGATTAAAGTGAATAACTCCACATTTTAATCCTTTCTACTAATTGGTTCCAAGGAAAGGTCAGGCTTTGCTGCCTTGGGAGAGTTTTAAAGCTCTTATAGATTTTCAATTCAAGGATTAAGTGGAATTCAGCTGAGTAAAGCCTTTCTAGAGATTGTTGAACTAAAAATGAACACAGTAAGGTGAGTTACCTTGATCTTGTCCAACTTTGAAGTAAGTTGAATGGGCTAGAAATGTTATGAACTATACATGAATTCTAGATATTTACAAGTGCTAGTGGGCTCACCAAAGACATAAATGAGCTTGAAAAAGGAATAAATAACCTACGCTAAGGTAAGTTACGATTTAATGACACACCAATAAGTTGTTAAGTATGAATGAGGATTGCCAAGTATGGTAGAAATGATTTACAAGATGCTAGGTAGAATTCAATTAGAAAATGATGAAAAATTAAGTATATTGATGATTATTATGCATTGGTCTAATGCTAGATTGCATTTGGAGTACCAAGTCTTGCAACTAGAGGTTTGATCAAGTAACACTAGGTGAGTGGATATTGCATCCAAATGATTTGAAAAGTATGAAATGAGATTTTAAGTGTATGTGTTGTAAATGGTTTTATAGAAAATGCATAGGAACAAGTTGATTTCTATGATGTTGTATGAGCCCTAGGTTAGGATGAAATGTTATGCATATATGACTATATATGTTGAGCCATGAATGGATTATGATTAGATGACATGTTTATACACATAAGTATATGTGTTAAGCTATGGATTATGACTAGATGCAATGTTTATGCACACAAATATGAGTTAAGCTATGAATGGAACATGATTAGATGAATGTGTATACACATAAGTAAATGTGTTAAGACATGAATGGATTATGACTTGATGTGCACTGAGGGGCATGATAGCTAAGCTACAAGTCATGTAGATATATTGATATTAACTTATATTGTTGTGCACTGAAAGGCATAGTAGCTGAGCTACATGTCATGTGGATATAGAATGATTTATGATTAGATACTATGTTATGTAGGCATTATGTTATGCTGTATGATGAAAATGAAATGTGATGTTGCTATTATGCTTTGTGATGCATATCATAGCTTAGGTAAGGTGGAGGAATACTATCAGAGAAAGGGTCAGTGTCCCGACCCAAACAGAAGAACCATGACTGATGTATGAGCCTGACAAATGAAGGCCGTGTGACCCAAACAAGCGTTCGTGCATCAATCTTACATCATATATCACATATTATAAAATCCTTATAATCATCATCATCATCATACTTAGCATATTACACGACTTGTCATTTAAAACATTAGCCCTTTGGCTCATATTTATATGCAAACTTAGTCATAATATTCACATAGCCCTTCATTGGCTTAATACATTTTATCCATACAAACATTTCATTAAATAAAATATAAGGCAGCGCAGTGCTTACATAATCAATTAAGAAACATAACCTAATACATGGTGCGGAAGCATAAACATAACCCTAACGCAACGAAGCAGACATGTCATAAGGGAAGCCTACCAGATGCCAAAAGGTGTTTGTCTAGACAATGTCGCTAGCCACTCAAACCTTGGTGTCTATTTATTTGTGCAATATAATTGAAGGGGTGAGTAATACTAATACTCAATGAGTGGAAGCATATAATCAATTGTAAATGTGTAGAGATAGTTGCTACACATATCTTTTAAACATACATACATTACAGTAGGCTAAAACTTATGCATAGTTAAAACAGATAGGGCATCACCAATCATAATTATCCTGTCATCATCATGGTAGCCATACACGCTGTTAACATATAACTATTTCTAGCCCAAACTCATGGTTGTTGCTAATTTCACATCATGCTTATCTGACCTGAAGAATGTTCATATTCATGTTCAATTTGTGGACACTTCAAACATAGTTTAAGCTCATCTTTGGTTAATGCTTTCATACGGTCCTTACTTTAGGCCATTTCATCAATTACATCCTATTTATCATATCATATCATATATCTCATAATAGTAAACTAGAAGCATAACATACATGATTTAATCATCATTATCATAGAGTGGTCCTCCTTGGACATAACGTAGTCACATATGGTTGTCAATAGACGGACAACATATCATATCATATCATATCATGCTTGGTACCGTAGTCACTAGCGAAAATCATGTCACGCTTAGTGCCAAAACAACTGACTGAGTATCATAATCATCATCTGGAATAACATCAACAAATGGCATCATAGCATTGCAAGTGGGACTATACCACCATCGCTACAAGTGAAACATATAAACATGCATAAAGATCCAAGCACAGCAAGTGGGAATCATAAACAAAACTATACCACCATCTTTACAGGCAAGGGAACATAGTCACAGGGATAAGACCTCACTCAACCTTATAACATATAATAGTCCGAAATCATCCTTGGATGAAACATACTTAATTGACATTATGGGTGATCATAACTCTTCATAGGATTTATGCGGTAATCGTGTAAGTGTCAACTACATCATACATTGTGTACATATAATTGGTCCTCTCAATAAGCACTTACATTTCATAGTAATACATCCATTTATTTCATATAAACAACAATTCTCAAATACTAGAATCAGTCATCATTCACATTAATATTATCACCAGCATAATTTCATTTCCAAGAACGTCAATTATCATGCATCATTTCCTTATAGCATAGGTTCATAAACACATTGACAACATCTAGCCTAAGCACGGTATCTCTGGGCATTACACATTTTTTTTCATAGGCATTTACTAGTTTAGGTACAACATTTCTAGACACATAACATATACACATCATACATGACATTTGTTTCGTTATAAGAAGCACACACAGGAACACCTAATCATTATGCTCCTAAATCATAGAAATTCCCACTCATTTTGATAATTCGAGTGCTCCTTTTATCAACACTTGCACTTGCAGCTCGCCAATGTTTTCACTTCAACTCAAGCAACTCAACAATTAGAGAATGTGCATAATTCTTACTCCCATTATCATCTAACATTTAACAATGCAAAATAATCATTATTTATGCAGTCATTCTCTACTTCTTAGCTAAATTCTAGCTTTGCAAAATAGTTCAATCTCTAGCTATTCAACATACAAGCATAAACTCCTTTAATTCTTAAACAATGTGCATAACTCTTACCTTAAATGCTAATTTGGCTCATTTAAACTCCAAATCTCCAATAGTTTCAAGCACCATCAACCACCAAAGCTGGAACGTAGAATTTCTACATCATAAACCATTGAAATTGACAATCAATCAGTGATAAGCTTTAATCTTACCTCTAGATTGATTTTCTAAGCTCAAATCCAATTCTTTTTAACTTCAAAATCATATATGGAAACATGGCTTTTAAGGGCAATGGAGAGAGCTTTTATTTCCTTTTGTGTTCAAATGGGCAAATTGCCCAAAGTCTTATTTTATTTTCTTTTTTTACAAATTTTCATGCATATATTGATGCATTTGTAAATATATCGATATATTTTCACAGATTTCCCTCAAATCTATCAATACATGAGGCAATATATCGATAGAAATCACGCAAAATGTTCTCTACCCAAAATGTATGGATAGCTTGGGAAAATCTATCAATATATTTTTCACAGAATGTCCCCTGATCCAAATCTATCGATACATTTGGACAATGTATTGATAGAAATTATAGAGAATGTCTCTTTGTGTTTTTCCTACCAAGAATGTATTGATACATGAGGGAATGTATTGATGCATTTCCTCCATATTGCATATCTTCAACACTTCAAGCTTCCTAAGTTCAAATTTCAAACTTCACTATCAATTCTGACTTACATTCTCATCTTAATTCATCATGAAATGATCCACATCATTACATAAACTCATCATACAATTCAATTCTCATTCATGCTCTATGTCACATACTATATCAATCAAAACTTAGCATAATTAGCTCAAATGTTATATTCATCTACGTGCCAAACAATTACATTGCATCATTTATGTTCCAAACATATGCACAACATCATTTTAAGCCTTCACATACTTATATATTTCATTGTAATTTCTCTATATAAACGTAAGCACACCCTTAAGCTCATAAACATATACATCAAAGTTCAATTTAGCTCACTCAAATAGCTTAGTTTACATCAAATATATTTAATATCAAGATCAGGGGTGTTATAGTCGTAGGACCCAATTTGTACGGCCTAGGTGGGGTGGAAGAATACCACTAGAGAAAAGGTCGAAGTACTTAATTTGCATGGCCTCAGTGGGGTAGAGAAATACCATTAGAGTATGATTCATGTGCGCATTGTGATATGCTGTTGATGATGATGTAATGAGTTGTTTAATGTATGTTTTGAAGTCTATGTACTAAAATAGAGAACCAAGAAAATTAAATGGCAGCTAAGGCTATAGGTGAAGAAAATAAGTATAGGAAAGGCTTGGATGGCCCAAAAATGGAAACATGTGCATAAGATTCTGCATATTAGACTAAGGTATCGAGACAAGCTAGGTAAGATTCTAAGTCTTTTAAGAAATCTACCCATTTACTCCCTTGGCATCTCATAGTGTATAGTTTCAAAGTTACAAGCTTAGCAAGAAGTTGGAGTTATGAATGACACTAATGGGTGAGTTTAAGATAAACAAGTAAGTTTTATTGGGTGGAATCCCAAATGCATCACAGATTTGCATAGAAAAACGTGCACGTTTTCAAGAAATGACATGGTTTATAAACTTTTTGAGTTGTTACTTGTTCCCCTTTATATCTCCTCACTAAGTAATTGTATTCACATTTTTAACTCTCATGTTTTGTAAATTTAATGCTACCCGAGATACGGACGCGCAAGGGATTTACGTGTTTATTTGTTAGGCTCAATGACAAAAGCATTTAAGAGTCACTCCATTGGTAGTTAGTTTTTAGTTAGGTTATGTTATTGGGCAAGAGACCTTGTATGTATAAATATAAGTGATTTATGAGACAAAAGAAATGTCCAGCGCATGTTAATGTAGCCATATGTTGGCAGGTAATGGATAAGTTGTATAACCCATGTATGAGTACATGGTACATGTTATAACATAAGGATGTGCCTTATATGAATGCCTAGTGTAAGACAATGTGACCACAGGGTGGCAAACTATGAAATTTATATGAAATGCTGATTATAAGTAATGGCACATGTTTTACATAATGTAATGTTATGTGTATATAAGTAAAGAGGTTATGATATTAAGTATGGCTTATGTGATGGAATTGAAAGCTCCAATGATGAGCTAAGTGATGATGAATGAAATGAGACTCACGTGGATTTGATATCCACCATCAAGTCTTCACATCGATCATGTTGAAATCCAAAAGAAAATTCGATTTTGTAGTATTTTTTTATTTAAAATCTAAATTATTAGAACTCATAAAAAATAGTTTTTCGTATTTCAACTCAAAACAATAAAAAATAATTCGTAAAATACATATCATGTATCGTAAGATACACTTTCGATATTTAATCAAATACAATACACCTATTAATACATATCAACTACTAACATCTTATCATACAATGTTGATAATTATACTTGAAATTGTTTTAATTACTGATTTCATTTGCTTATCCCGCAAATCATTTTTACTTTGTCTTTAAACATATTAACCTTATGATGTCAACAATTTCAAAAAGAAAAACAAACTCCTTTAACCATCTACTATTAACTAAGTCACATATTTGAGTAGTGTTCATCTTTTGGGACCTGCTACATATAGTTTTCCAAAATTTTTAATGGCTGAATAATTTTAACACTTCTCCAATTTAAGCAATTCTCCTTATTTATTTTGTCAAATGATTGATTAATAATTGTGGGAACTTTTCAGTTACTTCAATCCTATTTCAAGTGAAGGTGTGGCATGTCACCTGTCAATAACAAAACTTATATTAAACAGGAAAAAAAATAAATAAAACCTTTTTCCTTGTTCCCTCTTTACAAAATAACATGCAACCCCTATTTACACAATAATGGCTCATCTGATCTTGTAATATGCTACCATTTCCTAACCGTTCCCTTCTTCAGTACTAGAATGGCCAACTAACATCAACTATGAACATACAAGAAATGTGCCCTTTTTCGAAAGCCTTTCAAGGTCTGGTTGCACCATGGGCTTCTACATGCATTACAAAAAGCATCATCGTTAAGCTATCTCTGAAAATTTTCAAAGAAAAATGTAATTCAAACAAGTTGTGAACGTTGTATTACCTTTTCTGCCTGTCCGAGAAAGAATGCTAAATTATTGCGAAGCGGATAAAAATCTATGGAACCGTTGTACTCTTGCCTGATTATTAAATGAAGATCTGCATTGTGATGAACTTCTCCTCCTACGAAAGAAATAATCTTCTGTGTCCAACACATAAGAAATCTGCCAACATAATACAGAAGATCATAAGCGAAAAAAGACCCAAGGTAAACATCACGTGCATGAGCGATTTCTTAGTGCTATGAATACACTGTGCGTCTACAGTCCTTAATGGCCATGAACAAAAGAAATCTAAAGATTAAACCAGATATTAATAACAGCAAGATACCTTGTATGAGTTGCAAGCTATCTTGTTTTCTAAACCATTAACCACTTCAACACCTTCCATGGCCAAGCAAGTAGCAGCAAATTCATCTAGACCTGCATATTTGCTCTTGTTTCTGCAAATATCAATAAAGAAAAGCAGATTAAGCACTAGTTATTTAATGGCATATTCCAAATCTTTCCTTTCCTACAATCATAATAACAAGTGAGGCTGAAAGAACCAAGCATCACCTGCTACATTTAGCTTTAACACCAGATCATAATTAATTGCAAACCTAGGAAACCTGATTCCTAGTGTTATCAGCTAATACCTCTTTAGTGTAATGCCATGTGGCTCCTTTTTGCCAGGAAAGACTGAAAGAAAATCATTGTGCAGAAAAGCTGAAAAATTAGGTTCCATGGAAACAGCAAATGCCTCTGGTTTTTCAATGACATTGTCCATCAACTGAATAGACAAACGAGATGGCGAAGATGACTGCAAAAAAGGACCCAAAATAAAAAATTATACAGAGGTCCAACAATCAAGAATTATTTTAAACAAACATATATAGAGACAGAAAGAGGTGCCTTAATCTGTTCCCTTTTTCTTTTCTTTTTTTTTTTTTTTGTAAAGGGGTCATAGTAGAGGGACATATGCAAACTTACACATTTCAATCGATATATATTCTCCTCATGAAGAAGGACACGTGCATTCTCATAGTACACTGAATCCATTGTCTTCCCATGTTTCCGGGATTTTTCATACTCAAACAATTGAAGAAGCTTATTATCCATCTCATCTGTTGCAACAGCTTGAAGCTGCATTAAAAACTATAATTCAGAGCAGTTGCAGGAAAAAGGAGGAAGAAATTAGGGAAGACCATCAAAGAAAGCAAACCTGCTTAACCAATTTATATATTAACTTGTCCAATGTGAATAACACATAAGACTGGTTTCCTATTATAGCCCGACATTCATCCTCAAACTTTGCATTATCAGCAGATCCATCAAGCAGACTGTAGAGTGCACTCACAAATCTGAGTTGCAAACAAATGAAATTTTCCAAATTAGAATGCATCAGACACTTCATATTGTGCAGCACAAAAATTGACAGTAAATTAAAATGTAAATCACCTGGCATATAAATCTGAAGAACTACCATCTTTTGAATGTTTCCACTTTATCTCACCACCTGTCGAATTTGTTTTTGCTGACAGTATTCTTTCATATAGGATCTAAAGGAAAATCCAAAGATCGAAGAATATTTATTAAATTGTAAAAAGAAAAAGAAATAACTCAAATGTTTTAGAAACCCTACATACTTGATGAAGTCGGAAAAGAACATAGAAATCATCATTTGCATAAAAAACCCAAGAACTGTGTCTATCTTCATCAGGTAAAACTGCAGATACATGCTTTGCAAGAGGCTTCACCGTAAAAAGAAAACGTTCTGAAAATGACAAGGACATGCCATCTCCCACAAAATGTATATCAGTCATCCCTTCAGCTTCACCTTCACTCTCAGCCTTACCATCAACTTCATCACGTTCGACCTCTTCCTCTTCATGCTCTTCACGGGAGCATTCATCACCTGCAGACTCACTGCCCGATGCATCATCACCAGCCTCTGAGGCATTTTCACTATCCTCATCATCAGCATCTGCATCATTTTCTCCTCCAGCATCCTCACAATGCAACTCTTTCCCATTTCCAGACCGATACTGTCTGTTTTCAACACCATGCTTTGCCTTTGGCACAGCCTTTAGACCAGTATCACCATAGGCAACAAAATTATCCTCCTCAAAATCAGCATTAGGTGATAATTCACCTTCTTCTTTTTCAATTTTGGAGGGCCCAGCAGATTCTTCATGATATCTACCAGCATTAGAGCCATCTGTAGGTACTCCATTTACTAATAAAGCATGTTTTGCTGCATCACCACCCTAAAGTACCAAGGAAGTTCACATAAGCATATTACAACTAAAAATCAGAGAGATAACCTCCTGGCTTTTCCACCTTAGCAAGGAGGAGGTGAGCAGAATAAACAAGGAAAGCAAGGCCCAAAGAAGCCAAATATTGTTACATTTCACCAAAACCAATTAGTGATATCAGCTTCAGCCATGCTACATAGAATACAGTAGTTAATATGCATACCTCTGATGAATGTACAAGATCAGCATTAGCTTCAGCTTCATGATCCTCACCAGGGGCAATGCTAGGTCTAGATGCTGCTGCACCACACCCTTGAAATTCAAAATAATCTCAATATTGCAAAACGATTTTGGAGAGAAATGGATAATAAAAATCAGAGTAAAACAAAAAGAACTAGGTTAATGAACCACAAAATCATGGAAACTATTGTCATGTAACTGTTTCTGATATACAAACCTGATGCCCCTTCAACATTGTTTCTGCTGTGATTATTTTCTGCTCCAATTGCAAGGGCTGCTATGGAATTGCCTACTTTTTCAATGGAGGTAAGCATGTTAATTCCAGGCCTTTTATCACCTACAAATTTGATCTCTTTCTCTACCTTTGTATCATCCCTAGAGACACAACCTGAGCGTTCTTCCTTGGCTAAAGTTTCCCCATTTGTCAAACTATTTCTGCAAGAATTAGTTAGTTCTGGTGAACTATTCTCATCTCCATCACTAGGAGCTTTTTGTTGCCCAGAATTAATAGTAGCATCAGCTCCAGGGCTGCCATCACTTTCAGCAATGCTTGATCCGGTGCAGTTTACAGCAGGATTCTGTACTTTACCAGCATCATCAGTACCCTCTCTGCCATTAGGTCGAGGAGGAATACCCAACATGGGCTCCAAGAAAGTGGTCCAGAGCCTCATAACTTTATTTAACTGTTCTTTGGTTGAGCACATCTCTTCACATGAATATTCTATAAGTTTATACAGGTCTTCATGAATGTCAACATCCAAATATTCATATTCAAGGTGTGGAGCTAGGGGTTGTCTGTGACCGGCAACACTAGCCACAAGAACATCATCCTCTTTCTGGTTCTTCTCTTTCAACTCCTTGATTTCAGCCACTAGAGCTGCAATTAGAAATATAAATCCATGAGACTAGACAAGCACAATATAAGAATATAGAAGAGCATAGAAATGTACATTCTATCCTCAATAGCCACAGAATAGTGTGCAATCATACTTTGGGAATTTAACAAACTTTTGGACTCAGTACGAATGGAAATATTTCCTCAATCCTTCAGCCGGATATTGCAACAACAGAAAGAGCAGTATTAAGATGTAGTTAAATGGTTTCACCATATGGGTTCTAATTCTACTCATAAAGACAAAATATTAGAACAAAGTGTTAAAATCATCCCTCAATCTTTCAACCAGATTTTCCAAAACAGATAAATGCAGCATTTTGCATATGGAAATTCTACTTACATTTTGCACTCAAGTTCTTCGAATCCTGTTGCTTGAAATAGAAGCTGCGGTGATCAAGTGATTTGTAATGGTTTTTCGCATAAATTTCAGCCCAAACCTTGTTGAAATCTGCACGGCACTTTGTCCACTCTTCTTGCTTCTGTTTCAGGCGAGTTAAAATGACTGGTAATGCAAGAGCAGGATTTTTACGTAATATTTCCATCACATCAAGTCCATGGTCACCATATAAACGCTCAATGCACCTTAAATTTAGAGCTGCAGTAAGTGATTCAGGAGAGGCCAAAAGTTAAAAAGATGAATAATGTTCACACAGCAGAAAGTAACATATGATTTGATGATCTAATAATGTATACAAACCAGTAAAGTGGTCTTCAACACGAACTGAAGAATCCATATTTATCTTATTTTCATTAATGTTGTTCAGCAAGTCCTCAGCACGCTTGGCAGTTGAGCTCACAGATTCTAACAACATATCCAGCTCAAATCTAACATCAACCAAGAAGTCTGTTATGGCTAAAAGGAGATAACATCTAGAATTTCCACGGGTATAAAAAAATAGAATAATCAATTAGTGCACATTAATTTTTCTTCTGAAAACTCATTTTCACCTGCATTCACATGCAGTAAATAAATTTGTAATCGGAGAATAATCAAACTGAAGAAGATACAAATAAGAGTAATCACTATATTGATTGCACGCGTAGTACTGGGACACCAGAGGAATACCTATCATCCTCGCATCTGAACAAACTTTCTTCATACTGATTTCTGCGCATGTGCTTAAAAGAATAATCCTCACTTCCTGAAGTCACAGAAACCCAATGATCATTCAGCACTTGAGCACCAAGCTCCGATCTCTGACTTGCTGAAGGTATTGGATACTGAGAGACAAGAGCACCCAAGAAAATCAAAGTCAATACAAAATCTTGCATAATTTGCAAGCATAAAAAACAATAAAAAGTTTATACATCATCAGGCAGAAGCCGATAGCTTGGGGTACAACGTTCACAGTTAGAAAGGTCAAGCTCTTGTATGGATTTTGCCATATACTTCTCCCTGTATCTCTCCTTATCCTTAGCTCCCTCCATTTCACGTTTCTGCTCTCTATCTTTATCCTCTAACTTCAATGGCCTGGATGCATGTCCATCACCACTAAGTGATTCTGCAATAGACAGGCAAACCTTATTGGAATTTACAAATATGATACACAACACACACACACACACACACACACACACATATATATATATATATATATATATATATATAATAATTTGCATCCTATAAGACTAAACTATCCACACACATGCATACAATAAATGAGAAAACAGCCAAAAAGAATATGAAAATCTATAACAAAATGGAAAAGAAAAGGATGCTATCAGTTACATACTTTTACTAATAACACCAGCAAGAAGCCCATCTGCAGGAGACATTTAGATTAGAAACAGCCATAAAAATAAATAAACAAAATAAATCAACTCAAAACTGATATATCTTCAGCTGTTACCAGTATTCTCACAATGCTCCAAGAACTGATTGAACTCATTCATAAGATCTGGATACTTGCCAAGTAAATCAGTCACCTGACATAGGCACAAAGAAAAGTAATTAAACTAACAGTAAAGGTAGAAGATGGAGCATGTCCTTGATAATTCAACAAAGATAAGTAGATTGTAGAATTGAAAAGTCAAATAAACCAGCTAGAGATGGTGTAAAACATACCAAATTTTGCAAATCATTCCGTCTGATTATTCCATTGCTATAAATATTAAGGCACTTTAAGAATGCCTGGTAGTCATCTGAGCTGCATAGCCTCTCCTTAACTTTCTCACAGAATACAAACCCTTGGTTGCACATGCCTGCAGTTTGAATATGAAAACCTAAAAGTTAAAAGGTTATGAAGGAGAAGAAAATGTGCGTAAATCTCAATCTCATTACACAAGCAAGACAAAATATTTGAGAACTTGAAAAGACTAGCTGCAAAGGCTCATTAACAATCATTTTGGAAAACAAAATCAAAGGGCTAGCACAAGTTTTTCACTCAGGCTAAGAAATATAGGCATTTCCCTCAACAACACCCCAGCAGAGCAAATAAAAAACAATTAAGAGCTGAGTTTGCTAGGAACATCAAGATGCAAACTGCAGATTGCTTTTCCCAACTGCAGATTGCTTCAAAATCACAGGAAACATGTATTGGAAGCCTATACAGCCTCGTTACAGTCAAAACCATCATTAAAAAAATAGCAACCAGCATCATGTAAACATATCTCACATCTGCATCAAATACAACTACAAGCTCATTCTCACCAGTAAATCACACTAATGATTGATGAAGAGAAGCATCCAGAAGAATAAATTAAAAAAACCTTATTAGCAATATATAGCAAAAGAACAAACAAAATATTCAACAAAAACAAAGCAATACCTTGCATATTATAAACAAATAGAAGCTGTCCAAAATGCTGTCAAAAAGGTTGGTGGACTCACTTTTTAAAGTATCTCTGTCATCATAAGAAGCAAATCCTTCAACCTTCCTTCCAGATCTTTTTTTGTCAGCAAAACGATGCAAGTTAAAATCCCTATTGTTGTCATGCTCAGGATCATCCTGATCACGAGTCCTTCGATCCCTATTTTCCTTGTCCACACGCTTTCTCTGCTCCTTTTGCATTTTCATCATTGCTTTGTCGTCATCCAGTTCAGGACGATCAACACTGAGATCCCGATCAGCATGGGAAGTAATCCTATCCCTCCGACGTTGCTGATAGAAAGATAATCATTATTTCATATCACAAACACATCAAAATTAATAGCAAGTGAAAATAACATAAATAGTAAAAGGAAAAAAATAGAAGAGTTACCTTGTCTATTTGTATATGCCGCAAGGTAGGTGTAGCAGAGCTTCGCTCATTATAACGCTGAGTTGAATTTCGACCATATGGAACTTGATGTGTCAAAGACGCTGCTGAAGCATCTGGTAAAAATCTTGTGAACTCCTCAAGCAGATCTGGATGGTCCTCAAAGAGAGCAGCAACCTGAAAACAATGAAACAAATAACAAGTAATGTTTTCTAAAAATAAACTTTCCAAGAGATTAAAATGTAGTAAGCACCAAAGAGACAACAAATATAGGAAACAACCAAAAGAAGATTAGTACCAAAGAGACAACAAACATAAGATGCAACCAAAAGAAGACATATTACCTCACTGTAGACCTCATTTATGTCCTTGTGCTCCTTCCGGTACATATTCAAGATATCCAGAAATGATTTATAAACATGCTCATCATTCTGGAAACGTTTCTGCATAGCAAAGTGCATAAAATTAAAATGGATAAACATGGACATTGGTAAGGCATAATATTATGGCACAATTATATCACCTTTATTTTGTTTACAAAACTGATTGCTTCTTCAAATTCAACAGTCTTTTTTGGAGGAGCCTCATCCTCATCAAGGGTTATTTCATATCCTTTTGGCAGGAAGGTATTAAATCCATAAATCAAGTTGTTATGCCCTTTAAATAATTCCTTCACTCGGGCAATGACACCGACCGTGTCAGTCCTGCAGAAGACAAAAGATGTATTGAAAATTTAGTAATTTAAAGCAACAAAAAATGTGGCATTTCAAAAGAGGATACCTTTGAGCCTTGAAATCCTTCATGACTTCAAGGAACATGTCATACTTCTCCTTTTGATCCTGAAACATCTCCTTCACTTCCTTTAGATACGTTAAGGCATCATTTGTAGTCAGTTTCTGTGACGTACTTCCCACTCCTACACCTACCCCTCCAATGCCTCCACCTCCGCCTCCACCTCCTCCTCCTCCTCCTCCGCCTGGCATTTGGTTTTGCCCATAGCTTCATAGGTAGAAAATGATAAAAAAAAAAAAAATTCAGAACAATAACCATTTGACCAACACCAATAGTAAACTTCAAAATTTTGCCCTAAACCTAATTTTCTTTCAACAGATAATTACTCTTAAAAACGACCTAAAGGTTACATTCTGTTGGAAGTAAATTTACTACATATTACAAAACCAAGAGGTAAATGCAACCTAGAGTAAAGATCCCACGATCAAAAAAACCAACATGATCCAAGCAAAACAAGTCAAGTCAAAACATTAACAAATCACTCAATTCAAGTGGAAAATATAACAAACCCACATGCAAATTCAACGAAATTCCCCGTCGAACCTCACCCCCCCAAAAAAAAAAACCATTAAAGATGACAAAAATAACCAACCATTAATCAAAAAAAAAACAACCCAGATTACCAAAAAAAGCAAACTTTCATACAAAAACAACCATACAAACCCTCGACGAAAAAGCCTTACAAGGATTGTAAAAACAGAGCAATGAAAAGGCAAAACGACTTACGATTCAGCCCTTGAAGAACCAAATGGACGTTTAAATTGAGAACCGGAATATATATCGTCCCTTATTCGCTTCATCCCTGTAAACCAAAAACCAAAAGAAAAAAATAGTGAATTTTTTTTACAACAGGATTAATCATTTACGAAACAAAAAGAAACCCATTTAAAAAAATTGGGTTAAGGAAACTTACTTTCCTCTGTAACAGATCTTACAGGAGGGGGAAGACACAAGGAAAAAAACCAAACCACTTGGCTTTTTTTTCGATCTTCTCTGTTTTGAATTGCTTTTTCGTTTTCTTTATTCTTTTTTTTTTGGGTTCGGTTGAGTTAGAGAGAAAGAATTGAAAGGGCGGAATATATAAGAGAAAGAGGGAGAGAGGGAGAAGAGGCAAAGAGAGAAACTTGGTACGTGGGGGGGGGAGTCAAAATCTGAATGAGAAAAATTAAAAAGGTATTTCGAAAACTGGTGTGAAGCGAAGGAGAGAGAAATTGCTTATGTTTGGGGTTCTCTTGAGAGACTCTGTTCTAAATTGGGAAACACAGTTATGAGTTTTGTTCTTTGTTTCTGTAGGGTGTACTAGTGGGCTTTCGTTTCTAGTTAGCTTTCAACCATGGCCTTTCGGTCCGTCACTACTGGCCCAACCAAATTGCTTTCGGCCTTTTTACATTTTGTGAGTTAGGGTTCCCGAAGAGCAGAGGTTGATTTTCATACTACTATTATTATATTATACTATTACCACACCAAAATTCACCTTCTAAATCATCGTATTTCTCCTTTTTATACAAATAAAAAATATTAAGTTTAAAATATGTTTTCTTGATTTCTGTAATTTTATTATCAATTTGAAGAAACAAAAATTTTTTTAATATTTTGGATAAATTTTATCGCATTTATCTTTGTGATTATATAAAATCCGCTTGCATGATATTTAAGTTTTAATTATGTAACTCTATTTTAATGGCTTACCGCGTGCTATATGAGATTTAAGTTTTGTTTAGATGCAATTTCAAGCAAAAGCCGTTAGAATTTTGACTATCTTTATGTGCCACTTTTGCTACTTTACTATATCCCTTTATTTTAAAACAAAAACTTGATAATGTCATATAAGATTAGGATTAATATTTGATGCATTAACAATGTATAGCTTTTATACATTATCAAGCTATCAAATGGCCATATCTTATTAATGAGGCTTTTAGGTCGCAATCTCTTATTATTTTAAAGGAGATAAAAGGTCAGAGTGCTTTATTATTTTGAAGGAAAAAAAAAAAAACTTCATTAATGAAGTGTCACGATTCAGTGACCTGATAGTGTATAGAAGTTATACACTGTTAGTGTATCAAATATTTACCCATAAGATTATTATTACATTTTAATTGACTTTAATGAATTTTATGATTCTCATGTATTGATTTTATAAACTATTTTATTAACAAGTTCTTCTTGAATAATCTCGACCAAAATATCTCTTCAAGACTATGATTTTTCCAAAGCTAATTTCCACAATAAGTCAGTGATAGATACCCAAACCCAATTCATATCAAATGACGAAACATAATGCTTGAATTGTCAATTTCCATGGAACCTACTCTCTCTCTATATATATATATATATTTTAAGGATCAAGCTTTTCTTTTAGATCCTTCATGATACAAAGGATATTGGGAAAAATAAAAAATAAAGTCAAGTCTAAAAGTAAGACATTCATAAGCTTATATTCCTTTTAGGTATGATATCTACACAAGAATGAGATCCTAGTTTTGTCTTTTATTTTTATGAGATTTATTACTTTAGGGCATCTTTTTATCAAATTGAGGTGAATTTAAGATATCTTAAGAGGTTTTTTTTTTCTTTTTTGGTTGTTGGATCTAGAAGGGGTTGGATTTAAGCCAATCCTATGGATAAGAATACATGTGTTTATTATTTATTACAGTAGTATGTTACATGTAAATACGTGCTAATTATGTATTTTTAAATTATAATTTTGAAGTAGTAAGAAATTATTTTTTAAAATTTATAAGCAATTTAATAATAACAAAATTAAGAAATAGACATAAAGTTATATATAAGAACTCACTTTTGAAAAAAATTATATCTAACTTAATCACTGATTAACTTTTCAAAAAGAATTACTAATTAAATAATAAATTTATTTATGACTGAATCTAATGTTAAGAAATAGACATAAAGTTATATATAGAAATTCACTTTTATTAAAATTTATCTCTACCTTAATCATTAATTAACTTTTCAAAAAGAACTAATAATAAAATAATAAATTTATTTATAATTTTATTATAGATGATAAAGATTCTAATGTTTAACGTAGTTTAAGTCTATTAAGTTAAAAATAAGTAGTTAACAATAGTATAATAAACATTGAATTTAGTTAGGAAAATTTGTTGAAGATATTTATATTATTCACTTTTTAAACTTAATTTGTGAGCTTATACTTTAATATATATATATATATATATTTATATAGTATGAAAAGGTGATTCTATTATTTTTTATTCCACGTAAACTCAACCATGTTTAGTTTTAGGGTTTTTTAAAAGATACATATAAAGTTATAAGGAATTTCATCCATACCCGTAAACAAAACATGTCTCATTATCAACTTTTAACTTTGAATTGGTTATTGTTTATCCACATAAACAATGTTTTTAAATGAAAGTGATTTGATAGCATTAGAATTCTTATCTACACAACAGATAAATCTCATTAATTGTCATTGAAAATTAGAATAAAAAACTACTGTTTTAAAATGGTGTGTATTTTTATTTATTTTTAAATAATAATTATATTTAAATGTTACTAAAGTATAAATATTGAAATATTAGAATATTATTCAATACAATTAGATTTCTTATTTACAATCTGGATAAATATTATCGATATTTATAATAAAAATATTTAAATGGTTATTTTAATATATAATGAACAAATATGAATAATTTCATTGATAAAAAATCGAATTTACACTTAATGTATTGAGAGTGTATAGCTTCTATACATTGTCAGCTTATCAAAAGTTACCATCTCTTTAATGAGGTTAAATTAAAAAATTTTAAGGACTTAAACTTAAATATTAAAAAATTATTAATAATTAATGAAATAAAAAATTCTTTTTTTTCTGTCGCCAACTACCTCACAACGTTTTTTTTTTTTTTTGTGTTTTCTTTAATCTCTCTCTAACTCCACTTCTCCCTTCTTCTTTTTCTTCCATTAAAATTAAAAATTAAAATATTTCAATTTTTTCCAAAGCCTTTTTCACCTTATTTTCTTGTTCTTCTGTAGACATCCAAACTAAAATCTTATTTAATTTTTAAAAAAGAATGCTACTGAAACCCTAAAAGAGGGAAAAAGTAAATAATTTAGTATGGAGATTTTCTTTTCATTGAGATAAAGAGAGAAAAAAGGAGGGCTGAACGAAAACACCATGTAGCTCAACAAGAAAGTAATTCTTTTGTTGGTTAGCATTAGAACCAAATGGGGTTGGCAACAAACTGATTTGACCACTAATTGTGATAAAGAATCTTTCCTTAAGTTGTAATTATGGGGTAGTATCAGTGTTAGAAAATTTTTGAAAAGAAATTTATCACTAACTTTGGTTAGAATTTTAATTTGATATTAAGATTATGTTAGTTAATTACTTTTTCCTTTTTTATCATTAACCTTTACTGGTTATTCCATTATAACCCTAAATCAAATTAAAAGTAAAATTCTAATTTATTTATTTGAAAAAAAAATTGATTATCACACCATAACCTTTAATCAATAATAAAAATCACTTAAAAAATATATCACTAAGTCAACAAGTAAAAAACATCTTGAAATCTCTTGAAGTTGAATAATTTTATCAAACTTAATTTTAATGGAAGAAGAAGGAGAAAAGAAGATAATAGAGTTAAAGAGAGATAAAGAAGAGGAGAACAGTCAAAGTTTGCCTTTTATTTAACTAATTATTAAAAATTTTTAAGTATTTAAGTTTAATTGCCTAAAATTTTTAGTTTTGCCTCATGCCAGCGTTTGGTGAACTGATCGTATATAAAAACTATGCATTAAATATTAATCATAACAATTCAGATTAACTTCTGTTCCTTTATATATATATTTTAGACCTTAGATATAGATATAGATTACAGATAAATAGATATGTACAATAAAATATTGTTTTAATTAATTTTAATTAAAAGTAGTAATTAATTAATAATATAATTTATATTTTATTAATTAGTCATAAGATGTATCATTTAGATGCAAAAGAGTTATAATTATATTGAACTTTTTAAAAGAATGATTCAGTTATAACATACGAATCCATATATAGATTAATATTATAAATTCCAATTATTTATATTTTAAAAACATTTATATTTATATATAATAATTATGATTATTATTTAAAATAAATAAAACAAAAAAAAATTCAGGTGCAAAGCACGTTAACAGATCCTAGCGTGAGTGCACTCGTAAAACTTTATTCCACTTGGGGCAATGCAAAAAGGGCCTAGACCACCCTTTTAACAGGGCTGTTGGAGCCCCCCAATCACAAACTGAGTTCATACTTGAAGATTTGCCATGCCTCGGCGGCTCCGTGCCCTCTAAAGTGGTACAAGTACAACTGTACTATTGTTTCACTTGTGCTTCTAGTCTTTTGCAGTCAATGCTTTTCCTTTTTTTTCCCCTATTTGTTTTTTAAACTAAAGATTTGGACATGCTGAAGAAAACCCAATTCACAAAAGGATTGATATGAGCCTGTTGTTTTCTTTGACAGGACATTTAAATTGACAACAAGACAATGAAGCTTCCTAATCTGTTGGCCTAATTAGGATTAGGTTTTGGAGATAACCAATTTAATCAGCATTTTTTTTTGTTAGGTAAACTGAGTATATGATCCTTCCAATTTGTGGAAAGTCTATTTTAGAACTCAAGCACCAAGACAAATATGGTGGCTCAATTTAGTCAACAATTAACATCTTAGAAAAGTATGTGCATATAGTTATAAGTATTGGGTTTCCTTGTTCTTTCTAATATTTCCATGTTTTCCCTTCCACTTATGGTCTTGGACATAATTGAATTCTAACATGGACAACACTTATTTTATCATTACATAATTGGGATCTTGAACCCTCTACCTCTTGACTACTACTAACGTCACTGGAAGGATTAGAGGGTTTGTACTGTTGTGTGAGTGAGGTTGGAGGTTTTCCTTTTTCTTGTTATACTCAAAGTGGTTTCCTTCTTAAATTATTGGAGCATTGCTAGTAAGGAATTTGGTTAAGAATCTTTTATTCTCCCTTTGTTTTTCTAAAATTAAACGACATGAACAGGACAATCTTATCTACTTGTCATCTTTCTCATCCCTAGTTTTGGATAAGCTCATACTATTTTGTATTAAAGGAAACTAAACTGATAGATAGTCTGGCACTCGAGTATTTGATTTATTGGTTGATGCATGATCTCTTACTTAAAAAATAAAATTCGAATATTCTTTTCTCTAATTACAAAAAAAAATAAAATTGACAAATAGTCTGATATGCTGATATCCCAAAATTAAAAAGACAAAATCCATCATCCTTTTTCTTACTTCAGATCATATTCTTCTTAAAGCCCAAATTAATTACATAGGAGGTATCACCCCCCCTCTTTGCATCTTATGAACTTGATTTTAAAATGTATCATGGAAGCTCTAAAGCCTCCTCCCACCCCATCAAGATTTCAACTTTGAAGGCAACAAAAAAGCCTAATTTCGCAGTGTTAAGTTATTTTACTGATAACATATATACTATTTTTCTCTGCTCTTTAGATGTTGGTTTTGACTCTCAAGTCTGGTGTAGTTGTACAACCAATGAATATCACATGCAAACAATAAATCTTAATATATATATATATATATATATATATATTAATATTAAAACTTAGAAATGCTGTGTGGTGTCGTTTGGAGACATACCAAAGAGTAATAAGCTCCTGTTGCCGGTTAGCCCCATAACTAGCAGAGATAAATGAGTCCCTTTCTTAACAATAAAATACCATCACAGTTTTGTATGGTACTTAGCCTATGTGCCACAACCACGCTAGTCTTACCCACCATCACACGCTCCAATGCCTCTTATACCAATTTCTAAGATTGACAGTCAACTAACATTGCTTTACAAAGAATATTAAAGCATGTGATATATAAAGCAATAAGGTTAACTTGGGGTCATTTTCTAGTCAACAAATATATATATATATATATATATATATATATATATATATATATGTCACGACCCGGAATCTTTTTCGGGCCCATGTCAACCGCCGCGACGTCCCAATTGACACTCACTATCTGAAATGCCAATCAAAACCCCGCAAAGCTTACATATCAGTTTCTTGCCTTTTTTATAAGCAATCGTTTTTAAATATTCCATTTTAAATAATTTCCCGTAGTTTCTTGCTCAAGTAAATCAAAAGACAAAAATATTTTAAAAGGATTTATAGATAAATATCACTATTCAAAATATTGATTAAAATATAGCATTTTTATATAAAACAATATTTATAGAAACACGTGTAAGAAATCTTTTGTAACGTGTAAGTAAAATAAATTCACACATACAAAAATTTACAAAGTTATAATGTACAATAATGGTTATAATGACAAGTGGCCCAAAATACACCCAATGTTGGTGCAGAAACCTACTGTTTGTGTAGTAGAGATGTCAACTGGAATCCTCGACAAAATAGGGTATCTACAAGCTATCACAGACTTGAAATGTTTGGAAAGGAGGTGGGTGAGATTTTACAATCCCAATGAGTAAACAGACATTATCATAAATATCTAAAGGCGAGTAATAAGGAGGCAAGTTTAAACAACAAATCACAAACTATTTCATAATGTTTTCAATTTATTTCTTAAACCATAAAATATTTGTAATATACCAAAACAGTTGTTAAGGCTTATGTCTTTTATAAAAGAAAACAAGGCTCAAGCCAAAACTAATCCTCGGGAATACCTTAGCCGATGCATCTAACCGAGTCTGCTAAGGTTGTTATAACATTTACATGTGAAACATATTTTTATTTTTAAAACAAGCTGTTCCTTGGCCAAAGGGCATCCAAGATGTCTAATACCAAATGACCCCTTTTATTTAATGATAACTTACTGTGTTATTGAAAGTGAGGGCGGTACCACAGATTTTGCCTTTCGTTAGTTTCACCATGTGTGCTTTTTTGTAGCTATTTGAACCTCCTTGTACTTATTTGTGACCAACCATTTCCATATAAGGAATCCAAATTCATAAGATGAGAAGAACCTTTGTACCTTAGAAATGCAGAAGATATATTACCACAATTTATCCATTGTATTACATTTTAGGTATCAGGGAGTAACCATAATTATATTCCAAAGGTTCCATGTACATGTCTTTTCCTTGTTTGCCCAACATTATCACACTATCAGCAAACAAAATACGGAAGCAGTTTGAAGAGAATGCGTTATCTTCATTTCTCCATTTTTATCTAGCAAAAAAAAAAAAAAGAACAAAATAGGTCAGTAGTTTTTATGTTAATTCTGAGCAGGAAGGAGAGAGTTGTTCCATCTGAATTTCCAGAACGGACAAAAAAATTTGAAAAAAGGGGAAAAGTTGTTGGGAGCCGGTATGAGAGTTTGACCTTACAAGGCAGAAATACATCCTCCTGAAATTGCAGGATTAATGGCTTTTAAATGAGCATCATATATGCAATTAAAGAAGTCAGTCACTGTTCCAAACAAACCTGAAATAAGAAGTGATATATTAAGAAAATTCTAATGCCTTGACAGAAACTTAACACAAGAAGCATACCTAAGGGCTTAAAAGAAGGGAGCCCTTTGAGGGATTCCCTTTCTTTTGTGCTTTGGTTGCTCAGTTTTCAACAGTAGTTCCTTTCGTTTCTCCTTGTTTGGGGACTGGATGGAAAGAAAGGGAGGAGCTGAATCACTTGACTTCCTCTCAAATGCTATGACCTGGTAAAGCTTAAATTCAGATTTTAAATAAGTGAAAGACGAAAACAGTGACCTGCAAATCCCAAACTAATTACGTACCTTGCAAGAAATAGAGCAGTAGCGATGCATATCTGGTTCAGCTAACCTTCTGTTGCAGATGTCACATGATGTCTCGTTTTTTGATGTTGGACCGCAATGGGGAAGAGGATTCAAAGCTATAACCAGTCGTTTGTTGCACTTATATGGCTAAAGCCCACGACCAGAAGGATCATAGAGACAGACAAATAGTACATATTAGCTATCAACAGATCTAAACAACTCAAATCAATTAAAATGGTGTTGGGATGAGAAACATTTTTCAGCTTCACCCTTGGCGACTAGTTGTACGGTCTCCAAACATGGTGAGCTCCATCAAATTACATTGAATTATTTCCCATTTTTACCAGAATGAAGGCGATTGATGGTACCTGAATTTCAGCACAGTCGATGTACTTCTCCATGGCTGCAAGCGATACAACATCCTTGTAGACATGTCTGTAGATTTTCAGAATCTTGTGATGGCGATGAGTGGTGCAAGTCATGCAATATTGGCAGGCAGATGTGTCGCAGTTGATACAATACCTGTTCTTCTCATTCCTCCGAATTGGATGAACTGAACAAGAATCAAAGAAAGTTCTTTGCAGAAAAGCTTCAAGCCACTCTGGCTTTTCATTTTTGTTTTGCGCAACCTGTTCAACCTGAAATGCCCATCCATGCCGCGAGTAAGACAAATATTTGCTTTAATTTTCAGAATTCAATTTTAGCAAAAGCCCATTGATTTCAAATTTTTCTCATTTTATTAGTTAAGGGTTTGAAAATATATAAACTTTTAAAAATAAAATAATCCATTTAATTCATTTCAGAAAACTTTTTCATATTTTAATACAATCTGTCCTCTGAAAGTGTAATTTTGTTATGTATTAACGTTAATTTTAAATAAAAAGATAAATATAACTTCTATTAATTATTTATTTTTGTTTTTTCTCTTCTCTTTTCTTTTTATGCACAAGACTTTATTAATTACAAAATAACGAGATTTTAGTTAATTGTGAGACTTAAATAATTTAAAAATAATATTTAATATACTATCAAATTATATTTTTAAGTAATTTATATTATAATTCAACTATATATTTACTTTGAGATGAATGTATTAAATAATAAATAAAATATGAAACGAAGAAATAAATAACAAAGGAGTATACTTATCTATTTACGTAAATTTAACTTGATAATTAGCATCATTATTTTTTTTTTTTAAAAAGATAAATGTATTTTCAACTAGATCTCAGTGATGTTTCCTCCTCACCGAACGGCCCATTGCATCGACAACCTCTCTTATTACAAAATCCAGTTCCAGATTTTAAAGTCTTGGAACAACATTTCAGAATCCAAGACCAAAGAATTAGAATGAATCAGATTTGAAAACTTGATTTTGGTGGTGTTGAAAACTTAATGGAGTAGTAGTATTCACATTTTTGGTGGTGTTGGAAACTTGAAATTGCAACCTACGGCAAGGATGGGGTTAGCTGGTACGTCATGGTGCAAGTAACATTTCCTATATGTTTTATGAAGAATGGAAACTTCTGCCTCAAGTTCATGACCCCCTATTGCCCCACATACCAAATCTTGTCGCATTGCATAAGTTAAAGTTAATATTAAACTTTCATTGAAAAATTTTTCCTAAAATAATTTACCCAACTCAATATTCTCTTTCTCTCGACTGTCAGACTCACCTCCCACGTATCTCCGCCATTTCCGACAGTATCTCCTCCGTTTCTCCATCAACAACTGTCAATGAAATGCTTTAAAATTTCATCACATAGCTTTAATTTGTGTTTATGAGGAGAAAGGAAGCGGTTTTTTGTTGATTGGCATACAGGTTCATCAGGCTGTCCCTAATGGCTTTGATAGTTTTCTTCAATCTGTGTCATGTTTAGTTCATTATTACCAAAGTAAACATACACAGACATCTTTCTGCTATAATTTTGTTTATGATGCTCTTGTTTTGTCTGGCTTGCTATGGTGCATTTTACTAGTTTTTTAGAGGATCCATGAAGCCCAACTTCGTCCCCCTCCTTCGACCTCGTTCTCCTTCTCTAAAAATTATTGGCTTCTCCACAAACTCCCTTGCTAATAAGCCGATCTAGTCGTCCCTTTCGCTCTGTTTCTCCATCTACTTGTCGCCAAAACACTCAAATTCCCTCATTCATCCTTCGAACCCCTTTACCTTCTCTTCCAAATCATGTCAATGGTTTGAGTTTGAGTTTGTTCCATTTGATTTTGTTCAATGGTTTGATTGCACCAAACAATAGAAATTGTTTTCTTTTTTGAAAAATATGGTTTAGGAAGATTTCTTGTTAAGCATAGCGAAAGTTTGCCATTAAACATAAAACATTTACTTTTTTTTTAATTATATTTTGTTGCAAGATTTTATTGGGGGTAGACACATGGGGTTTTTTTTTTTTTTTGAAATTCAGTAATCCAAAATCTCAATCAATTACCATTCAAAAACTTGCTAAAAACGAGACGTTAATATATGAAACCTTAATTAATAGAAAGATTAAATGTCGAGGATATTATAAATATTTTCTTATCTCGCATACAAACACACACACATATATATATATAAATATATATAATATAAATATATATNACACATATATATATATATATATATATATATATATATATATATATTATATAATTGTGTCTTCATAAATAGTAGATAGAAAAACTAATCTCCCTCTCTAAAGAGTAGAGTTTGAATACTCCTTCTCCAAATAAAAAAAAATATTGTCAATCATTTTATATTTTATTAAGTAATTATTGTAATAAACTTTTGAAAAAGAAAATTAATTAATTTTATTTAAAAAACTTTTGATATTCTACTAAAGAGTGAATTTAACTAAAATAGTAGGGAAAATGAAAAGTTATATGATATTATTTATAACTTTGCATTATATATGGGTAAGAAAAGGAAAAGTTATATTGTGGTTTCAATCTTTTCATATTCTACTAATTATAATTTCAAAATAAAATTTTACAAAATTAATTAAACGGCTTTTATTTTAAATTTATGTATGAGATTTAATAAATGATATAATTTTATTCAGTGTACTTAGGCTTGGTTTTGAAATTGAGAGGCTCGATAGGCTCTCCCCAACCCGACCAATAGACCCCTATATTTGATTTCTCTTATTTAACATACTTTGAAAAATTTTTTGTGCCAGAATAAGATGGAGTTGAGGCTACAATTACTTTGAGTAACTGAACTATTCATTGGAAAATTATGAGCATATCTAATAAGGCTTTCTATCCTCTGAAGGTTACAAGAGTAGCCCATGGATTAATTCATAGAATTTAGACTAACATTGCGTGACAGCAAAGACGTGAATCCGTGTTGGTTTTAAAGAGAGGGAGAGCACTTCAGTGATGCTTTATTTAATTCTATCTTAGCATTTACACGTTTATGTGACTAAATATACTACAATTTATACTTGATGTATGCTTATTTGAGTGAATGCTATTAAATTTTTTATATTTGGGAATAAAACCCAACACAGTTGTAATTATTGATAGATTAATTTACAACCTACTAATACATATCACAGCAAGAAAATTTAAATATGAATAAACAAATTAATTCTCTATAAAACGTCATTCATAGAGAGAACTAATGAACAATTAAATGTGTATGTACATACCTGGGGTACAAATTTGGAGGACGCACTCATGAGAGCCTTGTTTTGAAACTGAAATGATGAATTGTTGAAAAACGATTAGGTAGTGAGCTTCGTAGGATAATTGATATGTGAAGGGAAGCGAAGGAAAGAAATTGATATAAGGTATTAGGTGGCAAAAGAAGTCATTTTTCACTCTCACTTGGATTTTGATCAGAAAGTGTGGGGATGGAATCGATGGAATCGAGGTGCAAATAAGGCAGTTGATGCCTTTCATATTTCAGTCCTCGAGACTAGAGAGTGACTATGTTAAGAGGCATGTGTTGATATGGTAGTGGTTAAAGTATCTTTAATCACATGAAGCCACAATTTGTCACAATTCTTTTGGTATAATAAATATTTCCATCAGTTATTAACTATTATTGATTTTACATTAATGAAGTCCCGGTGCTTGTTGAGAGATTTATGCTGTTAAAAATTATTATATATTTTTTTATTTATAACTCTTTTTAAATAAAAAATTTATTATTTATTACTAAATTAAATATTTGAATGTGGTATCATCTATTTATATATTTTGAATATGTCATATCTCAGTTTTTAATTTTTTATTATTATATGTAGAAATTTAGAAATATATACCTTTACCACCCATAATCAAACCAAGTAAATGTTTTTGGAATAGTGGTAAGCCATCTAACTTATTGTTTAAAAACTTGGGTTCAATCCTTTTTTCACACAAATTTTAGAATTATTTTTTTCTTTTTTTTTCTTGTGCACTGCCTAAAAATCCTTCAGGTCTTTTTTTTTTTTTTTTTTGTTTCCCTTTGCAAACGGTTTGAATTTTCTTAAACCCTTCAGTTCCTTTTTGATTTCATTTTTCCTTTTTACACAGTTTTCACCCTTTCTCTCATTTTCTTTTTCGGTGAATCAATCAAATAATTTTTTTCACTCTAAACCAAATAACTATACTAAAATCTTCAACTCAAACAAATTTGAAATTTCTTTCTTGTTAGTCCCAAAAAGAGTGTCAGAGGAGGTGAATAGCACTTAAAAATATTTTAAAGGAGCACACAGTTTGAATTTTCTTAAACCCTTCCTTTGTACATAGTTTTCACCCTTTCTCACATTCTCTTTTTTCACGAATCAATCCAATAATTATTTTCTCTCCAAACCAAATAACTTTACTAAATCATTTAACTTAAACAAATTTGAAATCTCTTTCTTGTTAGCCCTAAAAGGAGGGCTAGAGAGGGTGAAGAGCACTTAAAAATATTTTAAAGGAAATTCCTTGGAAGATGAAAATTGCTTGGAAGATTTAAGGTGGATAGCTTAAAGCTTGTTGAGGTTAGTGAGCACCAAGTAAAAAGAGGTTAAGAAGTAGACAAAACACAATATTTATAGTGGTTTGATCTACCTGACCTACATCCACTACCTTAAACTTCCCCAATCAAGGATTTTTAACCCAACTTCACTATAACCAGTTGAATTAACAAGTTTCACTAAGCTTTTATAAGGTGAGCTTCTAACCCAAGCTCTAAACCCTTAGAACAACCTTTAGAGTGCTTCACATAATTTTAACAATTAAGAAATATGAGAAAAATGATGTACAAGTGATCACCTATTCAATCTAAGAAGTACAAGTTCAAGCTCAAACACTTTACAAAAGACGTGAGTGAAAAACAAGTGTACAAGAGAAGGTTTTTGCTCTTTTCGCTTTCTCAATCTCTTTGGAACTTCTCTAAACTCTTTGTGACTATTTTAGAGGCTTTTAAATACTTGAGAAATCACTTCTGACCATTGGAGACGAAAACTAGCAGTTACAAATAGTTTCTAGCTATTATTTTGTCCTTTTGTGCATAAATTCAAATGTTCAGACAATGCTTCATTAACTAGTTAAAGGCAAGCTTTAACGGATTAAGCTTTCTCTAACTTTCATTGTTTGGCAGTTCTCTTCACTGTATTAATCTAATAAAGGAAACTTTAACTGATAAAGAACTTTATGTTCTAAAACACCTTCAAGCACTATTTTTGGTAAGTTTTCTTTCAACCGATTAATGCTTTTTTTAACTGAATGAAGCTCCTTTACCTTCGTCCTTAACTGATTAAAATGGGCTTCAACTGATTAAGAAATCTTTAAATTGGAATTTCTTCATTTGGCACCCTTTAACGGTCAACATCACTTTGAATTCAAATTTTGACGCTTCTTGGTACTTCAAGCTTGAGCTTTAATCGATTAAGCCCTTTGATTAATTGGCTAATAATTTTCTATCTTTGCATTCTAATACCTTTTTTAATCAGTTAAGCCTTGTGCTAATTGATTAAAACATTTTTGTTTTCCTTTTGTATAGTGCCCAGTTTTGCCTTAACTGCTTAAGGCTTCATGTTAATCAATTAACAACATTCTGTTTTCAGTAAGCTTTTTCTTTTTTGCTTCTTTAATTGATTAACTCATCTTCTACATAAGCAAGCTTCTCAACTTGCACTTAAACATCAAATTTGTTATGAGAATTAAACTTTATCCTACCCACTTAAGTAATTTAGTTAGACATTAATAAATAAGGAATGTTTTGTTATTATAAAAAACACATGGAGTCAACATTTCTCCTATTCTCTTTTTTATTAACCAATCAAAAAAATTTTCTTTCTCCAAACCAAATGGCTATATTAAATCCTTTAACTCACAAAAAATTTGAATGTTAAGGATTTAAAACATATTAAGGAAGATTATGCAGTCCTCTAAGCCATGGATCACTTTAATTGAAACTAATCTATCAAACTACAAGAGAAGAATTTCGACATATATTTGAAAACCTATAGTCAAATTCCTTTTGTTGTTGTCCTTCTTAGATTTCATTTGTGACTTGTTACACAGTAATTAGGATAGACCAAAACCATAATAGCACAAATATCTTTCTTCTAATGGAGATCTATACAGTGTACTACGAAAATCTTTTCACTAAAAGTAAAGGAATCCTTTAGTCAAAGTTTGTGCTAGAAAACTTTAAACTTTGAGTTTTCTTTTGGTTCTCCCTTTTGGTTGTGATCCATCTCAACACATGAGATACTAAGTCAGATCTCTTTCTTTCTTATGTATCAAGGGGCAGTTAAAAGGTTTTTTTATAAAGAGAATAGACATGCCTTAAATCCATAAAGGATCATCAGTTGTCTTGGGCTAATTGGACCTTTGCATCTTTATACAAATTTAATTAACTTTCAGACTTATGTGTAACTATGCCTAGTTGTATTAAACACATAAATTAAGTTCATATCAAAGCTTGAGAAGTTAGCAAAAACATTGGTCGAATTCCCCATGTTTTTCTTAAGATATCAACAAATCCTTTTCCATAAGGTTTGGGTCGATTTGTCCCATGGACTTGTCCATATTAAATCTCATTTGAATAGCCCATTACTTAATCAAATTAAGCCTATATAAAGTCAATTAGATCATATCGAATTGAACTAATATTAATTTTGATAACAACCTTATGTGTGTGACCCATTAGGTTTTTACTTATGTTAGCAATGATTACAATTGTAATTCTAAATCGTATTTAGAATTAGATTGACCAAATCTCTATTTAATTAATCCTCAATTCCCAATTGATCTATTTATACTCATAGACCAAGATTGGTGTCTAGCAACATATCATGGCCCCCAATTATTAGAAAGGTCAATGTGGTTTGACTAACCTAGTTAGTGCATAGTTTATCTATGTAAGTCAATCCCATCATTATGTACCCTAGAATGAGTAAAGAACATGGTTCAGTGTCTACTCTTTATGTCTTTCCATGTTTGCTATTGTCCTTGAAATTTGCTTAATGAAGATTCCATGAAAACTCATTTTTCCCAAATCCTCATTATACTTTGGCCAAGGATTTGCATAAGAGCAAATACAAGTCAACTAGTCTACAAGAAACTTCCTATTGCTTATCACTTAAGGTAATGATTCCTCTTTTGACAATTCATATACCTCTATATAATTCATGTTATACCCAATGGCATCCTTGATTAAGACCCGGAGAAATGGAATCAAAGTATAACACTCTTTATACAAGATAACAATGGTGTCACAAGTCTAAGGATCATTTACACAATTGTCACTAGAGAATTATCCCCATAGAAACTTGAGTGAGATACCCAATGGAATTCTCTCATCAGATCATGTTCAGTAAACTTGTTCTAGCTTGAACATGTTGGCTCCATTAGTTTTTGATGATAATAAAACATTCCCACTCATTTATGTCTAACTATGCTACTTGAGTGTGTTAGATGAAAAATGTATGCCAATAGTAAATTAATCATTAAAAGGTAAATATCAAATCTTATAAGAATGAGAAGCTAAAGTTGAGCCACAAAGCATAAGCCTCTTAGTTTGATAAAGAAGGGAGTTAGTCAACTAAAACTCAAGAATGAAGATTGTTGGTTTAGAAACAAAGACAACTTAATTGACTAAGAAACACTGTTAGTCGACTAAGAGCTTATTGCCAGAAACTGGGTTCAGAGATAGAGACTACTTAATTGACTAAGAAGCATAATTAGTCAACTAAGAGCATTTTGTCAGAAATTTGAATTTAATGCTAGAAGATAGAATAACGGCTAGAACTATCTCCAAATTGTTTCCCAATGGTCAGAAACTGTCAAACAGCCATCAGAGTTGGTTCTTTAAGTATTAAAACCCTTCATAATGGAGAAGAACAAGATTAGATGCTTCCAAGATAAAAAAAAGCTAAAAAATAGTAAAAACTTTCTGCATACTTTATACACTTCACTCCTATCCTTGTAATAGAGTTAAGCACTTCACCTTGTACCATTCAGATCAGGTTAGTAATCATAAGTACCTTTTTATTTCTCTTCTCCTTGAATACTTAGAGTAAGCGAGTCACTCTAGAGGGTTTATTTAAGCTTGGGTTAGCTTGATTGAGTGTATAGGTTCTAACTCAGTTTAGGAAAAGTTAGTTTTGAGTTTTGGTTGATCCCGGGAAAAACCATTGTTAAAGATTATGGTTAAGCCTATGAAAAGCCATTGTAAAAGCTGGTGGAAGCTTGGAAATTCCACTGTTTATAGTGATTTGATTTAAAAAATCCTTTGGTTGAACAATCAAGGTAGTGGATGTAAGTCTTTGACTGAACCACTATAAATCTTTAAGTATTGTTTGGTTTGTCTTATATTTCATTTTCATTCTTCCTTAAATTATTCCTTTGTCTTGCATCAAATTTCACATAATTGATCTTCAATTTGCCCCCAATTAGAAAACAAGTTTAGTGAGAGCTAAAAAGTGCTATTCACCCCCTTTAACACATTTATTTGGGACCAACAAAACAAACATCCACATGTTTATTCTAAGTATCCCTATACTATCAATAAATGAGATCGATTGCCCACCTAAGTGAGGAACATAACATGTGTGGGCCTTTGAGCATTATAGATGCCCTTTTACTATAATACAATGGCTAGAAATGTTTAGGAAGTATACTTTGTGTTGGAGTTGATCTTTGAGCAGGCATGTTATTGTGTGAACTATGAATTTTAAAAGTTTTCTAATTATGGAAGCAAGTAATCTAAATACACAAGCAAAACTTCACATCATGCATCAAGCAAATCGATTTAATCATATCAAAAAATCAAGAATCAAGATAATATAAGAAATCATACATTTTTATTGTGAGAATCTTGAATCTTGCCTCCTAGTGAATTGTAGTAAAGTCACCACCACACCAAGGATAAATTTCTTAACCAAACAAATTTACAACTTATTCTTCAAGAATCTCTTCAACTTGAACCTTGAGTGGACAAGGTGTGGAATACTAAATCAAGATGGTAACTCAATTGTTTCTCTTTTTTTCTTCTTTAAAGCTATAATTATTTTTCTTGTGAGAGATCTCTAGGAAAAATACCAAAATTGGAGATCAAGAAAACCTTAAAGAGAGGGGCGGCTTTGGAAGATTTTGGAGGAGGGGAATTTGTAGCAATAGGTTCGACTAAGAGGTTTTTTCCTTTTCATGAAAAAACTCTTTTTCTTATTCCTTTTTATAAGGTGTGGCTAAGACTTTAATATTATATTTCATCATGGGCTCTTTTTTATTTTAAAGAATTTAATTAAAATTAAATTCCTATCAAGAGTCCAAATTGGTCATCCATAACTTGTTATGGTTGTACCATGCTCCTTCAAAAAGTATTAAAATTATAATTAAAAAAATAATTTATTTATTTAATTATAATTATTTATCCATGTCAAAGTATGATTCTTTATTGAATAATTATTCTATTTTATTATTATCCATCTTTAATTAAGAAGAATTAATAATAAAATAAAGGAATCCTAATCAAACATGGACTCTTATAATTTATCAAGAAATTATAATTAATTTTAAATAAAGAGTAAACTATTTAACTCTTTAATTATAATTAAAATCCTCCAATATTTATCTCAAGAAAACAATTATCTTAACAAATATTTTTCATTTTTAAGACAACCCTTGCCTTAAAAAATATATTTATTGATTAAGACAATCTTTGACTGACCAAAAATAAATAATATAATTAAGACATCTGTTGTCTTAAATCAACGCATGTATTGTTATATAATTTAAGACAACTTTTGTCTTAATTAAGACAACACATGTACCTTGTCCAAATTAAGACAACTCTTATCTTAATTAAGACAATATGTAAAGTTACCATTATTGAACATTAATTTAAGCAAATAAATAAAAATGCATTCCACTTTAAACAAGTTGAAATCTATGAAGCTACGTGGGGAATCTATTTGGATGTAGATATTCTAATCTCCAATAAACTTAGAATTACTCATAATCTCATTAAGATAATTCAAGTTTATTAACCATGAAATCACTTAACCATAGATTTATGGTTGCACTCTTTGATTAACTACAATTACAAGAAATGATCCATTATTAATATTTAACATTGGTTGTCCAATTGCAAACCTTATGTTATGAACCTTCATAACCATCCAATGAAAAAAAATGGAATTACCATTTTACCCTTTATGTCAATTTTGTCCCCTAGTCTTAGATTTCATCCAATTAGTAATCCAATACTCTATATCTAATCTTTTGACTATTAAGATATGATAAGTAGCTAATTCATCAATCCAATAGGCCTAGATTAATCACCAATCTTCTTAACATCACTAGAAGTGATGTTAAAGTTATGAACTCCACTTTTTGGATATATGTTCCCAAATGTTCACCTTAATTATAATCCTAACATACGGAGTTTAGACCAATGCTTTAAGATGATCATGCCCATGGTATATCAAAGATTATAAAGACATAAAACACGAGTCTACTATCCATTAGGATTTTGGTTCTATCATAAGCGCATACATAAGTGTGAGATCAAGGTTTAAGTAACGATTAAACTTAAACTTGATTCTCTCGTGATTCTAATTCAAATTATAGTGTCATTATTTGAAGTCAACTAATCCAATGATTTGAGACTCATCATTCCCTTGATGTGTATCACATTTCTTATGTCGGATGTAATCTAGACACTACAGTCTTAACATAATAAAGTGACCAGCTTTATTATATGGTTGTGAACAATATTTTTAGATTCAATTTAAATACATGTCTCCTATGTATGACTCTTCACACAAATGTATTTTAATATCTCAATAGAATCATGGTACCTTTATAACTAGAAAATAAGTGTTTACTTAAAACAAACTCTTCATCTTTTTATTAAAATGTACTTTCATTACAAATAAATGAATGCAAATAAACACGAGAATATACTTGCTTTCCAAGGCGCTATATTCTCAAATTCCTAACAATCTCCCACTTTCCTTAAAACAAGTATGACGTATCCCTCATCCTAAGACTTCCTTAGTGACTCTTAAAGCTCTTTTGTGTTAGAGTCTTTGTGAATGGATCAACGAGGGTTTCTTCTATTGGAATTTTCATCACAAACACTTCTCCACGTTGTATAATCTATTGAATGAGATGATACTTTCTCTCAATATGTTTTGCTGCTCTATTATTTCATGGTTCTTTTCAATTATCCATTGCTCCACTATTATCACAATAAAGTGTAATGGGCTTGTTCGCATTTGGAATCACTTCAAGGTCCATAAGGAACTTGCAGAGCCATATAGCTTCCTTCGTAGCCCTAAAAGCCATAACATACTTTGCCTTCATAGTAGAGTTTGCAATACAAGATTGCTTAACACTCCTCCAAACTATGGCTCATTATCCAAGGTGAAAAGAAATCCTGATGTTGATTTCCTTGAGTCAACTTTAGATTGAAAATTTGAATCAGTGTACTCTATTACTTCAAGGTCACTTCCAAAATACACAAGCATGTAATTCTTTATTTTACGAAGATATTTGAAGATGCACTTGACCGCAGTCTAGTGCTCTATGATTGGGTTAGACTAAACCTACTAACTAATCCAACTACATAGCAAATATTTATCTTAGTGCACAACATAGCGTACATGAGACTTCCAACAGTACATGCATACGGAATCTGTCTCATGTTTTCAACTTCTTTTAGAATTTTAGGTGACATCTCCTTAAAAAGTTTGTTCCATGTCTAGAAGGCATAAAACCTTTCATAAAACCTTGCATAGCAAACTTGGACAAATTTTTTCCATGTAGGCTTCTTGAAATAATGCTATCTGCTTGTTC
This sequence comes from Theobroma cacao, assembly GCF_000208745.1. Taxonomy (NCBI): domain Eukaryota; kingdom Viridiplantae; phylum Streptophyta; class Magnoliopsida; order Malvales; family Malvaceae; genus Theobroma; species Theobroma cacao. Next base: position 9,245,044 of record NC_030853.1, on the reverse strand, counting down.
TTACGATCCCTTATAAGTTTAATCCCTAGACCACAACTAGCTTCTCCCAAGTCGTTCATATCAAATTATTGGTTCAGCCAACCTTTAACTATTGACAATGTTCCTACTTCATTTCCAATGAGTAGAATGTAATTGACATAAAGTATTAAGAAAACAACCTTTTTTTCTTGTATCCTTATATAAACACAAGGTTCTTTTGCATTTTGTTGGAATCAAATCTTATGTTCCAAGACCTAAATGCTTGCTTAACTCCATAAATTGGTTTATGCAATTCATAGACCTTATGCTCATGGCTTTTCTTAATGAAACGTTCTAGTTGAGCTATATAAATGCACTTTTCAAGATCTTCATTTAAAAAGGTGGTCTTGACATCCAGCTACCATATCTTATAATCAAGAGATGCAACTATGGATAAAAATATCTTGATGGATTTAAGCATAGCAATCGCTTTGAAGGTTTCCTTATAGTCAATCCCTTCTCTTTAGCCTTGAAGGTCTCCACCTTCCCACCACTTACTTTATTTTCTCTTGTAAATCTATTTACATCTTGCGTTTTATCCTTTCAAGTAGATCTATTAAAATCCAACCTTTGCTGGAGTCCAACTTGGATTTCATTTCCTTATGCCACTACTCAGCATCAACATCATTAGTGGCTTCTTTATCAGTAATGGGAATAGATTCATATTCATCTGAAAGCGTAATCATATTTTCTCCCAGACCCATGTATTTATCAAGTTGTCTCACAACCCTCCCACTGTGTTAAAGTACCACTATTTGATGTTCAAGTTATGTATCTAATTCAATTCTTGAATTAGATTGAGTTATGATATCTTTAGAATTAACTCTTAAATTTGAAGGATCAAACAATTCTTCTAAGACAATTTTACTTCTAGGTTTATGATTTCTCACAAACTCTTCCTCTAAGAAAGTTGCATTCGCACTAACGAATATTTTTTTATCTTGAGAACTTTAAAACTTGTTAGAATGAACCTTGTAGCCAATTGAGATTGGTGAAGGCTTAGTTCCAAACATGCAATCATATCATTCACATAGAATGATTAGATGTGATACCTCAAATTTTAATATACTCATAAAGTAGCGTAATAGTGGTGACGTAGACCAAGGGTAGCTTTCGTCTTCTTCTTGGTGAGTCTTAGCAAATATTTTATATCCAAGATTCAATAAATTATTTTTATATAAATAAAAAATTAAAAAAGAAGAAGAAAGAGATTTTTACCTTAAGGGTAAAATGGTAATTTTACATCTTGAGTGTAAATTTTTAAGTTTTTATAAACTCGAGTCCTTCTAATCTATTGTGGACCTTTTCTCAATGTAAAAAGAGTAAAATGATTGCAAAAAAAAAAGAAAAAAGAAAAAAAAGACAAAGTAAACTTGTTAATGGCATTTTCGTAAATAATTGAAACTTTTGTCAATCCTAGGTATAAATATATCAATTTCCAGCACCTTCCAACACTTTCTCCTTCTTCCTCCCATTTCTCCTCCGCGTTTCAAACTTTCCATCTTCCATGGAGGCCATCCTTGAAACCTCCATAACTTTATCATATTAACTCTAAATTTCGTGTTTTTGTACACTTTTTCATAGGATTTTCGTGCTCTTTCAATTTTTCATCTCAAAAACACTCAAAAAGTTTTTCCTCTGCACTTTCTCTCACTAGTTGAACATTTTTAGAGAGAGAAACTCTTCAACTAGCTTGAAAACTCTTGAAGGAATTTTTCCCATTTTAATCCTCACCAAGGAAAATTAACTACAAGTCCACCAAGATGAGTAATGGGTTAGGGTTAATTTCTAAGTTTGTTAATGATGGTTAATAATTAGATTTGTGGGTTGTTTTATTGTTGATGGATTATATTGTGGTGAACAAGTTAGTATTTATTACTAGTGTGACTAGAGTAGTGAAAATAAATTACTAGCTAATGACTAGAATGTAGGCTTTGTTAATTTACAAGTAAATTGATATTTGAAATGGGAATTAGAGGCTGTTTTGATGGGTTGAGATTGTTGGAGGGAGAAATGATTAATAATTATGGTAATTCATGGTTTAACTAGTGGTGTGGATGACTAAATTAGTACAGTGCATTGTGTTGGTGTAAGATGCCACTAAGGGAATTAATTAAGTGTTGAGTTATGAATTATAATGATGATATAGTGCTGGAAAATGAAAGTAATAAATGGAGTGTTATGAAAATGGTGGAGTTAGTATTAGGTTGAGTAGTCAAATGGTAATTGAAAACTAGTTAGGAAGAACTAGTAAAGTTTAATTATGGAAATAGCATTTGAATTTATATTCATGTGAATTAGGTTGGTTGTGATGCTAATTGTGTGTGATAGGTTTGAACGAGACCCCAAGTTTCCACTTGGAGCACTAGTTGAGGTTTAGAGTTGATCAAAAAAAAAATGAGTGAGTGAACTTGCATTTAAAACGTTTTGAACAAATGTGCATGTGTTTGAATAAAGTATTTAAATATTCTTGGTTGACTCTTTTAAAAATCTTGCACGGCAACAAGCCTTTCACGAGTGATATTTCTATGTTGTTAGACATGAAATGTGACGAATCACATGTTTGAAATATTATATTGAATTGTCAATTGAATTGTGGCGTGCGATGCATTGGAAATTTTGTGATGTTCTAAACTAATGGCATAGCAGTTGATATTATTTTCTTTGAATGTTGGACTGTGCAACCATGTGTATGACCAATAAAATAATGAACTTTGTGGAATATATTATTGTAACAGCCCGTAACCTTGTATAGTAGTTGACATAACCGTATCGATAAGACAAAGGGACAAAGTGAGACATTTTAGGTCTCTAGGAGATAAGTGGAGAATTTTGAAATAAAATAATATTTTTTGAATAATATAATATTAAAATATTAATATTTTATCTATTGTCGAAATTAGTCATGAAAGATGATTCTATGACTAATCTAAGTGGGGGAGAAGAAATAAGAAGGAAGTTAGAAGAAAAACGATGTTATTATGCCCGCGTGATTTTATTAAATCGAGCTAGCGCAGGTAAGTAAATATTTAAATATTATGTGATATCACGTTGAAATGTATGATATTTCGATTGTATACGTGTAAAGGAGGAAAGATAAAAGGAAATAAGAATTTTTAAACATGTCGGAAGGACCAAATTTTAAAATATAAAAATTGGAGGGTTATGTAGTAAATAAAATAAAGTTGAGGATTATGTGCAAAATTGGTTAATTGAATTTAAAAAAAAGATATGGCAAAAGGGGATAATTGGGTAGCCGCCCATGTGAGAAATGAGGGAGTCAAGGATGTATTCTAAACTTGTTTTGAGGTGTAGGGGCCGGCCATGAAGAAGAAATAAAAAAGGGTAAGATGGAATCTTGAGAAAGAATAAAGAAATGAGAAAGTAAAGTAATAAATAATTAAAATTAAGTTTTGCTTTGTGAATGATGGTAGGGGCCCGCCAAAGGAAACAATAAAAGAAGGAGAAGAAAGGATGCAAACAATAAAGGAAGGAGAGAAATAAAAAAAAGGGGGGACATGACAACCAAGCTTGTCATGTTGGTTTCCCCCCCCCCCCCCCGTCCCC
>NC_030853.1:9239042-9241345 GCF_000208745.1 Theobroma cacao | reverse complement strand
CCCCCCCCCCCCCCCGTCCCCCAAAAATGCAACACAACAAATAAAAATTTATTGGTTTTTTTATTTTCTTGCATCAGCCGTTTGTGAGGCAAAGAAAAGGGAGAGAAAGAGTTGGTGAGAGAGTAGAAGAATGGTAGCTGAAGAGTAAGAAAGGCAAGGTAGCTTACTGTCGGTTTATGAAGGAAAAAAGGGGCTGTTGGTTGCTGATTTTTGAAAGAGGAAAGAAAGGTTGTGCCGCTGTTTTTTTGAGAGAGGAAAGAGAGGTTGTGCCGTTGGTTTGTGGGAGAGTTAAAGAGGAATGGAGGCTGCCACCATGGTGAGAAAAGAGAAAGATGGAGAAAAAATGGTAGCTGGAGAGCTAGAAAGAAAGAGGTAAGCGGCGGCTAGAGAAAGAAAAAAAGGAGAAGCAAGAGAGAAAAAGAAATGAAGGAAAAGAAAGAAAGAAAGGAAGAAAAAAAAATATGGAAAGTTTGTCGTGGTGGCGTGCCGGATGAACTGAGATCTGACCGGCAAATAGAAATAATTATATACACATACAAACCGAGATAGCGTCGTAGTAATCTCATTATTGTGATGTAAGTAGGGGCTGTCATGTCATGACCAGGTACTCCTTTCGAGCCCGTGACATCAGCCACGATGTCTCGATAGACATTCATTACCCGAAATGTCAACCGAAACCTCGCAAGGCTCTCGCATCAGTTTTACATCTCCCCTATGAGCAATAGTTACTAAATATCATGTTTTAAAGGAATATAAACTATTTTTAAATCAAAATAAACAAAAAAATAATTTCTGCCACACAAGGGTATTTTGGTCATTTTTATTTAAAAATTTTGAAACACGGTAAAAATATGATATATGAGTAATAAGCATCCATTTCATGTCTAAAAATAAGTTTTGTTGTCTAATTCATCAATTTAAAGTGAAATTATAGCTATTCAAATTAAATAAAATATTCTATTTTCTTATAAAACAATATTTATAGAACTTTGCGTAAATAATTTTTGTAGCGTAAAAGCACAATAAATTCATACATACAGTGGCACATGCAACTAGGTATACAAAATATTCTATAATGACATGTGGGCCCCCAAAATAATCATACTTGTACAAGACTATAGAATTGCGATTTCTAAGGGTGCAAACCCAAAAGCAAACCCTCGACATAATTAGCAGTCTATAGACTGCCTTGAGCCTGAAATGGGTGAAAAGAAGGGTGGTGAGTTTATATAAACTCAGTGAGTAAACAAACATCATCTAAAATATCTAAAGTCGAGTAAATGGAGACAACTTAAAATAGTTCATCGTACTATGATTCAGCTAAATAAAATAATTTAATTTCACTCAAATAATCAACATGGCTTATGAATTTATTAAAAAATTAGCTCGTGCCAAAACTCATTCTCAGGGATACCTTGGCCCAGGCATCCAACTGAGTCCACCAAGGCTGTTAAAGAAAAGTTCATATACGCATAAAACACATTTTTACGTTTAAAAGTATAGCCGTTCCTTGGCGTTGGCTGAGTTCATCCTCACGTGGTGGTTTAGCGTGTAGTGAACTCTAAAGCTTTACCTCAAGAGATACCCTTCACGCCTTTCGCACTGAGGTAAAATATAATCGGGGTTTACCGTGCCCCTCTCTAATAGGCTCGTCCACGAAAACCCGCCACTGCAGTGACTAATCAATATCCCACCAAATCAATAAAAGTTTCAACAGCATGACATGGCAATTATATTACTACCCAGCCTGTTAAGGCAAAACAAATAGTTCATACAATTTCAACATAGTTTCCAATTCAACCATTCATGCCAATATCACCATAAGCCATTCAATTCAAACCATAAATTTACAACACAATCAAATAGTCTCTAATTACTCAATTTCTAAAATCATCATTCAATTTCAAAATGATTTATAAAACTCATTTCATTTAATCACATTTTACTTATAAAACATAAGGATTTACCATTTAAACTCATTTTTCTATAAAATCATAAAAATGAATAAAAACTACTTTAGATAATTAAGACGATAATATGGTTACTCACAATATTGGGAGTCGAAGTACTCCTAGTCCCGGTCTTCGGGTACAATCTCCTTACCCTTATCGGAAGTTTCACCACCTAATCATAATGCACAATAATCAATTTACTATATATGTACTAAACCGCTATAAAACTAATTTAGGCTCTATATGAATGCATGAAATGGGATGCGAAATGTTCGGATTATTATCTAAATATGGTGTTCTACGTAGCTTCAATTATGTATCGAAATAAAATGGTATTGGCCTAATTCGATC
>NC_030853.1:9202314-9238387 GCF_000208745.1 Theobroma cacao | reverse complement strand
ATATAATAATATTAAAGCTTGACACTTGTCACCATGTGATTGGTCCATACATAAAACTTAATAATTAAGCATTTCTTCTCCACCACATAAAATCCCTCAATTATCCAAAGTATAAAATGAATTTCATGGGTTTGACAAGTGTCAAGGTGATGTAAAATTCCAAAAATTCTAATTACGTCCTTGTGGACATGTGAAATGACCTTTTTGCCCTTATGTTCGAAAAATTATCGGAATTAAAATTTCACTTCTCAAGCTCAAATTATGTTCCAAATAGTTAAACTTGATCAAAATTTCATCCACCATCCCAAATTTACCCTCGGGTGGAAAAATGACCATCTTACCCCTATATTATGAAAATTCCAATTTAACTCCAAATCAATCCCCAAACTTCGAATCACCATATTAAGTCATTCTAAGATTCAATAACTCTCAATTGCATCTTAAAATCTTTATTTGAACTAGTTCGAGGCTTAAATCAACTTAGTTGTATCACTAGGTACACTACTGATTTTTGATATTTTTTCGAGATATTCAAGTATGCAAGCATGTTGTCAAATACATGAATGACATGGCAAGTATATTATAGGGCTAGGCTTGACATGTCCTTTTTAAAAATTTTGTAACTATATATATATATACGTATGATTTATTTTAAATGCAAAAATTGTGGTAATCATGTGTTGGTAGAATTTTAGGAATTTTGTGATTGCTATGATGTTTAGACGCGTTTTAAAGTATATATGTATAAAATTATATATGTAAAGTGTTTTAGAAATCGGGAAACATGTCTTTCACACTATTTTGCATAAAAAATTTGTGCCTTGTATTTTTGTGTGATATGAATAGTTCAATGCATTTGCTAAATGATTTATATGTAAGCTTTAGAGAGTCGGTTTTAGTCCAACTTTTATACAAGTATTTACACCATGACAATTAATGTGAAAAACAAGTTATCGGGTTATCAAACTTTGATTTTAAACAATTTAAGAAAAAAGTCTCGAGAAACTTGATTTTGTTTTAAAAATCATTTTTGACAAACTGAGAACGTCGAGAGTAGGCTAGATGTCACATCGATTAAGTGTGACCCTCGTGCACGAGTGTGCTCTAGTTAGAGAATATTTGGGTCATCGACGGGTTGTTTGACATGGCTGGGGCCATGGTCTATGATATACGTGGCAAGGCCACGGGTTGTACATGTGGCTAGGCCACAATGATATACGCGGTTGCGATCGCTTGATTTTTTGATGTCGGCCAACATTGTTGAGACTGCTATGGCATGTGGGAATCTGGTGGAAGCAATGCTCCCGGATTGTTAGTACGTGGAAAAGAGGTCCACGTGTTGATATTATACTTTCCTACTCGAGGGCCTTGTGAGTTTTTCGACGCGACTCTTTTACAGGTGGAGAGTCAAAATTTCTCTATAGCTCATTTGGTTTTTAACAAAAGCTTTTAAATTCTTACTCTGTGATTATGAGATGGTTTATGTGGCTGATCACGTTGATTTCTTTACATGCCACACATTTTGGGAGCATGCATACCTTTATTATATTATTCGTATTTTGATGATAAGTCATATTTTCAATGATTTAACACTGCATTGCTACACTGGTTTTTGGCATCGTTTTTCCAAATTAAATATTGCACTGTAATTTTACTACATCATTTGTATAAGGCACAAACTTCCTTTTCAATTAAATTTGTTTTTGATAATCATGCATTTTAATATTCAAAATTATTTGTTGTTCGCTTGTTTCCCATCTACAACCTACTCGCAGAGCCGATGATTGCTGAGTCTATGAGACTCACCCCCCTTTTATTTCCCCTTTTGCAGATAGGGATCAACCTAGCATGTAATCATTGGCACGTACGGTACACTACAGATAGGTAAAGGCATCTCTTAGCATTTTATTCTAAGTCGCTCCACTGCCTAGGGTCGTGTCATGTAAAAATTGCTAGACGTTACAAAGTATTGTGAACACTATATATACATTTGTTAAGAACTTTTTGGTAATTATCGATATATGTTTGTTATCACCTAGTAATGAAGTTTGTAATTTTATATGTGTATCTAGATCATTGAAAAGATGGCATTATTAATACTGGTCGACATGTCTAAGAAGGTACATTTGATGAAATTAACAAGTAACTCTACTTAGGCTTGTTTAGGATTTGGCGAGTTTACTCGCAAGTCTCAAACGTTGGTAGCGGTCGAGGAGCGGTTGTTACAATTATTATGCAATGATTATTGTTATATGTTGTTATGTGTGTTATGCTTGAAAGGTAATATTGAATGATAACTATAACTGTGCGTGTGCTGTGTGGGAGTGCACATGACAGTGATGGTGGTGTGTGGTGTGGGAGTGCACATGACGATGATGGTGGTGTACGGTGTGGGAGTGCACACACTGATGATATATGCCATGTGCGATGTGGGAGTGCACAGGAGGATATTAGCTATGTGCGGTGTGGGAGTACAGATGAGTTGAGTTGAGGATGGTGGTTGTATGCATTGAGCCATGTTGACTAGTTTGGGAATGACCTTGATGTATTTGATGTATGATTGAAAACGTCCATATATATATACACATAATATATATGCATGAATTCTTATACGCATGTGCACCTGTCCGGTAGGATAGAGATGTTTGGAAAATGAGATGTGATTGCACTGAATGTTGAAAGTTGAAATTCCTAAATGTTTTAAAATGAGTTAAAATACAACATGGCATTGATTTTGCTTATGATATACAAATTTCATTGTTTTAACACAAGTGCATCATGTTTCCAAAAACCCTTCCATATCGTTTGCTTGTTCCCTTCCTATGTTCACTCACTGGGTTTATAGTCATTCTTTTCAACTTCATGTTTTAGTTTTTAGGTTCAAAGGTAGTTGAATCCTAGGTCGAGGTGCTTCTTCATATTCATCTTTTGGTAGGTTTACCATGACACTCAATGATAGTACCCATGTCCAGAGTCACTCCACTGGTAGTCAAGGGTCTTTGTATGTGTACATGTATACTTGATGTGAATTGTTAAGATTTATTTGGCAAACTATCTATGTATATTTTGATTAATGAGGCCATTATGAGTATATACTTGGGTTTTATGAATTGTTTTTGAAGAATTTATTATTTGAATATTATGAATTATAGATCTTAACGAAATATGGATGATAGATGGACTAATGTACAGGTTCATATAGAAAGGCTTGCTTGGGCTTAGTAGACTATACTTATTGGGCCCTTGCGTCAGTCATGGCCCGGGATTTAGGCTGTGACAAAGTTGGTATCTGAGCCTAGGTTTAGTCAAGTCCTAGGAATTCTTGTGTCAATCAACGGAGTTGTCGGAGTCAATGTAGAGTCTTGTTTATGGTTTGTGACTACAGCATAAGTCATAGACAAGAGGCTATATAGACTTTTGTTCCTAGTAACCTACCTTTTTACTAATGTGACATAAAAGTAATAGGTAGTGTGGTTGTCTGGGTTTGAGCTACCACTCGAGACACAAGTCATTGTTAGAAAGATCTTAAAGCGAAATGCCCCTAATGGAAGGTTAATGTAACGACATACTCTTTCGACTAAGGATGGAGGAAGGTGGGGTAGGACTAATCCATTCGTAATAGCTTATTAATCTGGTGAAGTTATAACTTTCACCCATGACCATAAATGGGAAGAAATTAAATTACATTGGACTGTTATTAAGGTCAATATAAAGAAGCACGTACGATATTGGCAATAAGGAGCGCCCATTTACTAAAATGAATAGTGATTATTGTGATTCACTTGAGGCTTATAAATTTAAGTATCGAGGGAGGGGTAAACCAATACTCATATGCACGGAGGTAAGTGCACTGTGTTAACTATGCTTGGCCATTTCTGGATGTGAGACTATGGTCAATCGATCTTGTTGTTCAACTTTGTACAGGTTGGCTAGTTATTGTTTTTGCATGGTGATAGATTATTGGGCTTGCCATGGACATATATAAATGGTGTTGGGCTTTCAAAATATTTTATACACATATATGTATTGAATATGTGTACAACAGCTTAGATGGAGCTAGTTTTCATTCTAATTAGGTGGCTGTGAATTCCTAAGACTTGATTTGACTCATTATGGTTTATAGTTATAAGTACATGAATTAGCCAAGGAAGAACATCAGCAGCTATCATAATTGATGTGTGGTGATGATGTAAAAGGCTAATAGACAAATTAGCTCTAACGATGTGCTTAAATTTTGCTATGCTTAGCATGAAGCCAAGGAATTAAAGGACTAGTTATGAAATTGGTAGCCTAAAAGTCAAATGACTTAGAAATGTTGATTCTAGTCTAACCGCCATATGGAGTTCTATATTTGAGCTTGATATACAAATTGCTTTAAAGATCAATTTAAAAAATTTATTTGCTTCAGTATGTAACCTATGATGTAAATGATTAGTCTTGAAACTGATTTCCCCAAAGGCATGGGAGTTAGAAAATGTTGATTTTTGGATAAACTTTAAGAGGAAGATTCTGCATCTTAGGTTTAGGAAATTTTGATTTTTGATCGTAAAGGCGAGATGCAATAAGTAAGTGAATTGTCCATCCTACAAATATAAATTGTTAAGGATTGATGAGTAACGATAAGATCTCAACGTTGAGTGATGTACACTTTCATATTTATGTACTTAAGAGTTATTTGGACACCATTGCTTAACCAAGGTTGCACTAAATGTTATGATAAAGGTGTATGATTGCTAGTAGTGAAATATGCCCAAAGAATGGTTTTGGCATACCACAAAACGTGGAATACACATGTCAAAATTCATGCTCTGATTGTGTACTTGACATAGAAAGCAAGTTTTGCAAATTATGGTTTCCATGATCATGAAATCTATGAACCTTATCAACATGTAGGCATGTTCTTGAAGTTGTACATTTTGTGATTTACATGCATCATATGGAAGGAGATATCCCATAGAGGGATTTAGCCTAATTGGTGGTTACATGACTACAGGCTTGGTATGAGATTGAGAATGCCCTAACATATATGTGGAATGTATTGTGAAAGGCCGAAATGCCACATATACGCTAATAAGGTCAATAACATGAATGATGGGGAAAACATGGATGTTGTTATGATGAGCATAAAAAGCTTAAGGATAATCGGTGCAAATATACTAAGTTAGTTTTGCATGGTTTGGATTAAGGACAAGGACACCTTGGGAGATTTGCAAATAATGTACATTGGGACCAATGAGCTGCAATGCTATTGAGCATGCATTGAATTGTGAAAGTTATTAGTGGCTTTGAAGATAAGACATTGATTGTTTGAGTCCTCAATGAAACTCTATTAAAGAATATAGACAACCAAGGATTTCATTGAGAAGGTTGATTTGGAATAAGCAGACTAACATACATAATTGTGTTATTGTGAGGAATGACCTTGCTATGTTAAATTACAAGGAACGATTTCCGTGGAGGTGAGACCCAATGATCGAATGGTGGTATGATATATTCGAAGACCTCAAATATGGAGTCAATTCCAGAGGATTTTTAGAAATTCATGATAATAGATTGTCATAGCCTAAAACCCCGAGCCATGACCTGCGCATGGGCCCAATAAGCATAGCCCACCAAGCCCAAGCAAACCTCTCTATGTAAACCCATCAGTAGTCCATCTATCACTTCTTTTTCTTTAGGATCTAAAACTCATAATTTCTAATAGCCATGTCTTCAAAATTTAAATCGTGAAAACCAAGTACATACAAAGTTCACAACAAATCTCACAATGTACATTAAGCCATCACTTATAAACATATAACAAACCCTTGACAACTAGTGGAGTAACTCTGGGCGTGGGTGCTATCATTGAGAGTCGTAGTGAACCTATCGAAAGATGAATAGGAGGGAGCACCTCAACCTAGGATCCAACTACCTTTGATCCTAAAAACTAAACATGAAGTTGAAAAATGTGAGTATAAACCCAGTGAGTGAACATAGGAAGGGAACAAGCAAAAGATACGAAAGATTTTTTTTTTTAGAAACACGATGCACTTGTATGGAAACCATGCAATTTGTTTATCGTAAACAAAACTCGATGTTGTGCTATTTTTCAACTCATTTTGAAAACATTTAAGAATATCAACTTTCAAGATACAATTCAATCACATTACATTTTCCAAAAATCTTTACTCTATAGGACAGGTGCGCATGCTTGTAAAAATTCACGTATACATTATGTATATATAAATATATAGATAATTCAAACATACACAAAGGTCATCCCCACACTAGTCACCACGACTCCACATATACACCCGTCAACCTCAACTCAGCTCATGTGCACTCCCACACCGCACATAGCTAATATCCTCATGTGCACTCCCACACTGCACATGGCATATATCATCATCATGTGCTCTCCCACACCGCACATGGCATATATCATCATCATGTGCTCTCCCACACCACACATGGCATATATCATCACCATGTGCTCTCCCATACCGCACATGGCATATATCATTGGTGTGTGCTCTCCCACAGCGCACACTACCGACACCGTCATGTGCACTCCCACATCGTATACACACAGTTATAATTTTCATTCAACATTACGTTTCAATGCATGGCACACATAACAACATGTAACAAGAATCTTTGCATAACAATACATCGCATGCCACAAATCAATTGGCAATTCAACATAATATTTCAAATATGTAATTCATCACATTATACGTTTAAAAATGTAGAAGTATCACTTGTGAAAAGCTTGTTCCCATGCATAAATTTGCAAAGAGCCAACCAAGGATATTCTAGCATTTCATTAAGCACATATGCATTTGCTCAAAACCTTTTAAATGCAAGTTCACTCACCTTACGATAGCGGGATACTATATTGCTATTAATTCAGAGGCATATCTAGCTATTTCTACTTGACGGTCGCTCGTTATTTCCTTCAGCATGCCACCACAGTACACTATCTATTTTTTGCACTTCTTAGCAATAATCCGAATTCAATATCTTTAGTGTATGTCATTTCTACTTCTCTTTTTCATTCAATCGTGAATCCTTATTCAACCAACTTATATCTTGATACATTTTTACCAAAGTTGCTTTTATCCTTTGCTTGTGTAATTCTTTAGATTATAAAGACCGGTAACTTATTTATGACTTTAGCACATATATTAATCTTTTCTAAGGATATTTATCAAGTTCAACCATCATTTCCTCACCAATAACCTAGCATATGGCAACAACTATAAATTTACTTCCATCAAGCATTTTCTAAGTCCACATGCACCACAATTTACTTTTATATGCTGCCAAATGCACAAACAATCAATACATATCTCATTTTTCCTTTCTACTTGTGATTTAGAGGTTAAAATGCTTACCCACCACTTAATTTAGCTCAAATCACCACGCATTCCAAGATTCTTCCACATGCATGCCTCGGGTTCCTTGGATCTTTATTGATCCTTCTACCATAAACAAAACCCCACATCATGGATGGTTTAAACTACATGATTTCAAACAAAACATCAATTTCTACGTTCTTTACCTTGAAATCCACAAGGCAAACCACCAAAATCTTTTCAAACCTCAACAATGGTGTGTGGATGGGGAGGAAAACCTCTCGATTTTCTCTTTTCTCCTCCAAGGTCGAGCCTCCTCCGAGCTTTTCTCTTCCTTTTTCCTTTTTTTCCTTCCTTTATTCTTTTTTCCTTTCTCTCTCCTAGGGTTCAGTTGGGATGAAAAATGAGGTTGAAAGTTGTGGGTTAGGTGAATAAAGGGGTAGAAGAATGGAAAAGTAAGAAAAGAAAAGAAAAGAGAAAAAAAACTTGATTTTTATGGTGAAGATAGAAAAATGGCGTGGGAGGAAGCAGATGGAGAAAAAAAATGCCATCTTATAGAGATAAGAATCAACCATGGATAAGGAAGAAAAGAGTTAAAGCTTCCTTTAGAAGCTTTGACCAAGCTCATGGAAAAATTATTGTTTTGCCCTTCAAGTTTTTCCCTTCAAGTTTTTCCCTTTTTTTTTTTTAATTTAGTCCTCCCAACAATCTTTTAATTCCAATTTCCTTCTATTTTTCTTCCTTTACATGTGTGCAAACAAAACATAAAGTTTGTACTTCAACGCGGTATCACCATAATATTTAAATATTTACTTACCATTATAGCTCTATTTAATAAACACACGCGGGCACAATTATTGTCGTTTTTCTTCGAAATTCTTCCTTATTTCTTCTCCCCCATTTAGATTAGTCATATAATCCACTTTCATGATTAATTTCTATAACAGATACAATATTAATATTTTAATAATATTTTATTCTAAAATTCTCCACTAGCCATGTAGGGCTCCAAAACATCTTACTTTGCCCCTGTTCACATTCAAATCACCTCTTAATTCACTAATTTATCCTCAATAAAAATAATATTATTTTATTATTATTTCCTATCGTGTAGGATATTTTATTTTAAAATATCCTTTTCACCCGTCTCCACTTTTTGGCACTTAAATTAGCACCCATTGACCCTTTGTCTCATTGATAAGGTCATATTGACTTCTCTATGAGGGTACGGATGGGGTGTCACATAGATGGTGTTATTAATTGATGCTCGTAAATTTGTTCTTGATAGAAGGGTTCAAATAACTGAAATTGCTAGGATATAGCTAAGTCGGGAAATTTTTAGGAGTTAGGTGGTTATAACCCTTTCTAAATAGTAAAACCTTGTGTGATATCCGATCTATGAATGTGGAAGTAATCATGATTACATCTTGAAAACTTGGATAGTGGAGAACTAATTGTGAAATTACAATATGTGGAACTTACGAGCTCAACCTATGACATAGGCATATGGTGTCATGAGCTAATTAAGGATGTTGATCTTCTTGTTGATGATGGATTAGTGAGATCTTGGTAATGAAAAGATTTATTACATTCGAACTGGGTCAAAGGGTTGATGGTCTAAGCTTAGATGTGTTATGAAAGGATTGAGTATTAAAGTGTGCAAATTCTCCAAGTCCAAAGCATTCTAAAGCTTGCGGATCGACCTCCCGATTCTCGAGGGTTACTCTCTAAAAGGTTGTCTTCCACAAGAATCGGTTATGCATGGAAGGATCGACCTTTTCCCCTTGAAAGTCGATTCCTATAGTACACTTTAAACGAGAGGTAAATTTTAAAGCGCCTTTTCATCAGAATTTTTTTGTTTTATGCATGATGCTCCAAGCAAGGTTCCTAATGAAGCTTAATACCTCTGGATTACTTCTAAATGACTGATAAATGCAAGATTTTACATGCCTTGTGCAGTTATCTTGAATTACTTCCAATGTGCATGTCCAAGGAGAAAACCATTTCAATACTTTGAGGTTACATTGGATAAAATATCGAGGTGTGCATAAGGAGTGTGATTCAAGTAAGTTCAATTCTAGATTAGTGGTATAATGAGTAAGTAATCATAGCTAACTAAAGATTGATGTTATGAGTGTATAGAGCTTAAAAAAAAGTTGATACTTGCATTATCATGAGCTCACTTAAGTGGTAAACGATAATAAATACTTATGATGATATTGTTAAATATATATCTATATGTATCATATGTGTGTGGTTGGGATACTATTGAAGTTAAGTCTTAATCACAACAGAGTTCTTGCACTTGCATGATTGAGTTCCTTCCTGATTTTGAAGGCCAATTTGTGGTTATACCATTATAAGGTGTGAAGTTTGAAATTCAATAATTGTATTGATGTTAAGAAATGCTCTGGTAAAGTCTTGTTCATGAGCCTGCAGTTGCCAGCATGGTTCAATGATTAAAGAAAGATAGTATTTTGTTAGTACACTTAGTGGATTTAGGAAATTATAAAACTAATGAAAGAAATATCTATTATTATCCAGGAAAGATCGATCTTTTATAATTTTTTGATGGGCATTTCTTTTTTGGATGCACACCTTGAGGTTAAGTTTGTTTAGTCTCACTCTGATTAAATATATTTGATATGAGTTCAATTAAGAGGCCAGATTTGGATAGCCATGAATGGTGTGGGAATAGCTTGGTAGGGTAATAACTCCTTGTCGACTGAGATATGATTAGTAACAATATGAAGCCAAAATGTGGCATGATAAAAGCTTATGTACACAATTCAAAATGTTAGTGAATGGATATGCATGCAAATCCTAGAGAATGGAATGCTAAGTAATGGGCTATGATCATATGAGGTTGATTGTGTGTTGATGTGATGATAAGAATGATGATAAATGGTGCACTAAAGGGCCTAGTAGTTGAGCTATAGGTCATGTGGGAATATTTCTGTGACGTATGAACTTGCTATGATGCATAGGTTGCGAAGCAGAACTATATTAATGTAAGTGGTGTTTTTGGAAATATTAAAAGGTCAATATAGATGATTATTAATGGTACGAATGGTTATAAGGTGTGTTATTAAATATTTTTATTATATTATGGAAATCTAGATTTCATTATGTGTACAATGAAACTATGTTCGAGGAAATGATCTTATATTGATTCTTGATCTTTGGTGGACGTAAGAGTACATGCTATGTGAGAAAAAGTTGATTACGAGCCTTGGAAGGCAAAGAAGTTGGGTCATGCTATGTGAGACCGATTACAACTTTCGATAAAGAAGAGGGTTATGGGAAGATGGGTCTTAGATGGGTCTTACCGCACCTGTCAAACCTACTTAAGGTGTTTATGTACCTACATTAAAGAAGGATAATCCCAATATAGACTATTCATGGGAAAACAAGCTAAGATAGATTGCGCTTTGAAGATGTGGCTCCTACAAGGAGTTATCGTATAAATACATAAGTGGAAAGGTGACTCAATAAGTCGGGATAAGGTGGGAGTTAACACATACACCTTTTAGAAAGATACAAATTAATCAAGCTTAATTAAATTCGAGGACGGATTTTTATTAAGGGGGAGAGAATGTGATACCCTAAATTTTAATATATGCATAAAGTAGTGTAACAGTGGTGACGTGGACCAAGGGTAGTTTTCGTCTTCTTCTTGGTGAGTCTCAGCAAATATTTTATATCCAAAACTCAATAAATTATTTTTATATAAATAAAAAAAAGAAGAGAGAGATTTTCACCTTAGGGGGAAAATGGTAATTTCACATATCGAGTCTAAATTTTTAAGTTTTCATAAACTTGAGTACCTTTAATTTATTGTGGACCTTTTCTCAATATGAAAAGAGAAAAAAGTTTGNACCTTTAATTTATTGTGGACCTTTTCTCAATATGAAAGAAGTAAAAAGATTGCATAAAAAAAAAAGAAAAAGAAGACAAAGTAAACTTGTTAATGGCATTTTCGTAAATAATTAAAAATTTTGTTAATCCGAGGTATAAATATCTCAATTTCCAGCACCTTCCAGCACTTTCTCCTTCTCCCTCCCATTTCTCCTCCCCATTTCAAACTTTCCATCTTCCATGGAGGCCATCCTTGAAACCTCCATAACTTTCTCGGATTAACTCCAAATTTCATGTTCTTTTACATTTTTTCATAGGATTTTTCATGCTCTTTCACTTTTTCACCTTAAAAACCCTCAAAACGTTTTTCCTCTATAGTTTTTCTCACTAGCTGAACATTTTTAGAGAGAGACACTCTTCAACTAGCTTGAAAACTCTTGAAGGAATTTTTGCCATTTTAATCCTCACCAAAGAAAATTAACTACAAGTTCACCAAGGTGAGTAATGGGTTAGGGTTAATTTCTAAGTTTGTTAATGATGGTTAATAATTAGATTTGTGGGTTGTTTTATTGTTGATGGATGAATTATATTGTGGTGAAAAGGTGAGTATTTATTACTAGTATGACTAAAGTAGTGAAAATAAATGACAGGCTAATGACTAGAATGTGGGCTTTGTTAATTTACAAGTAAATTGATATTTGAAACGGGAATTAGCGGCTGTTTTGATGGGTTGAGATTGTTGGAGGGAGAAATGATTAATAATTATGGCAATTCATGGTTTAATTAGTGGTGTGGATGACTAAATTAGGAAAGTGCATTGTGTTGGTGTAAGATGTCACTAAGGGAATTAATTAAGTGTCGAGTTATGAATTATAATGATAATATAGTCCTGGAAAATCGAAGTAATAAATGGAGTGTTATGAAAATGGTGGAGTTAGTATTAGGTTGAGTAGTCAAATGGTAATTGAAAACTAGTTAGGAAGAACTAGTAAAGTTTAATTATAGAAATAGCATTTGGATTTATATTCATGTGAATTAGGTTGCGTGTGATGCTAATTATGTGTGATAGGTTCCAACGAGACCCCATGTTTCCACTTGGAGCACTAGTCGAGGTTTGGAGTTGATAAAAAAAATATGTGAGTGAACTTGCATTTAAAACGTTTTGAACAAATGTGCATGTGTTTGAATAAAGTATTTAAATATTCTTGGTTCACTCTTTTAAATATCTTGCATGGGAACAAGCCTTTCACGAGTGATATTTCTATGTTGTTAAACGTGAAATGTGACGAATCTCATGTTTGAAATATTATGTTGAATTGTCAATTGAATTGTTACGCGAGATGCATTGGAAATTTTGTGATGTTCTAAACTAATGGCATAGTAGTTGATATTATTTTCTTTGAATGTTGGACTATGCAATCATGTGTATGACCAATAAAATAATGAACTTTGTGGAATGTATTATTATACAAAGATTATTGTTATATGTTGTTATGTTTGCTATGCTTGAAAGGTAATATTGAATGATAACTATAACTGTGTGTGTGCGGCGTGGGAGAGCACATGACGGTGATGGTGGTGTGTGGTGTGGGAGTGCACATGACTGTAACACCCCGCACTTTGATATGTTGGCTAATAAAGCTTATCGGATGCCAGTTTAGGTTAATTAGAGTGTTTAAAAGTGATGAAGGGTGAAAGACATAGTTTGGAATAAAATATTTCGCACGCGAGGAAATTGTAATTAAATAATAATTTTTTTATCGAGGATGAATTAGCGAGATAAAAGGTGATTCGGAAGTGAATCGAGACAAACTGAGATGTTTTGAAGCCCTAGAAGGCTAGGGAAAATTTTAGAATAAAATATATTAAAATATTAATATTTTGTTAATTGTTGAAAGTAGTCATGTAGGAGGAGTATATGACTAATCCAAGTTGGGGAGAAGAAGTAAGAACGAATTTTGATGGAAAATAGTGTTAGCGGGGCTCGCGTGCCTTTATTAAATAGAGCACGAGCGGGTAAGTATATATTTAAATATTATGGAGACGCGTTGGTGGAGTAGAAACTTGATATTTTATTGGTACAAGTGTTAAGGAAGAAAAAAAGAAAGAAATTGGAATTAAAAGATTATGGGAGGACTTAATTAAAAAGGGTGAAAGCCGTGGAGGGTTAAATAGTAATTTCACCATTAGCTTCGTCAAAGCTTCCAAATGAAGCTTTGACTCTTTTCTTCTTTTTCCATGGCTGATCCTTATCTCTCCAAAAGGCATTTTCTTCTTCCTCCCAACGTGATTTTCCTCTTCACCATGAACAATCAAGTTTTGTTTTTCTTTTTTTTCTTTTCCTTTCCTTTCTTTTCTTACTTCTTCCTTCTCCTACCTCTTTGTGCACCAAACTCACAACTTTCAACCCCATTTTTCAGCACAACCAAACCCTAGAAGTGGGAAAGAAAAAATCTCTCTTTCTTTTCTTTATTTTCCATTTCTACTCCATCTTCATCAACACTTGAGCTTTCAGCTTCAGATCATTATTTTTAAAGCCAAAAGGTATATATTTTTAACTCTTGAATTTTAGAATTTATGGTTTTATATTTTCAAATTTTATTTCCTAATTTCTTCAAATTTCTTTTCTTGGAAATATTAGGTTTCTATTTATCACGACCCAAATTCCGGGCCATGATCGACGCAAGGGTCCAATGGACGTTATCCACTAAACCCAAGCAAGCCTATTATTTATCTTACTTATAATTCGATCTAATATCACTAAGTTATATTTCATAACTTTGAATCAAAATAGTGATATAAATTGCGAACTCGTACTAGCATTACTCTTTAAAAATTTACATACAATGTCTACAACATATATTCTAATAATTTACATTAAGTTCGTCTATACAAAACAAAATAACACTCGACTTCTAGCGAAGTGACTCCAATGAATATACGCTACCGAATGCCGAGACACCTACCAAAAGATGGACGCAAGTCTACAAGGACAACTCGTCCTAGTTACCGGCTACCTCGTGATCTGAAAACATGAATTTGAAAATGGTGAGTATAAACCCAGTGAGTGAACATGGAAGGGAACAAGCAACGACAACAAGAGAGAGTTTAAAATCATGATGCACTTGTTTCAAAACAATGCAATTTAGTTCCATTCATATTAAAAACCCCTCATTTTAAACTTAACTCATTTTGTCCTAAATGTTGGAAGTCCATGCTCAGATATGGTAGCAAAGAAGTGAAAAATAGGGCAATAATTGGACAAGATAGGAGACAAAACAAAAAGTTTTTCGCTACAGCGAGAATGAATTTTGCTGTAGCGAAATTGTTACCCAGAAACAGAAAGTTTTTCGTTGCAGCGAGAACCAATTTTGGTGAAAGGTCCTCAAACCCAAGAGTTTCTCGCTGCAGAGAGCATGACTTTCGCTGCAGCAAAAACAGAGCAACAAGAGAAACATTTTCCCTCACTCAACAAAAAGCCATCCTGCTTAACTAACAAAATCAACATAAAACTCATGAAAATTCTCAAAGTACAATGTGTCAAATTTCACATATATGTCAACCATATATCACATTCATGAGCTTTCATTTCATAAATCTCGATATGCATAATTACATAGACAAACATCAATATCATCATAATCACTCCCGGCTCATGTAAATCCCCCCACATTGTGCACATAGCTGGCACCATCATGTGCATCCCCCCACATCATGCACAATCAGTTCTATCGTGTACATCCCCCCACATCGTGCACACGGGCACTATCATCATCTATCTCTCACACCACCACCATCACCGGCATGTGCATTCTCCACCTCGTGCACACACACGGTTACAGTCACTATATACAATATCATTCATCATGCACAACACACACACACACACATATATATATATATATCATCATAATACAATAGTGAATGAATTCATAGCAATCACATATTACAACATAAAATGATTTTTCAAAAGCTTGTTCCCAAGACACTTGTTTTCATAAAAAAACTTGATAATTCATTCAAATGGGTGGCAATTACATTATATTTCCCAAAACAAGTTTTGAAGGTAGTCCAATCACAAGTGTCAAAAATCCGGATCCCGGGTGCACTCAGAGTAATAGTCCTCAGGCGCAATTCCTTTGCCTTTTCTGGACATCTCACTACCTTGACAAATAACAAAGTTGAGGAATTTACTATATTGTCCCTAAATTGATATAAACTAATTTAAATTACTAATGCTTGATATTTAAATGCAAAAATATGTTCGATTACCGCTTAATCGCGGTATCGATTAAATTCGATCGATCACCCGATTAATTGGCGATTGTGTCCAAATCACCTCAAAATTAATCTATTTCTCCTCTAATACCTTAATTTACCACATACCATTTAAATAAAGCCAAATTCAACATTAGAACCCTCACAGTTCCTTATAGAAAAATTCAGTCATTTGGTACACTAACACCGAATTTTTTTCTACATAACCGTTTCACCTTAATTCATCATTTTTCAAGCCATTTTCCTTGAAATAAAAACAATCCCCCATTGCTATTCAGCCCTCATGGTTCAACCAACAAGAAACCCTAGAGAAATTGAATATTTCTTTTGTGTTTTTGTTCATAACCATGCTTAACTATC
The DNA here is from genome assembly GCF_000208745.1 of Theobroma cacao. Taxonomy (NCBI): domain Eukaryota; kingdom Viridiplantae; phylum Streptophyta; class Magnoliopsida; order Malvales; family Malvaceae; genus Theobroma; species Theobroma cacao. The sequence goes on along the minus strand of NC_030853.1, from coordinate 9,222,551 downwards.
CCTAAACACTAACATAGTCTAAAATTAAATTATTCCAACAATAATTCCTCTTCCATACCCATTTTTCAGAGTTGAATTCATCATGATAACTCAATATTCAACCATGGAAATCAAGAACAAAAGCATGGGTAAGCTAGGTATCAAGGAGAATTAAAGAAATTTTAACTTACTTAGCTTGTTTCCTTGATTTCTTCACTTTTTCTTTGAATTTTCACCTAGGTTTTCTTGTTTTTCCCTTTGTTCTTCCTTTGTTCTTGTTGCTAGTTGCCTAGGCCAAATATGGTGAGAGAATTGGGGATTTAATGGGCTGACTTCTATAGAAAATAATAAAATAATCAAGCATGCCACGTGTCACATGCTTATTGGCCCAATTTTTTTAACTTTTTGACTTTTTCTTCTTAATTTTCAACCACAAATATTCTGGTATTTATCCAATCCTACCACAATTAAAATCCCTTGGTCTTGACAAGTGCTGGGGCAAAAAATTTACAGATACACCCTCGAGGTGAAAAAATTACGATTTTACTCCTATACTCCGAAATGTACCGAAATCACATTATTTCTACTTTTCAAGCTCAAATAACACTAATATTGATAAATATTAACCAAATGGGGCAAAAATCGTTTTATAAAAATTCTCGTTAGTCCTCTAGTGGCAAAATTATCATTTTGCCCTTGTGCTTCAAAAATACCGAGAATCATAATTTTTCACTACTAAACATCATTTTATACTCTAATAATCATAATTATATTTCATATAATTATTCTTGGTCAAATGTGATGAAATCTTGGCTAAAAATCTCCATTTTATCATCAAATGGTAAAATGACCGTTTTGTCCCTAATCGGTCAATTTTCCTGATGGACTCCAAACTGGACTTTGAACTCCGAATCACTATTCTAAGCCATTCTGTGGGTTTTTGAATTTTCAAATTTCTCTTAGAATTTCTATTTGAACTAGTTCAAGGCTCGATTTAACTTAGTTGTACCACTCGGTACAATACCGTTTTTTAATCGAGCTTGATAAGGTCTTACATTCTCCCCCATTAATAAAAATTTGATCCCCGAATTTAAATTCAATGTAGAGTGGCTTACCTTTACATATCGAAGAGGTGTGGATGCTTTGTCCGCATCTCATCCTTAGCTTCCCACGTTACCTCCTCGCTAGTGTGATTTCGTCACAACACTTTCACTGAGGCTACATCCTTTGAACGGAGCTTTTTAACTTGCCTATCAAGGATAGCTATCGGTTGTTCCTCGTAGGTTAGATCATCTTGCAACTAAATGGTTTCATACCGTATTACATGTGATGGATCCGGGTTGTACTTCCTAAGTATGGATACATGAAACACGGGATGAATATTTGAAAGGTCTGGTGGTAATGCCAAACGATAAGCCACCGCTCCAACCCTTTCTAAGATCTCGAATGGCCCTATATACCGAGGACTTAACTTCCCTTTCTTGCCAAACCTCATTACCCTTTTAGTTGGCGAAACTTTTAAAAATACATGATCTCATACTCGGAACTCCAAGTCTCTCCGTAGGTTATCAGCGTATGATTTCTGTCTACTTTGTGTGTTAACATCCTCTAACGGATCATGCATATTTTCTCAGTTGCATCCTGCACCAATTTAGGCCCCAAAAGTTTCCTTTCTCCCACCTCTAGCCATCCAATGGGTGACCTACATTTTCGACCATATAATGCTTCAAATGGTGCCATTTGGATGCTAGTTTGGAAACTATTATTGTAGGCAAACTCCACTAAGGGTAGATATTGATCCCACTTGACACCAAGGTCTATCACACAAGCTCTCAACATATCCTCCAATGTCTGTATGGTCTGTTCAGACTGTCCATCAGTCTGAGGGTGAAAAGCTATGCTGAAATCCAACTTAGTGCCCAATGCTTCTTGCAACTTTCCCCAAAACCTACTAGTAAACTGAGCTCCTCTGTCAGATACTATAAAAATGAGAATACCATGCAGTCGTACTATCTCATCCACATAAAGTCGAGCGTATTGGGCAACCCCGTAAGTAGTCTTAACCGGAAGAAAATGAGCTGACTTTGTTAATCGATCTACTACTATCCAAATTGAATTATATCCCCCACTGGTTCGAGGCAAACCCGTTACAAAGTCCATAGCAATATGTTCCCACTTCCACTCGGGTACTGGTAATGGCTGTAGTAGCCCTGCAGGCTTTTGATGCTCAGCCTTAACCTGCTGACAAACCAGGCACTTGGAGACAAACTTAGCTACATCTCTCTTAAGTCCTTCCCACCAATACACCTCTTTCAAATCTTGATACATCTTTGTAGCCCCTAGATGTACCACATAAGCTGCCATGTGAGCTTCCTCTAATATTTCTCTCCTCAACCCATCACCATCAGGCACATAAAATCTGGTTCCATACCTCAACACTCCATATATGCCTTTGGTAAACACTTTTCCTTTCCTTCCCTGAGGATCCTCTAAGGCTTAGCCATAAACTCTTCTTTACTTTATGCTTTTTTTATTCGGTCCATTAAGATAGGCCTTACTCTAAAATGTGCTAGCAATGCATCTATCTCCGCAACTTCCAAATGCATACCTATGTCTCCCAAGCTATGGATCTCTCTAACCAATGACTTCTTATCAGTAGAAATATGTGCCAAGCTTCCCATTGATTTTCGACTCAAGGCATCCGCCACTACATTGGCCTTACCGGGATGGTAAAGAATAGTACAATCATAATCCTTTAGCAACTCCATCCATCTACGTTACCGCAAGTTAAGATCCCTCTGCTGAAATATATACTTCAGACTTTTGTGGTCCGTGTATATCTCGCAGGTCTCACCATACAAATAATGTCTCCAAATTTTCAAGGCAAACACGATTGCTACCATTTTCAAATCGTGTATGGGGTAATTCTGCTCACGCCTTTTAAGTTGCCTAGATGCATACACAATCACCTTCCCATGTTGCATTAATACACATCCTAAACCAACCCCCGATGCATCACAAAACACCGTATAACCCCCCGTGCCTTGCTGTAGGCTTAACACTGAAGCTGTGATGAGACGTGCCTTAAGCTTCTCAAAGCTATTCTCACAAGCATCAAACAACTCAAATTTTGTATCCTTACGTGTCAGCTTAGTCAGAGGGGCGACTATTTTGAAGAAGTCCTTCACAAAGCGACGATAATAGCCAGCCAAACCCACAAAGCTTCTAATCTTCGTAACTGATGTTGGCCTTGGCCATTTTTCCACTGCTTCAATTTTCTTTGAATAAACTCATATCCCATCCTTAGATACCACATGCCCCAAGAATGCAACACTTTCGAGCCAAAACTCACACTTGGAGAACTTGGCATACAATTGATGTTCTCTCAAAATTTGGAGCACTATCTTAAGATGCTGCTCATGCTTCTCTTGGCTCTTCGAATATATCAAGATGTCATCAATAAACACCACCATGAACTTATCCAAATAAGGCTTGAACACTCAGTTCATCAAATCCATAAAGGCTACAGGAGCATTTGTGAGCCCAAATGACATCACCAAGAACTCATAGTGCCCATATCTTGTTCGAAATGTGGTCTTTGGTATATCTTCATTTCAGATTCTCAACTGATGGTACCCAGATCACAGATCTATCCTAGAGAAACATTGTGCTCCTTGTAGTTCATCAAATAAATCATCTCTCCTTGGGAGATGATACTTATTCTTCACTGTCACTTTATTAAGTTGTCGATAATCAATGCACAGTCTAAGTGACCCATCTTTCTTCTTTACAAATAACACCGATGCTCTCCATGGGGATACACTAGGACGGATGAAGCCTTTATCCAATAAATCCTCTAATTGATCCTTAAGCTTTTTAAGCTCTGCCGGTACCATTCTATATGGGGGTATGGATATAGGTCTAGTGTCAGGAATTAAATCTATGCAAAATTCAATCTCCCGCTCAGGAGGTAAACCTGGTAGCTCCTCGGGAAAAACATCCACGAACTCCTTCACCACCGACACTTGACTTACATTTCCAACCTTCGCCTTAGTATCTCTTACCACGGCCAAGTAACCTATACAACCCTGTCATAATAATCTTCTAGCAGAAGTGACCGATATCAAATTGGTTGGAGCACTACTCCTATCCCCCTGAATACTAAATGATGGTTCACCAGGGAAATCAAATCTAACCAATTTATGATAACAGTCCACACTAGCATGACAGGGTGACAACCAATCCATCCCCAAGATCACATCAAAGTCTAAGGTGTCTAACACCACCAAATTCACCAAAGTGTCCTTTTCCTTGACTCGTACTACACAAGACTCATATTCTCATTCGGCCACAATTATCTCTTTTAAAGGAGTAGACACCACTAATTGTTTCTCTCTTCTAACACGATCTCTACCCAACCGAGATGCAAAACATGGAGAGATAATAGAATGGGTAGCACTAGGATCAAATAAGACTCGAGCATTCATATCACAAATTGAAAGAATACCTAAGACCACGGCATTGGATGTCTGGGCCTCCTACTGCGTTAAAGCAAACACCCTTGCCTGGCCTTTATCAACAGAACTCTAATGTCCAGACCCATATGGCCTTCCCTGAGAGGAAGTACCAGCACCTCTACCTCTCGATCCAGTAGCCTCTCGACCAGATGAGGTAGCAACTGAAGGAGCAGACAAAGCTGGCTGGGTGGAACCACATGCCGAGTCTTGTGATTGATGAGCCATTGGACAATTCCTCCTAATGTACCCGGGTTGGCCACACCCATAACAAACTGCCGTAGTACGTAAGCATCGTCCACTATGTCTCTTCCCACAGATATTACAAGGGTGGATAACTTGACTACTCTGTCTCGAATCTTGTTGCCTTCTAGCATTGAAAGTTCTCTGTCCCATCCCAACACTAGCATTAGGCAGGTCACTCATCTGTTGGGATAATCGTGAATCCCTTTGTGGATCCTGACGGCTAGAAGATGAACCACCACTGCTGAAATCTCTACGGCCCTGATAACCCTTTGTCCTGGCCCTCTTTGCTCTATCCCTCGCAGCCCTACTCTCAATGGTCCTCATCTCAATGCGCTGAGCACAATCTACTGCTGTAGAATAGGTAGTGAAATCTCGAGATGCCACAGCCCTAAACAGTGGCTATACTAACCTATCCATAAACCTCTGAATCTTCATCTCCTCAGTAGAAACGAGATAGGGAGCATACCGAGACAACTGTGTGAACTTGATGTCATACTCCGACACCGTCATACTCGAAGTTTGTACCAAAATCTCAAACTCCCTAGCTCTAGCATTACGTACATTGAGTGGTAGGAATCGATCTAAGAAGGCTGCACTAAACTCACTCCAAGCCAATGGCGCTGCATCCGTCAGTCTACCTCTACACAAAGAGCTATACCACTCCTGCGCCACATCCTCTAATCGAAAAGCGGCTAACTCAACTGACCGAACACTGGAGCATCCCAAAGCTTTACATATCTTCTCCATCTTATTCAAGAAAACCTAGGGTTTCTCTGATGCATCAGACCCTGAAAATGATGGAGGTTTAAGCTTTAGGAAATCGGGAAGAGAAATCTCTAAGTGACCCCTCTCAACCTCATGATATTGGTGATCGACATGTCCTTGGGAGCTAGGAGATTCTTGTACTGTAGGTCTCCCCTCTACTACCCTCTGTATATCCTCCATACGGGTTGCCATCATCTTTACAACCCGGTTAACTCTCTGTAGGCCTGCCGCCAAATCCTCAATAGTAGTACCCCTAGTTGGGTGTCTATCTACATCACCTGAGGATTGTCTCTCATCTTGCCTACTAACAGGCGTATCCGACCTCACCGGCCTAGTGGCCTTGCCACATCTACCTCGGCTTCTCTGGGTAGATGCCCGTGGCCTATCTGCCATCTCAATGGGAGCATCTTGCTCCTTCATTCGTCTTGAGGTAGCTCGTGTCTTAGGCGGCTTTCTTACTTAAACAAGAGCAAACACCTGATATTAAACACATATTATAATCATACTTAAGGCAAAAGGTGGTTTCTAAGATAGGGAATCTATGTGATCATTTGGTTGTAAAATGTGTCGCGGTTCACACTTTATAACTAAAGTTCCCACATAAAGACCCGACTCTCCGCTGGACCAACAAATGGAAGTTCTAGGACCTAGACAAACCTAGGGCTCTGATACCAACATTGTCACGACCCAAATTCTGGGCCATGACAAGGGTAAGGGTCCAATGGACGTAATCCACTAAACCCAAGCAAGCCTATTATTTATCTTACTTATAATTTCATATAATATCACTAAGTCATATTACATAAGTTTGAATCAAAATAGTGATATACATTGCGAACTCGTACTGGCATTACTCCTTAAAAATTTACATACAATGTCTACAACATGTATTCTAATAATTTACATTAAGTTCGTCTATACAAAACAAAATAACACTCGACTTCCAATGGAGTGACTCGGATGAATATACAGCTACCGAATGCTGAGACACCTACCAAAAGATGGACGTAAGTCTACAAGGACACCTCGCCCTAGTTACCAACTGCCTCGTGATCTGAAAACATGAATTTGAAAATGGTGAGTATAAACCCAGTGAGTGAACAAGGAAAGGAACAAGCAACAGCAACAAGGGAGAATTTAAAATCATGATGCACTTGTTTCAAAATAATGCAATTTAGTACCATTCATATTAAAAACCCCTCATTTTAAACTTAACTCATTTTGTCCTAAATGTTGGAAGTCCATGCTCAAATATGGTAGCAAAAAAGTGAAAAATAGGGCAGCAATTAGACAAGATAGGAGACAAAACAGAAAGTTTTTCGCTGCAGCGAAATTGTTACCCAAAAATAGAAAGTTTTTCACTGCAGCGAGAACCAGTTCTAGTGAAAAGTCCTCAAACCCGAGAGTTTCTCGTTGCAGCGAGCATGACTTTTGCTACAGTGAAAACAGAGCAACAAGAGAAATATTTTCCCTCACTCAACAAAAAGCCATCCTACTAAACTAACAAAATCAACATAAAACTTATGAAAATTCTCAAAGTACAATGTGTCAAATTTCACATATATGTCAACCATATATCACATTCATGAGTTTTCATTTCATAAATCTAGATATGCATAATTACATAGACAAGCATCAATATCATCATAATCACTCCAAGCATCAATATCATCATAATCACTCCCGGCTCACGTACATCCCCCCACATCGTGCACAATCAGTGCTATCGTGTACATTCCCCCACATCGTGCACACGGGCACTATCATCATCTATCTCTCATGCCACCACCATTACTAGTATGTGCATTCTCCACCTCGTACACACACACACGGTTACAGTCATTATATACAATATCATTCATCATTCACAACACACACACATATATATATATATATCATCATAATACAATAGTGCATGAATCCATAGCAATAACATATTACAACATAAAATCATTTTTCAAAAGCTTGTTCCCAAGGCACTACTNTCATTTTTCAAAAGCTTGTTCCCAAGGCACTTGTTTTCATAAAAAAACTTGATAATTCATTCAAATGGGTGGCAATTACATTATATTTCTCAAAACAAGTTTTGAAGGCAATCCACTCACAGGTGTCAAAAATTCAGATTTAGGGTGCACTCGGACTAATAGTCCTCAAGTGCAATTCCTTTGCCTTTTTCGGACGTCTCACTACCTTGACAAATAACAAAGTCGAGGAATTTATTATATTGTCCCTAAATTGATATAAACTAATTTAAATTACTAATGCTTGATATGTAAATGCAAAAATACGTATGATTACCGCTTAATCGCGGTATCGATTAAATTCGATCGATCACCCGATTAATTGGCGATTGTGTCCAAATCACCTCTAAATTAATCCATTTCTCCTCTAATACCTTAATTTACCACATACCATTTAAATAAAGCCAAATTCAGCATTAGAACCCTCAAAGTTCCTTATAGAAAAATTCGGTTATTTGGTGCACTAGCACCAAATTGTTTTTCTACATAACTGTTTCGCCTTAATTCATCATTTTCCAAGCCATTTTCCTTGAAATAAAAACAATCCCCCATTGATATTCAACCCTCATGGTTCGACCAACAAGGAACCCTAGAGAAATTGAATATTTCTTTTGTGTTTTTGTTCATAACCATATCCCTAAACACTAACATAGTCTAAAATCAAATTATTCCAACAACAATTCCTCTTCCATACCCATTTTTCAGAATTGAATTCATCATGATAACTCAATATTCAACCATGGAAATCAAGAACAAAAGCATGGATAAGCTAGGTATCAAGGAGAATTAAAGAAATTCTAGCTTACCTAGCTTGTTTCATTGATTTCTTCACTTTTTCTTTGAATTTCCATCTAGGTTTTCTTGTTTTTCCTATTGTTCTTCCTTTGTTCTTGTTGCTGGTTCCCTAGGCCGAATATGATGAGAGAATTGAGGATTTAATGGGCTGATTTCCATAGAAAATAATAAAATAATCAAGCATGCCACGTGTCACATGCTTATTGGCCTAATTTTTTAACTTTTTGACTTTTTCTTCTTAATTTTCCACCACAAATATTCTGGTATTTATCCAATCCTACCACAATTAAAATCCCTTGGTCTTGACAAGTGCTGGGGCGAAAACTTTATCGATTTGCCTCTAAGGCGAAAAAATTATAATTTTACCCCTATACTCCGAAATGTATCGGAATCACATTATTTCTACTTTTCAACCTCAAATAACACTAATATTGATCAATATAACCAAATGGGGCAAAAATTGTTTTATAAAAATTCTCGTTTAGTCCTCTAGTGGTAAAATTATCATTTTGCCTTTGTGCTTAAAAAATACTGGGAATCACAATTTTTCACTGCTAAACATCATTTTATACTCCAATAATCATAATTATATTTCATATAATTATTCTTGGTCAAATGTGATCAAATCTTGGCTAAAAATCTCCATTTTATCATCAAATGGTAAAATGATTGTTTTGTCCCTAATCGGTCAATTTTTTTTATGGTCTCCAAACTGGACCTTGAACTCCGAATCACTATTCTAAGCCATTCTGTGGTTTTTAGAATTTTCAAATTCCTCTTAGAATTTCTATTTGAACTAGTTCAAGGCTCGATTTAACTTAGTTGTACCACTCGGTACAATGTCGTTTATTAATCAAGCTTGACAGGGTCTCACACTATTAATCTGTATACCTCTAAGCTCATCCAGGTAAAGCAATTGTAAATTTGAATAGTTGGTCTAATGGGTTTGTGAATTGAACTAGAATTTTAGGTTAAGTATTAGGTTAGAGTGTAGATTGTCTAGTGTAAATTTATTAGAATTATTATATTCAATTTATGACGTAATTGAGGTTGTTATGGTTTTTTGACAAATATAGGTGCTAATGGTACTTCAAGGCTTACTTGGATTAAGACCCTTTTGGTGCTAGTTTTGTAAGGTGAGTGACCTTGCATTTAAAAGGTTTTGAACAAATGCATATGTGTTGAATGAAATGCTAGAATATCCTTGGTTGACTCTTTTAAAATTTATGCACGAGAACTAGCTTTTCATAAGTGATACTTCTACGGTTTTAAACGTATAATGTGATTAATTACGTATTTGAAATATTATGTTGAATTGCCAATTGAATTGTGGCATGTGATGTATTGTTATGCAAAGATTCTTGTTACATGTTGTTATGTGTGCCATGCATGGAAATGTAATGTTGAATGATAATTATAACCGTGCGTGTGTGGTGTGGGAGTGCACATGACGGTGCCGATAGTGTGCGGTGTGGGAGAGCACACATCAATGATATATGTCATGTACAGTGTGGAAGAGCACATGATGATGATATATGCCATGTGCGATGTGGGAGAGCACATGATGGTGATTATGCCATGTGCGGTGTGAGAGAGCACATGATGATGATATTTGCCATGTGTAGTGTGAGAGTGCATATGAGAATATTAGCTATGTCCGGTGTGGGAGTGCACGTGAGCTGAGTTGAGGATGGCAGTTGTATTCGTTGAGCCATGTTGTTTGGTTGGGATTGACCTTGATGTGTGTTATGCATGTTTGAAATGTGATTGCATTAAATGTTGAAAGTTGAATTTCCTGAATATTTTAAAATGATTTAAAAGTCAACATGGCATCGAGTTTGTTTATGATATACAAATTGCATGGTTTCAATACAAGTGCATCATGTTTTCTAAAGATCTTCTATATCGTTTGCTTGTTCCCTTCCTATGTTCACTCATTGGGTTTATACTCATTCTTTTCAACTTCATGTTTTAGTTTTCAGGATCAAAGGTAGTTGGATCCTAGGTCGAGGTGCTCCCTCCTATTCATTTTTCGGTAAGTTCACTATGACTCTCAATGATAGCACCCATGCCCAGAGTCACTCCATTGGTTGTCAAGGGTCGGTTGTATGTTTATATGTGATGGTTTAATATAAATTGTGAGATTTGTTATGAACTTTGTATGTGCTTGATTTTCATGATTTAAATTTGAAGAGATTGTTATTAGAAATCACGAGTCTCAAATCCTAAAGAAAAAGAAGTGATAGATGAACTATTGACGAGTTTACATAGAGAGGCTTGCTTGGGCCTGGTGGGCTATGCCTATTGGGCCCATGCGTCAGTCATGGCATGGGTTTTGGGTTGTGACAAAGTTGGTATTAGAGACTAAGTTTAGTCGAGTCCTAGGAACTCTTGTGTAAGTTAGTGGAGTTGTCAGAGTTAGTGTAGAATCTTGCTTATGATTTGTGACTACAGCACAAGTCATAGACAAGAGGCTATATTAACTCCTATTCCTAGTAACCTACCCTTTTGCTAACGTCATATAAAGGTCATAAGTGATGTCGTCGTCTGGGTTTGAGATGCCACTTGAGACACGAGCGGTTGTTGGAAAAATTTTAAGCAAATGCTTCTAATAAAAGGTTAATGTAATGATATATCCCTCTAACTAAGGATGGGGTAAAGTGGAGTTGGACTAATAGGTCCGTAATAACTTGTTCATTTGGTGGAGTTATAATTTGAGCCCATGATGGTCGATGGGAAGAAAATTAGATAACTATGAATTGTATTTGAGGTAAATATAAAGCAGCTGTGTGATAATGGTAATTAGGGGCATACGTTGACTGCAATAAATAGTGATTGTTATAAATGATGTGTGGTCATCAATGTGAGACATTGATCTTTATAGACTCGTAGCTAAAAGTAGACACGATATCACGGACTAGGGGTAATTTCATCATTTCCTTAGTGAGCCCTTAGAAGTATGCTTTCAAACGTTATTAAGGCTTAAGTAGGCCTAAGGCATGAATGAATGATGAAAATATGGATAAAATGACGAAGGAAATAGAAATAATGATGATTTTCAAGGTAGGGGCAAATGGTCATTTTTCATCTCGAGTCTAAATTTTTAAGTTTTCGTGAACTCGAGTATTTTTAGACTATTATGGACTTTATCTCAATGTCAAAAGAGTAAAAAGATTGCACAAAGTATTGGAGGAAGGCAAAGTCAACTTGTTAAGGGCATTTTTGTAATTTAAGTGGAGTTTGGATAAGCTTTAGCTATAAACATCATTTTCCAGCACCTTCTTCTTCTTCTTCCTCCCATCTCACGTTTCTTTCATCCTCCATGGAAGCTTGTTTTGATACCTCAATAACTTCTCTCAAGTTAGCTCCAATTTTTATGCTTTTGTGCACCTTTTCATAGAACTTATTGTGGTCTTTCACATTCTCACTTTAAAACCCTTAAAAAGTCTTACTTCCATACTTCCTCTCACTAGTTAGGTGTTTTAGAGAGAGAAAGAGGAAGCTTTTATAATAGCTTGAAAATTTTTGGAAAGAAACTCAATTACAAAGCTACCAAGGTGATTAGTGAATTAGAGTTGATTTTTTTTAAGTTGTTGAAAATGGCTAGTGGATAGATTTGTGAATGTTTTATAGTTGAGGATATTTATTCATCTTTAGTGTGATTAAAATAGTGAAAGTAAATAGCCGCTTAATGGCAATTGGAAGCTAGTTAGGGATAACTAGTAGAACACAATTTAGGAGATAGCTTTTAGAATTATGGTTATGTGAATTTAGTTAATTGTGATGCTAATGTGATGATAGGTTCCAACGAAGCCCCACTGCCCCATTTGGACCATTGAGGAAGTTGGAGTTGGGTAAAGATTTAACAAATACCGGTGAGTGAACTTGCATTAAAATGATTTGGGGTAAATGTGTAAATGTTTGAGTGAATTACTTGAAAGGTTTTAATTGTCTTTTTCTTTAAAATGTATACGGGAACAAGCTTTTAATGAAACATTTTGCATTATGAAATGTGACTGTGATTAGTCCATGTACTCTTTTATTTCATTGGTATACATACATATGTGTTGTGCCTTGATAGACAATATCGTGTAATAAGTATGACCGTGCGTGTGTGGTGTAGGAGAGCACATGCCGGTAATGATATGGGTGGGAGTGCATGTGATGATGTTGAAATGTGCAAGTAGGGAGTGCACATGGTGATGATATTGAAATGTATGTGTAGGGAGTGCACATGAGCTGAGTGTGTCGGGATGGTATGCATGATGATGTAATGATGTATGTATATACAAATATATATGTTATAGAAAGTTTATGAAAATAATTGTGATTGTGTTGTATGTTGGCATTGTTAATTGCTCCCAAATTGCTTTTCATTTCAGCAAGAAAATGGCTTTTTATGTAACAAGACATTTTTTAACTAAGTTGCTCTGTTTCTTGCTGCAGCGAGAAACTCTCGAGTTGGAGGGGGGTTGCACTGGCCTAATTCTCACTGCAACAAGAAACTCTCAAGTGGTTCCAAAATTCTGGTGCAGTGTTTTCATTTTGACAAAGATTTTGGCCACCTTTCAATCAGAACTAGGCAAAGTGGTAAACATTAAAGTTGTAGCCCAACCTCTTAGCGTTTTAATGATTCAAAAATCATGTCAATTGGACTTCTTTAGTGGGAGATATTCTTAGAAAACTGAAGCATATGCAAACCAGGAATGCCTTTTCACTGTAGCGAGAAAGCCCTCTGTTTGTTTGTCTTGCTTAGTCATTGCTGATATTTTAATTCTATTCAACTTTATGGTTCATCATGGATCTTGTAACATTAAGGGATTGAACATTCAAAGTTTGAAATAAGGGGTTTTAACCAAAAAAAAATTAGACTAAATTGCATGGTTTATCGTAAATGCATCATGTTTTCTAAAACATTTCTTATCGTTACTTGTTCCTTTCTTATGTTCACTTACTAAGTTTATACTCACTCTTTTAAATTCCATGTTTTCAGATCTGTAGATAGTTGGAACTGAAACTAAGGCATCCACTTGCATTCACTCTTGATAGGTATCATGGCATTCGATAGCTGTACCCTCACCAAAGTCACTCCGCTGGTCGTTAGAAGTCTTTTATATGAGTACATGTACATTAAATGTAAATTGCTAGGAATCACTTTGCTAACGATGCATGTATAGTTGGAATGATGGTGCCATTATGAGATGGCTATGAATAACCTTATTTTGAGATAAAAAAATGTAAATTTTGGTATCTATGTTGTATTATGAAAATACATCTAGTTGCAAATTACAAATGGTCTAGTAATGGTGATGAAAAATTGATGGGATAGTGAACGAGATTATGTAAAGAGGCTTACTTGGGCTTAATGGGCTACGTCCATTGGGCCCATGCGTCGGTCATGGCTCGAAATTTGGGTTGTGACAATGAAGTAAAAGGCTAGTAAACAAATCTGCTTTAAAGATGAGCTTGATTTTGCTATGCTTAACGTAAGCCAAAGGATTAAAGGACTAGTGGATTTGGTAGCTTGAAGTTAAATGACTTAGAAGTGTTGATTTTAGTCTAAATGTCATATGGAGTTCTATGTTTGAGCTTAATATACAAGTTGCTTTAAAGATCAATTTAAACGTCTATATGGTTCAGTATGCAACCTATGATGTAAATGATTAGTCTTGAATTTGATTTCTCCAAAGGTAAGAGATTTAGAAAATGTTGACTTTTGGATAAGCTCAAAGAGGGAGCTTCTGCATCCTAAGTTTACGAATTTGGATCTTATGGCCACAAAGGCTAGATGCAACAATTAAGTGAATTGTCCACCTTACCAATGTTAATGGTTAAGGATTGATGAGTAAAGTTAGGATCGCAACGCAAGGTGATGTACACTTTGATATTTATGTACCTAAGAGTTATTTAGAGATCATTGCTTAATCAAATTTTCATTAAATGTTATGGTAAAGGTATATGAATGTTAGTAGTGAAATATGTCCAAAGTGAAATATGTTGAAATTAATGTTCCGATCGCGAACTTGTGATAGAAAGCTAGTTTTGCAAATTGTGGTTGTCATGACCATGAAATATATGGAGGTTATCAATATGTAGGCATACACTTGGAGTTGTACATCTTGTGATTCACATGCATCGTATGGATGGAGATATCCCATAGAAAGATTTAGCCTAATTGGTGGTTACATGACTATAGGCTTGGCATGAGATTGAGAATGCCCTAACATGTGTGAGAAGTGTGTTGTGAAAGGTCGAAAGTCATTAAGATGAATGATGGGTGAAACATAGAAGTTGTTATGATGAGCATAAGAAACTTAAAGATAATCAATGCAAATATATTAAGTTAGTTTGGTTCGGTCCAAAATAAGAGCAAAGACACCTTGGGAGATCTTAAAATATTCTCCAATGGGTTCAATGAGCTAAATGTTATTGACCATACATTAAATTATTAAAGTTATGAGAGGCTTTGAAGATAAGCCTTTGATTGTCTAAGCCCTCCACAGAATTCTATTAAATGATGTGTTTAAGTGTTTTGGAAGTGTATTGAAAAGCAAAAGAACAATATACTAGTTTAACTTACTATAAGAGGTCGAATTTGGATGCCCATTAGTGACTTGTGAACAATCAAGCAACGTATAAGTATATGCTCATAAAAAGAGCTATGATTGGTAGATAAGAGTGGAACCTTAGAATTTCATTGTCTTAGTTATGAGATTATACTTTGTATAAAATGATATAGCATAGAACTTCAACGATGAGATAGTGTTCACTGCTTTAGACATTGAAATGTAAGTTATGGACTTGTATCCACTTTGTGGATGCCTTGGTGAGATAAAGTCGAGAGATTTTTCACAATGAGAAAACATTAAAGCTCAAAGAGTAAATGGCTATCTAGTCACGCTAGGGCTTGTGACTGATATGTCACATAAGTATAAAGATGTGTTGTAAATATAAGGATGTTTGGAAATGTTGGTTTGAGGCAATGATTATCTTTCCATTATGTAAACCCAATGAGGATGCGGTCTTGATATACTTGTAGACGTAAGGCATAAATTGTGAAACATGCTTCCCCCACAAGTTTCAAATTATTTTGAATAATTATCAAGGTAAAGTGCCTATTAAGGGAAGGCAAAGGTTGAATTATGCTTCAAATGCTTAGAGAACGATGGTCTATGGTCTGATTAGATGATACTACCCTTGGTGAGGGAATAGAAATACACTACAAAAATTGTAGAGATCTACTTAGAAAAGAGATGATGATTTAAGATTTTTAGTACTCATATACGAGTAAAGACTTTGGTAATGAGCTATGACCTAGAGGTATGATATTAAAATATGAATTCTGGCTAAGAAAAAAATCAACTTTTAAGATACATGGTGCTTGGGGATGATGCCAATTAGTGATTGACTCTTGTCTGAGTATAGAACACATAAACCGATTTTGAGTATTCCCCACATGATGGTGAACACGATCTAATTAAACATAAGAGGAGATGATCTTAAACTTGATTTATTAGTTATTTCAATATTACAAGTGGCTTATTGAGCTTGGTATGCCTAAGACTACTTGAAGTTTAAATGTTTGGAAATATACATACGAATATATTGTTGCAAATTGGTACAAAAACTCATATGAAGTTAGTTATAATTTGATTCAATGATGATATTCTATCAGTGGTTATAGCACTAGATAATGACTAAGATAATCTATCGGTGATCTTGGTAGTGAACAAGTTAATTATAATGCTTCAGTTTGAAGGTAAGTGTTTATACTTCTGGTATGAGTTATAAAATTCTATCATATCATGATCAGCTTGGTGTTTTTGATATAGCCTAAGAGGCTTGACATATAAACTAGCCTAATTGTAAGCTAGACTTTGTTAGGCTATTATGAAGTACACAAATAGAGAAGTATACCATGAATTTAATATCCTAAGGGGCAATGGAAAACAATGTATTAGTTTTGGTATAGCTCCAATATATAGTTTTCATATATGAAGATTTGGGGAAAAATTTATAACTTATGCATGAAAGTTGTGCATTTGAATTTATGTAAGAAAATTTTAAAATTTGCCTTGTTTGACATAAAGCCCATAATTGAGAATGAATAATTATGGATTTAATATTCTAAGGTAAAGAGGCTAAAAGAAGTTAATTTTGGAAAGGTCTTAGTAGATGATTCTTTGATTTTAAAGTGCACTTAAGGAAAGATAAGTGTCTAGTTTCATCTCTGGGATGATGAACTAATGAGTCCGTGAGATTCGGCATCTGAAATGACTTTAAGGAATCTCAAGTTAGGTATATTTGTATGTGGCTTATGGCTAATAAATTAACTGTGATTTTGAAATTATAAAGATGGTTAGTAATCAAGATGAGACTTGGAAAAGAACTTTAAAGAAAAAATTTTGAGCAATTTTAACCTTAAGTGGTTGAGCTATTGATTAAAGAGATTGGCTAAGACTATAAAGATGTGTGCAAAATGTCATTATTTACTGAAATGCATTATGGTAAGAGTTGAGATCTACATAGTAAGTACTCGATCATGAAAGTATTAGAGTTCTGTTTTTGGGAATATGGTTATTGATCGTTATCAGATTTGAATCATCTGTGATGTAGAACATATATGAATAAATATAGCCTGTTTTGATCCTTACATATTAGGAAATGCTTGAATGGGATTTGTAAGGAAGTATGTAAAACAAAATAGAGATTGGTTGATAATTTAGTCCTATAGTCAATGGTGGAATAAATGCTTGAATGTTGGAGGGTTTTACAAAAGATCAAGGTAGAGGAATTGTGAATGGTTATGTAAACATGCATGATTGATAATTTAAGGTTGATTTGATTGTGGTGTAACTAGAATTAATGACACATTTGAATTCTCTTTATAAGATGAAGAATGATATTAATTTGATCCAAGAAGTGTAGTACACATAATTATATATTATGACATTATCAAGTTTTCTACAAAGATTGGAAGACGATATAACATATAAGACCAAGATACTATTTTAAGAATGCCTAACGAAAGTGATGTGGCAGAATTCTAAGACTTTGATTATTCACCCTATGTTGATTCGAATTCGAAGATGAATTTGTTTTAAGTGGGGGAGACTCGAACACCCCACACTTTGATATGGTGGCTAATAAAGCTTATCGGATGCTAATTGAGATTAATTAGAGTGTTTAAAAGTGATGAAGGGTGAAACGCATAGTTTGGAATAAAATATTCTGCACGCGAGGAAATAGTAATTAAATAATAATATTTTTATTGAGGATGAATTAGTGAGATAAAAGGTGATTCAAAAGTGAATTAGGGCAAAGTAAGATGTTTTGGAGCCCTAGAAGGCTAGGGAAAAATTTTAGAATAAAATAATATTAAAATATTAATATTTTATTAATTGTTGAAATTAGCCACGTAGGAGGAGCATATGACTAATCCAAGTGGGGGAGAAGAAGTAAGAATGAATGTTGGTGGAAAACGGTGTTACCGGGGCCCACGTGCCTTTATTAAATAGAGCACGAGCAGGTAAGTATATATTTAAATATTATGGAGACACGTTGGTGAAGTAGAAACTTGATATTTTATTGGTACAAGTGTTGAGGAAGAAAAATAGAAAGAGATTGGAATTAAAAGATTGTGGGAGGACTTAATTAAAAAGGGTGAAAACCTTGGAGGGCTAAATAGTAATTTTGCCATTAGCTTGGTCAAAGCTTCCAAAGGAAGCTTTGACTCTTTTCTTCTTTTTCCATGGCTGATCTTTATCTCTCCAAAAGGCATTTTCTTCTTCTTCTTCTTCCTCCCAACGTGATTTTCATCTTCATCTTGAAAAATCAAGTTTTTTTTTCTTGTTTTTCTTTTCCTTTCCTTTCTTTTCTTACTTTTCCTTCTCCTACCTCCTTGTGCACCAAACTATAACTTTCAACCCCATTTTTCAGCACAACAAAACCCTAGGAGGGGGAAAGAAAAAATCTCTCTTTCTTTTCTTTATTTTCCATTTCTACTCCACCTTCATCAACACTTGAACTTTCAGCTTCAGATCTTTATTTTTAAAGCCAAAAGGTATATATTTTCAACTCTTGAATTTTAGAATTTATGGGTTTATATTTTTAGATTTTATTTTTCTAATTTCTTCAAATTTTTTTCTTCGAAATATTAGGTTTCTATTGATCTGTATACCTCGAAGCTCATCTAGGTAAAGAAACTTTAAATTGGAATAGTTGGTCTAATAGGTTTGTGAATTAGACTAGAATTTTAGGTTAAATGTTAGGTTAGAGTGTAGATTGTCTAGTGCAAATTTATTGAATTATTATATTCAATTTATGACGTAATTAAGGTTATTATGGTTTATTGACAAATATAGCTGCTAATGGTGCTTCAGGGCTTACTTGGATTAGGACCTTGTTGGTGCTAGTTTTGTAAGGTGAGTGAACTTACATTTAAAAGGTTTTGAACAAATGCATATGTGTTGAATGAAATGCTAGAATATCCTTGGTTGATTGTTTTAAAATTTATGCACAGGAACAAGCTTTTCATAAGTGATACTTCTACGTTTTTAAACGTATAATGTGATGAATTACGTATTTGAAATATTATGTTGAATTGCCAATTGAATTGTGGCATGTGAAGTATTGATATACAAAAATTCTTGTTACATGTTGTTATGTGTGTCATGCATGGAAATTTAATGTTGAATGATAATTATAACCGTGCGTGTGTTGTGTAGGAGTGCACATGACAGTGCCGGTAGTGTGCGGTGTAGGAAAGAACACGTCGATGATATATGCCATATGCGATGTGGGAGAGCACATGATGATGATATATGCCATGTGTGGTGTGGAAGAGCACATGATGATGATATTTGCCATGTACGGTGTGGGAGTGCACATGAGGATATTAGCTATGTGCGGTGTGGGAGTGCACATGAGCTGAGTTGAGGATGGCAATTGTATGCGTTGAGCCATGTTTTCTGGTTGGGATTAACCTTGATGTGTTTCATGCATGTTTGAAATGTGATTGCATTGAATGTTGAAAGTTGAATTTCCTAAATGTTTTAAAATGATTTAAAAGTCAACATGGCATCAAGTTTGTTTATGATATACAAATTGCATGGTTTCAATACAATTGCATCTGTTTTCTAAAGATCTTCCGTATCATTTACTTTTTCCTTACCTATGTTCACTCACTGGGTTTATACTCATTATTTTCAACTTCATGTTTTAGTTTTCAGGATCAAAGGTAGTTCGATCCTAGGTCGAGGTGCTCCCTCCTATTCATCTTTCGGTAGGTTCATTACGACTCTCAATGATAGCACCCACGCCTAGAGTCACTCCGCTGGTTATCAAGGGTCAATTGTATGTTTATATGTGATTGTTTAATATAAATTGTGAGATTTGTTATGAGCTTTGTATGCACTTGATTTTCGTGATTTAAATTTGAAGAGATTATTATTAGAAATCGCAAGTCTTAGATCCTAAAGAAAAAGAAGTGATAGATGAACTACTGACAGGTTTACATAGAGAGGCTTGCTTGGGCATGCTGGGCTATGCCTATTGAGCCCATGCACTGGTCATGGCTCAAGTTTTGGGTTGTGACAATGATGGTGATGGTGGTGTGCGGTGTAGGAGTGCACACGATGATGATATGTGCCATGTGCGGTGTGGGAGTGCACATGATAATATATGCCATGTGCGGTGTGGGAGTGCACATGATATTTGCCATGTGCGGTGTGGGAGTGCACATAAGGATATTAGCTATGTGCGGTGTGGGAGTGCACATGAGCTGAGTTGAGGATGGTGGTTGTATTCATTGTGCCATGTTGACTAATTTGGGAATGACCTTGATGAATTTGATGTATGATTGAAAATGTCCATATATATATATATATATATATATATATATATATATATATA
Organism: Theobroma cacao; assembly: GCF_000208745.1. Taxonomy (NCBI): domain Eukaryota; kingdom Viridiplantae; phylum Streptophyta; class Magnoliopsida; order Malvales; family Malvaceae; genus Theobroma; species Theobroma cacao. The sequence continues at coordinate 9,202,318 of NC_030853.1, read as the reverse complement.
TATA